>NC_077233.1:139293040-139630553 GCF_027887165.1 Monodelphis domestica | reverse complement strand
CTTGCACTGTGGGTTCAGATCTCACTGAGGGTTTATGCTACAGTTCAGATATTTTCTTGGAATACTTTGTGGGGTGGGCCTAGAGGTGCTCTGCTGCTGGTTTAGGCAGGGTCTCAAGGTCTGGCTGCTGGCCTGGGCCCAGGTGAAAACCTCAAGCAGTAGGGAAGGGGAATCCCTTACTGTTGGCCAGCACTGGTAAAGCCCAGCTGTGGGACTTACTCTCTAATCACCCCAGTGAAAAAAGCCTCCTCTCCCTACCTTCCAAATTGTCTTCTGCAGGAAAATTGCCTCACTCCCTCCTTTGTTGGTTCTACCACTCTAGTATTCCTTTTGAAGTTTTAAGATTGATTGGAGAGGATTTTCAGAGAGACTTGGACTTTTGTCCCTCTACTCCACCATCTTGGCTCTGCCTCCTGGGCCAGCTTTACTCATGTGAGGAACATATAGATGCCAGGATGGTATGATGTGAACAATGACCTTCTGACCCCAAATCATTTGCCCTGGGATCCATCCTATTACCTGTAACTACCTTCCTCTTTAGGGCAGAATTCCTTGGGTAATTTTTGCCCTTTTCCAGCTTTAGAGCTTCTTGAAAGAGAACTAAATGGTTAATGTCAAAAGGCCAGGTCAATGGAAGGGCAGAGATTTCTCATTGGAGATCTAGGCACTTATTTATGCCCAAGGAATTAGATACAACTGATTGGTTCCTCACACCAATTGACTGCCTGGTGCCTTCACTCCTTCACCTAGAGCTTAGAGAACTTGCCTAGAGAGCCTTAGGGCAGCAGGACAAAGGTCCAAAGAAGAAGTTGCTCAAGAGCAGAGGGGAGGAGACACAGAGGAAGAGGAGATTCTCTTCATAAGGGAATAAGTTGGATATCTTCATGAAAATTTCTCAGAAAGGTGTGTACTTCTCACCTTTATTCTATTTCCCATTATGAATGAGTGAGTGAATGAACAAATGAGCAAATGAATAAATGACTGAATAAAAAAGCTAGGCTCTAAGGATATAAATCCAGAAATTAAATAATTTTACATTCCAGTGAGGGGAGCAATACACATATGGAAGTGGTGAGCAAGGAAAGGATTTTTTTCTGGGGAGTCACAGAGATCATAAGCCAGAAGGCAATTGGTTAGAGGTCCTTTCCAGAATTTATTTGAATTATATATTATTTATTCCAGAAATATTATTTGATCAATGTTCTGACAATAAAAGATAAGAAATAGGCAGGATGAGATATGGAAAGGGATACCTACATGGTAGCAAGGCAAATAGCAAGATATTCTGGTAGGAAAAGGATAGGAAGCATGGTCTGAAGTTGTCTAGATATACTGGGTTAGACGATATATAAGGGTAAATGACCTTAGCAAACTAGTGTTTGATAAACCCAAAGACCCCAACTTTTGGGATAAGAACTCCATATTTAACCAAAATGGTAGGGAAAATTGGAAAGCAGTATGACAGAAACTAGGTATTGATCAATATCTCACTCCGCATACCAAGATAAGGTCATAATGGGTATATGACTTAGATATAAAGAGTGATACCATAAGTAAATTAGAGGAACACAGAATAGTTTACCTGGCAGATCTCTGGAGGAAAATATGAACAAAAAATTTTCACATGAAGAAATCAAAGCCACTGACAGCCATATGAAAAAATTTCCAATATTTCTGTCAGAGAAATGCAAATTAAAACAATTCTGAGGTTCCGCCTCACACCTGTTAGATTGATTAATATGACAGAAAATGAAAATGATAAATGTTGGGGGGGGGTAAAAGAAAATTGGGACACCAATACACTATTAATGAAGTTGTAATCAGATACAACCATTCTGAAGAGTAGTTTGGAACTATGTTCAAAGGACTCTGTGCATACCCTTTGATCCATCAATACCGTTACTATATCTGTATCCCAAAGAGGTTAAAAAAGGGTGAGGGGGGACCTATTTGTACAAAAATATTTATTACAGCTTTTTGTGGTAGCAAAGAATTGGAAATTGAAGGGTTGTCCATCATTTCAGGAATGACTGATCAAATTGTGGTATATGATAGTAATGGAATATTATTATGCTATAAGAAATGACAAGCAGGATGGTTTTGGAAAACCGAAAAGACTTAAATAAGATGCTGCAAAGTAACATAAGCAGAACCAGAAAAACACTGAACACAGTGATGGCAATATTTCTTGATGAACAACTATGCATGATCTAATTATTCTCAGAAATTCAGTGATCTAAGGCAATCCCAGAGACTCATGATGAAAAATGCCATCTTCTCTCTGAGGGAAAAATGTGGAGACTGAATGCAAACTAAAACATACTATATTTCATTTTCTTTCTTGTTTTCTTATTTGAGAACTCTTCCACAAAAAGGACTAGTAGTTATCTTTGACATTTCCCTCCTTACCACCTCATGAACACATTCAACTGCCAACTCCCACCAAAGTTATCTTCTCAAAATTTCTGACATCTCTTTGTTCTTTTCTACTTCCAGTGCAGACAACCTAAAAACAATTAGAAGAGAATAGAAGAAAGTACCTTAAACACCTATGGGTGGAGAGAAAGATATTCAGTAAATAAAGAAGAAAGATCACCATAAAAGATAAAATGAACATTTTAATTATGCAAATTTGAAAAGTTTTTTCATGAAAAATGACAATGCAGTGAAGAGTAGATAATTAAGAAAAAATAGTTTTGTTGTGTCTGAGAAAAGTCTAATATCCAAGCTACATAAAGGCTTTACATAAATTCCCTATAAACAAGAGCTATTGACCAATGGGTAAGTGGTCAGACAATATGTACAGGCAGTTTTCAAAAGAAGAAATGAACGCAACCTAAGACTGCACCAAATAACTAATGGTGAGAGAAATAAAAATTAAAACATGTCTGAAGTAGCACCTCATATCCATCACGTTGACAAAGATGGCAAAAAATAAAAATGGTAAATGTTGGAGTGAATGTGGAAAGACAGGAAAGACAGGAGAATAAGCAAGGCAGTTCACATGCCTAGGGGGAAAAGTAGCCTTAGTGTAAAAAAAAAAACTGGAGTCAAGTCTCTGTTCTCTTACTAGTTATGCAATCCTAGGAAAATCATTAGGGAGCAGGTAGGTGGCTCAGTGGATTAAGAGCCAGAGCCAGAGACGGGAGGTCCTGGTTTTCAAATCTGGCCTCAGATACTTCCCAATTGTGTGACTCTGGGAAACTCACTTAACCTCCATTGCCTAGCCCTTACCACTCTTCTGCCATGGAACGAACCAATACACGCTATTGATTCTAAGATGGAATTTAAGGGTTTAAAAAGAAAGAAAATCATGCTGACTTCCTTGAACCTTGGTTTCTTCATATATAAAATCAAGATCCATAATAATATTTGTATCATCAACCTTACAGGGAGGTGAAGAAAACACTTTCAGTATCTTAAAATATTGTTGCTAATTAGAAGGCACCAAAAACCATTTTGAACTGGAGATGACAAGATAGGGAAGTTGAAGAACACGAGGAATGGAGAGGGCAAGATGATGATGGATCAAAAACAATCTCAATTTGCATTTGGCTGTCCTTGAGTACCTTGCCATTCTTCACTAGCCATTACAAGCTGAAAAGAGGACTCTGGAGAAGGGAGAGTTCTGTAACAGCTCAGTCAATGACCATCCCTAGAAAGAGCTGAATAAAGAATCAGAAGCTACTGCATGCAACACAACTGTGAGTAAAAAGGCAGCACCGTGGAGACAGGAATGAATTTAAGAAGTTGTATAACAAGTAAGGCTCATAGTCAGGACTCTGCCTTAAATCTCCTCACTTTAACTTGAGATCACTCTTTGACCATCCACTAAGCTAAGGTAAGAAAATGGAACCAAATTTCTACCTTTCTGAATTCTCTGGGTTGGCTTCTGGCAAGTTCTACCTAAAGTCATGGTCTCCGATGGTTAAAGGCAAAAAGTCACCTAGAGACCCCGTATTACTAATATTTCACTGTACAAATAAGAAACTAGAACTCAGAGGAGGAGAGGTAATGACCAGGGGGACATGTAGCTAGTAGCAGAACCATCACCAGTCACCCTGACTTTTGTCTTGTCACTGTACTTTGATGGCTCTGAAAGAATGAGACTGGTGACTTTGTGCAATTCTATCTAACTTAAATCTAATTTTTGCACAACTCAAAAGACATCACTAGTGATGCCATTTTGGTCCTCTTTGAGGATGAAGGACAAAAACCAACAGAACAACCAACCAGCAAAGCCAAGACTAGAATCCAAGACTTCTGACCTCCTCTTTGGAGCTCTTTTCATTAGTTCAAAGCCTTGGGCAGCCAGATAGGAGTTCCTGCTACCATGTAGCATGCCTTCTCTCCTGAGGCCATTTTTCATATTAAGAAAAAGACACCATAGACTGGACCTGCTTTCTCGCTCACTGTCTGTGATCTCGGAAGCAATCAGGAGGTCAGGGGCTACTCACTAAGCCCCAAGGAAAGGATGTTGTGAGGTCTCCCTTCTATCCCCCATAGTACACATACATCATCCCCCACAACCATGACTGAATATCCCTCTGTACATACCCTCCTTGGGTGAGGATGTCCCTTAATAGCACCATCCCTTCCCTGGGTAAGCACGCTGTGCCTAGCAGAAATATCTTAGCAATGAATTGGCTAAATGAGCATATCCCCACATACCTCTACCTTCCTGTGTACAAAGTGAAATATTTTTTTCATATTCTAATAAATTTCTGTGAAACTTTTAAAAAGAAAAAGAAACCTTAGAATCATAAAATTCCAAAGGTAGAAGGAACCCCACAAGATATCTAGTCCAACCTCTACTTGGAGCAATGATCGCTTCTATGGCACCCAGGAAAAGTGATCATTCAGTCTCTGCTGGAAGGTACCCCCGCGATCGGAGGGGGGAACAGAAATCATCACCTCATGAAGTAATCCATGCCACTGATGGAAAGCTCCAAATATTAGAAAATATTTTTTCCAAATGAACCTAAATTCCTATCTTCCTTCCAAAAGTCCTCATCACTTTGTACTCATTCCATGTAATATTCACTACCTTGAACAGAGAAAACCCAAAGAAAACACTCTCATTCCAGACTAGAAAATATAAACAGTTTAATAAGATACAAGCAATGTAAACCAGCCTCTTTCCCTCTTTTCTTCTTTGCCCCACTCATCATTCCTTGAAATAATCCAAACGGAACCATGGAATAGTGTGAGTCAGAAGAATTACATCCTCATTATGCATTCTATAGAAGGGGAAACAAACTCACAGAGAGGACGGGACTTGCCAAGATCACACAGTCAATCAGAGGCAGAAGAGAGAAGCTAAGGGCCCTAATGCCTAGTCCAGGGCTCTTTGCAACTTTGCAACTTCTTTGCAACAAAATCCAGGGCACTGAGGATGGCAGAGAAGGAAAGATACCTAAGGGAAAGAGGTATTTGGAGGAAAAGACAATATAAGTCCACTGTGATGGGGAGGAATAAGGAAAAGAGTTTGATTGGTTTCCCAGCAGATATGGAAGCTGGAATTATGGCTGGAGGTGATGATGTGATGAAGGAAGAAAAGGAGATCAATAGATGTATTGATTGATCCAATCCACAAAGGCTGAGACACGAATGTAGATTTCAGGCCTATGGGAAGCACTACAGCCTTCTCCCCGACTTACCATTCCAGCCTGGAGTCAGGAGCCCTGTATAGGCCAAGGGTCCCCCAGAGCCACCCTAGAAGAGAACAAAGTCTGTTAGCATGACCCAACAGACAGAGATTGCACAAGACTCCTATATTCAATCTAGAAGTCAGAGAAGAGACCACAAGTAGAAGATACATAGAGGAGGAATCCTTGCCAGTTGCACCAGCACATATCATTTTATCAAAGATTCTCCTTTCAGATGGGGAAGTGGTAGAATTATGTGGTATTCCTGGTCACAGGTTAAGGCATCCATCATGGGCACCTTCACCTTCCTCAAGGTATAAGGGGGGGCGGGGCAGGGGCACTGTAGAGGGATGAGATGGTTTCAATTGGCTGAAAGAAGAGAGCAGAATGGATGTGGGCACAGCGAGTATCTCTAACCTGAGGGACGAGGGACCGATAAACCAGGATTTAGGAATAGTGGTCTATGGCTAACCTTTGTTCTCTGGAGGAGTCTCATGCCTGGATACCAAATCCACAGGGGAGTATAGTCAGACTGTTACTTAGAATAAAATAGTCATTTAGAGCTGAGAGATGTTTTAGCAATCACCTTTCACTTGACAGAGGGGGAAACTGAGGTTCAAAGAGGAGAAATGATTTTACTATGGTCACCCAAGTAATAAGCAGCCAAGTTTGGATTAGAGCTTCTGATTCCAAATCCAGTGCTCTTTCCACAAGATTATGAATCTCTGTCAAAACAACAACAAACCAAACCTACTGCCTCTGCCCATAGGTCTGAACATCATGCCACAGGAATCTGGGAGCAGGAGGCAAGGAATCTAGGACAATGGCATCTTTGCTCCATGTAGAGAACCCAGAATAGTCAAAATATATTTCATTAATAAAGAAAGGGAAATGTTATCTCTACAATCTTTTCTGCAGTTCTCATCACAATCCAAGAACGTCTGATCTTAACCTTGTCCCTAGACCTATGCCAGCCCTGGGAAAATCCCAGAGCCTCATCCTCCACCCCGAGCCCCTCAGTGCTCACCTCCAGAATCAGTGTTCCTCCAGCCAGTCACCCAGCATTCCATGTCTGAGGTGAAGGTCTGTGAAGATGAAGGGAATATAATGGGTTGGATGCTCAGTCAGCTGTACAGGAGACTGCAGCTTTAGCAGGTGAACATCACTATTGTTGGAATGAACAATGACCTGAGCCAGGGGAAGCAGGTTGTCCTTTTCATATAGATTCTGTTGCCTCAATTGGACCATGAAATTTGAGGTATTTTAAGCCCTGGAGGAAGAGAAAGAATAATGTTCCTTAGGGTAGACTGGATCTTGGCCACATGGCCCGGTCCAAAGTCTGGAGACTCAACAGTTCCCTCCTGTCCCCTCTAGCTCCCAACCATGGAACTCAGAGTTTGAAATGTCCTAGAACTCCCATAGCCTTCCACCACCACAATAAAAGGAAGTTCTCTAGTTTTCATGCCAACTCTCCTTTTCTTGCCTTTGGACTTCCCATCTAAAATGGTAAGCATCCTACACATATTAGGCACTTTGCAGATGAGAAAGAATTTTTACTTCCAACAGTCAAATGAAGAAGTCAAAGTTGGAAAAAGTATCCCCATTTTATGGAGGAAGAAACTGAGGTCTAGGGAGAGGAAGAAGCTTGTCCAGGGGCATAGAGTGAGTTAGTATATGGCACAGTCTAAACTAAAATCCAGTTCTCCTTGCTCTGAGCCTTTAGGCTCTCTATCCCGCCCCCAATTAATTCACCCCAATATTCTGGAGATGAAGAAAGGTAGCTCACCCAAAAAAAAACAGTGTCCAGCAGTCAGAATCCAGCTGGGGTGGATGAGAGAGCCCCCACAGAGGTGTTCCCAAGAATTATCCCAAGCTCTCCTCCTCAGACTGACCTGCCATGGCTATTCCCCTTCCTGAGCTTCATCATCCCCAACAATGGTAGCCACAACCCTGTCTGGTTAGAAAAATGGGTAGTTTTGAAAAAAGACTCAGCATTGTTGTGAATCCTGGCATCAAGCTCTCCTGTCAGGACTTCATGTCTCTAGTGATCATTCCTGGCCCTGAGATTCTCTGCCATAGGCTGATTGGTAGCTGAGGTAATCAAAATGGTGCCAGCTGGCATTCCTTGAGCACTTTGAGCCTTGCAAATCCATTTTTATAAATTATGTCCATAACTATCTCATTTGATACTTGAAACAACCCTATAGAGAGAGGTACTACAGTACTACATAAGCAATACAGATGTCATTATTTTACAGATTGAGACTCAAGGATAGGACCACTCAGTATCAGAGATAGGATTTAAAGTTAGATCTTTCTTGACCCCAAATTCAACATTCTTTCCATTATATTTTTCTGTCAACCAATCAAGGAGTATTTATTAAACACCTATTATGTGATAGGCACTATCCTGAGGGCAGCTAGATGACTCGGTGGACTGAGAGCCAAGCCAAGAGGCAAGAGGTCCTGAGTTCAAATTTGGCCTCTGCCACTTCCTAGCTGTGTGGCCCTGGTCA
Organism: Monodelphis domestica; assembly: GCF_027887165.1. Classification (NCBI taxonomy): domain Eukaryota; kingdom Metazoa; phylum Chordata; class Mammalia; order Didelphimorphia; family Didelphidae; genus Monodelphis; species Monodelphis domestica. The sequence continues at coordinate 139,622,389 of NC_077233.1, read as the reverse complement.
AGTCACTTAATCCCCAGTGCCTAGCTCTTACCACTCTTCTACCTTGGAACCAAGAGACAGTATTGATTCTAAGACAGAAGGCAAGGGTTTGTTTGATTTTTTTAGGAAAAAAAGAATGAAATTCTCACAACATTCATTGAGTTCACAGGAAGAAACCTTGGGTCCCCTCCCAACTAGCTCTACCCTAAGCCAACTACCTCATCCTTAGGGAAGAGCTGAACCCTTCTCCCCTGGATCCTAGAAGATAATTCCCATGGAGCCACCCCAGGGTAGGACACTGGGAACCCTGGGGGTTGAACACAGGCATAACTCACCTTAAAAACAGGTCTGAGTTTCCCAGGAGGGGAAGGGTCAAAAGCAACAGGCAAAACATCTGGAGGGACAGAAAGAAGAGAGGGATCAAATCAACAGCAGGGGTACCCTGGGTTCCAGGACCTGGGACAGAGCAGCCAAAGCACTCCCTCTGCTGTAAGGAGCTGAATCCTGGGCTCTTTTGACCTGATTGTCAAGGTTTAGAAGGGGAGCAAGATCCTTACCATGACCAGATTCTCCAGTTTAGTCCTTCCCCTCAATAGTACCCTATTTAAACACCCAGGACCAGAAGGGAGGAATAGAGGTGAGTGCAAGGAATGCTGAACCCTCCTCCAAGTCAGAGGCATGAGAGAAGACAAGCAAGTGGATCTGGTATACCTGCTGAGAGGCCAAGTTACTGTCTACCCAGATCTCTGTTTCCTTCCTCTCCTATTCAATCCCCATCCCCCTCCTGCTCCCTTGACCCTCACCCCCATTTCCCTGGGAATTTCAAGACCCAATCTCTGGGACCCACGAGGATAGGGTCAAAGGTATTTAGGGAATCCTCTAAGTCCTGCTCAGATCTCATCAAGCATCTTGTTTTGCATTCTTCTATTTTGTGTGATATATTTATCCATGAGATGTATAGCATAGTGGTTAGAGAACTGGCCTTAAATCAGAAAGACTAATGTTCAAAACCAACCTTTGGCCAATATCACTGTGTGACCCCAGGCAGCTTCTCAATGCAACGCTCCAGGAAACTTCCCAAGTCCACACATTGTAGAGCAGGTGCCAGTCTGTATCAGTGGAAGGAGTTGGCACACTCTATACACAGTTCTACATCCATGAAGTCACAGATTCAATCTTCCTCCCTTCCAAAAATCAAAAAAAGATGTATGTGTTTGTGTTCGCCCCTTACTTCTACTTTGAGCTCCTAAAGGGCAAGGCCCGTGTCTTATCTAAGCATTTTGTATTCTCTAGTGCCCAGTACAGTGCCCTACTCACAATAGGGACTTAATAAGGACTGAATGCATGGCTGGCTATGTGACCCTGGGCAAGTCACTTAACTCTATTTGCCTCAGTTTCCTCATCTATAAATTGAGTTGGAGAAGGAAATGGCAAACCACTCCAGTATCCTTGCCAAGAAAACCCTAAATGGGGTCATGAAGAGTTGGGCACAACTGAGATGACTGAATAATAAAGAGTTGGAAGGGACGTGAGAGGTTCATGGGTCTTCTGCTTTGCTGGGCTAGTTACCCAATGAGAGTCTAATCAGAGTCGGCCAGCATGATTCCCATGCATGTGGGGGAATAGGTCCTTTTGAAGTGATTCTGATCTAGCATGGATCTTGTAGCTGCCTCCTGGCAGCTACAAGAGAAAGGGTAGGCTCGTTTGGGAAGGATGGATGAGATAGTGTAGCCCTGCAACTGGCTCTAAGGTTGGGGAAGTGACACCAGGCTCTTTCAGGAGCTAGCAAAGGCCCACAGCATAGTGTCTCTGATATTGGTGACTATTTGCCCAGACACCGGGGTCTGTGTTGGAGCACGTTTCTGCCCTTTGGAGCTCAGTGACCAAATGTCACTAAATTCGAGTAACTATTGCTGCCAAAATCAAATTTAAAATCCTTTGTTAGGCTTTTAAAGCCCTTCACAACCCAACCTTTTCCTACCTCTCCAATCTGTCCATACCTTCCTCCTCTCCACTTAGTCTATGATCCTCTGACACTGGTGTCCTTGATGTTTCATTATAATTTGTTGAATGGGGAAAGAAGAGGGGAAGGGAAGGTGACATGGTCAGACTTACACTTTAGGAAGAATTTGACAGCTGTTTGGGGAATGGATAGGAATGGAGAAAGATCTGAGTCAGGAAGACCAACCAGAAGCCAATTGCAATAGTCCAGGCATAAATGAGTGACAATTTGGATCCGGGTGGGGGTAAATGGAAAAGGAGAGGAAGGGGAATATACAAGAGGGTAAGGGACCCCAAACTTGGTACACTGCATATATCCTGCCTTTCCTGTTTATACGAACTTCAATTTTTCTTGGGTTGAAATGTTTTCACTTCTGACTTACTCAATGCTCTAACTGTTAGATAGAAGCCCAGGTGGTCTCTAACTTTATCTCTTAAGTCAGATAGGGGAGGACTTAGCAGACCAGATCTCCTAGTTCCTGTGTGATATCCTCTGTGTAAGCTTCTCTGATGCAATCTGTCCAGGGTGTATCTCTATATCAACCTTTCCTCTTCTTTTTCCTCATCTCTTCTCTCATCTTCTCTTTCCTCTCCTCTCCATACCTTCTCTTCTCTGTTTCTCCTCTCTTCTCTTCTTTTCTCCTCTCCGTTTCTGTCCTCTCTTGCCCTCTCCTCTCTTTTCTCCTTCTCCCAACAGGCCAGCAAATCTTTTCAACTCCTGGCTTCCCTCCAACTCTCAGAGCTTGCCAGAATTAATGAAAAAATGGTTTGGATTCTGTTCAGAAACTCCCAGATTTTCTTTAATCCTCCTCAATTACTTGTGATCTGGGCCCAGACAAATGCCATATCCTAGCTCAAATCACACAGAAAATGGAGGATGGAGTTGGGATGTGAACCCGGCTCCGCTCACTCCCAGACTGGGACTATGCTTTAGAATGAATGCTTTCCAATGCTTAGTCCCCAAAGCAGGGTCCTCAGAAGCTTCTTTTCCAAGATCTTTTCAGATCTTAGATGGAGTGAGAGGAGTATAGATTGGTCTCAAGCCATGACTGCCCAAAACATTGGGGCTTGGATGAGCGGTTCGACTTGGGGTCAGGAAAGGACATGGAGCCAGGTCAACTGAGGCTGGTGGAGGGGTAGGCTATCATGTTATGCTGGGGGCCATCAGTCAACAATGCCTTGACAGAGTCATTCGTGGTAGCTGAGGAGAGCACAGAGTGGTCCTTGGCAAGATGTGACTGCCCACTTTATCCCCCTTGCATGACTTCTTTCATCAATGCCCCTTACCTATGAATTGACATGATTATTATTCCCCCTAGTCTCAAAAGAAATAATGCAAGAGCAAAACACCTGAACCCTAATTCTTCAAAACATTACCAAAAGATCAGACCCTCAAACCCAATCCCAAAAAGACTATCATGGGTTAACTTTTACTTAGGTACATAATTCCCAGCAAAACCACAGCTACAGGCCAAGCCAAATACTTTCCCACATACAGAAGTCTATTCTCATGAAGTCAGCACACAAATCAATCATAGAGACCCAAGCGATAAGTACAAGTACATCAAGCTTCAGTATGCCTCAGTGACTCAATCACACAAATCAGTAACTCCCTACAAGCCACCAGTCTAAATTTGAATTGTGTTCCCAGACCCCTCAGCCTTCATGATATGATTGTTGAACTGTCTTCTAAGAACTGCTGATTAATTATTCCATTTTATTAAAAGCAATACATAATTTCCCTTGATTGTTGATAAGCTCAAAACTTCTCACAGGGTAATGAGAAAATTAAGCCACCTGTGACAAAAATCATTTATCTTGTGTGCAACCTTTATTCTGTCTGTAATCACAATACAAGAATATAGAATGTTAATCAAGTGATTTGCTAAACGTTTATGTATCACTCTTCCAATTATCTCTCTTTGATTTTGTGTATATGCGTGCCAAGAGAATGGGTATAAAAATAAAGATCAGACATCGGGAAAGTGGAGCAGCTGTCAGATGAAAAGCAATCCCATGGCTGTTATGAGTAAGCTGTCTTCCGTTTGTTATTTTTGTTGACTGATCATTCGCCACCAGTTGGAATACCCTGGAGTCTCGGGCAAGGGTGGACTTTGCCCATGACATTATCTGGCACCAGAACAGGACCATTCCCGGCTAGGTAAGTCCCCTTCCCCTAGCCCTAAAAGTTTCGAACGGATCAGATTCTCCCCCCCCCAAGAGGTCCTGGGCCCCCCTGTGGATAGAGTAGGGTTTGGGGGGGAGTAATCCATGGCTCCCAATATAAGAGGAGCGGTTTCAGAACAGGTTGAGTCAAGAAAAGAAAGGGGCTGCCATGGGACACAGTCAATGTAAAGAAAGAAAGCTATTCACTGGAATTATTAAGCATACTTTACAGAAAAGAGGAGTCAAAGTCAGCAAGACTCAATTAACCAAATTCTTGGATTTTATCCAGATTTGCAGCCCTTGGTTCCCTGAGGAAGGGACAATAGATTTAAACACTTGGGAAAAGATTGGCTTTGATCTAACATCTTATTATGCCGAGCATGGCCCAGAGCATGGCCCCACAGAAGCATTGTCATTCTGGTCCCTCTTTGGGGAAGCACTAGATCCAACTCAGGAGGCCCCTCGCCTTGCGCAGACTTCCTCAAACTTGTCTGCAACTGAAAATACACCCCTATTATCTAGGCAAAATTCCAGGGCTGAAAGCTTCAGGGTCTCAGTCTCTGACCAGGAGTCTGAAGAGGAGGAGGACAATGACGAGAAACTCCCCTCCAGAGAGGCAGCAAAATATAACACCGGCTGGGACTTTCCGGTTAGGCTCCGCCCCCCAGCCCCCCTACATACCTAGGGGGAAAGGAAGGAGAAAGGAGAGCAGAGTCAAACTCCGCCCCCACCCCCCCACCCCCGCACTGTAGGTTTTCAGGGGACAATACAGAATGCACAAAGAGATGGAGATTGGGAGGAGACTCCGATGATGAAGAGGAGCCCAGGTGGGAACCTCTCCCCTACAAAATGATTAAAGAAACCAAAACAGCACGTGCCTCATATGGCCCCACTTGGCCGTTCACTTTAACCTTAGTAGAGACCCTCACGGGGAACTGGATGACCCCTTATGATTGGCATCAGACTGCCAAAGCATGTCTGACAGGAGGAGATTTCCTCCTTTGGAAAGCGGGATGCGAAGAAGCCGCTAAGAGAGAAGCAGCTAACAACAAAAGAAAGGGAAATAGGATCACTAAAGACATGTTGCTGGGTGAGGATGATTGGCCAAACTGTGCAGAGCAAATTAACCTGCCCACGAAAGCTCTGTGCCAATGTACCACCTGTGCTTTAGAAGCCCGGAAAAAGATCCCAGTAACAAAAGGGCTAACTTCAGGGCTGGCCAACCGAGGAAAAGTAGGCAGACTTTTTGGATAGATTGATCCAGCAAATCAAGAGAACCATCCCCCATGAGGATGCGGCTGACATTGTAATCCGTCACCTTGTGTACGAAAATGCCCATAAGAGCTGCCAGGGGAGGCTCCAAAAGGTAAAAAGGACAGGAAACATCAGTGACTTTGTAAAGGCTTGTGAGGATTTCACTCCCTCCTTTGTCCAAGGAGTGGCCATAGCAGCAGCCCTCCAGGGAAAGACTTATCCTCAGGTGATTAGAAATCCAGAAGCTAGAAAAGAGTGCTTCAGATGTGGGGGAATAGGGCACTATCCGAGAGAATGCCCACAGGGTGCCATTAGACCCACCAAAACCCCACCACCCACATTCAACTATGGACCGGGTCCCTGTAACAGATGTGGAAAAGGTTACCATTTGCCCAAATACTGTCAATCAAGATACCACCTTAATGGGCACTTATAACCTGCTAGGCCTCCTCAAAACATGCAGCAGGGAAACTTCAAACGGGGCCCCTCAAAACAATGGGGCAACAACTGTACGGCTCAGTCAGAAAATCCCATTCCTTCCCCAACAATCCGCTCCTTGCATTGAGCAACCCCAGGAAGCGCAGGATTGGACCTCTGTGCAGCCTCTGGTCTCATATTGACCCCTGATTCTCCCCCTGCACTCATCCCTACAGGGGAGAAGGGTCCCCTGCCCGAGGGGACAATGGGCCTCATTATAGGAAGGAGCTCTGTCTCCCTCCGGGAATAGTTGTAACCCCAGGAGTAAGAGACTCAGATTTCACAGGGGAATTACAAATAATAGTACAACCTCCAACTAAAGCTGTGACAATAATGAAGGGACAGAGAATCGCCCAACTGCTCATTCTCCCTTATGTACAAACAGATAATCCAATCCTCAAAACATATCGAGGTCAAGGAGGATTTGGATCCTCTAATTGGGCATTGTGGGTCCAAGAAATAAAAAATTCAAGACCCATGAAAACTCTTAATATAAGTGGAAAGAATATAGAAGGATTACTGGATACGGGTGCAGACAGTAGTTGTATAGCAGGGAAACACTGGCCGCCTACGTGGCCCACCAAAATCAGCCCCTCTAACCTCATAGGTATTGGAAAGATCACTAATGCAGCCCAAAGTTCTCACATTTTAACATGGTCAGACGGGAACCTGTCAGGACAGTTCTGTCCACACATGGTCCCTTCTCTCCCTGTCACTATATGGGGACGAGATATACTATCACAAATGAAGGTCACTTTTGTTACACCAGAGGAAGATGCCCAAACGCCCCCCAATGATGAATCCCCGATTTGGGGGGCCATTGCTGAGATAACAGCTGATCCGATAACGTGGAAGTCCAATAAACCAATCTGGATCGAGCAATGGCCCCTAACAGATGAGAAATTACAGGCTTTACAAGAACCAGTACAGGAGCAATTACATTTGGGACACATAGAGCCAAGTAACAGCCCATGGAACACGCCTGTATTTGTCATAAAGAAAAAATCAGGCAAGTGGAGGTTCTTACAAGATTTAAGAGCAATAAATAATATCATGGAAGCTATGGGGAGCTTGCAACCAGGACTTCCCTCCCCAGTAGCCATTCCCAAGGGGTATGAGATAATAGCAATTGATCTACAAGATTGTTTCTTTACCATCCCTTTATCCCCCCAAGATAGAGCCAGGTTCGCTAAGACTTTAGCGGGCCCTCAGTAAATTTGAAAAGACCCTCTGGAGGCTTCCACTGGAAAAGTCTGCCCCGGGGCAGCAAGACAGGCCCCGCCCTTTGTCAGAAATGTGCTGATCTTGCCCTAAATCCTATAAGAATACAATTCCCAGATGCCCACTATATGGATGCTATCCTGCTGGCCCACCCTGACCCAGCCAAATTGCAAGAGATTATGTCCAGCACTGTTCAGGCTCTGGCAGAAAACGGGTTAAAAATCACACCCGATAAAATCCAGACTGAACTCCCTATCCGGTACTTAGGACATACCATTGGGACTGAAAATCTGATCTCCCATCAGAACTTACCACTGAGAGTGGATCATCTTAATACTCTAAATGATTTTCAAAAACTGTCCATTGGATCCGCCCATTCTTAGAAATCACCACTGCAGAACTTAAGCCTCTATTTGAGACCCTAAGAGGAGACCCTTCCCCTACCTCACCCCCTACTCTTACAGAGGGAGGGAGCAAGGCCTGGACTCTCGTAAATCGATCAATTAACAATCAGAAATTGTCCCGCTTAGACTCTAGTCAGCCTTGGTCCTTTATAATACTCCCACTGAGTCCAATCCAACTGGGTGCCTGTGGCAAGATTTGCCGCTTGAATGGCTACACCTGCCCAACTCTACTCGGAAGGTTATCTCCTCAAATGTCATGTTAATCACAGAATTGATCGTCAAAGGTCCTAGGAGAAGTAGGGAACTCCTTGGCGAGGACCCCCCTTTCATTATCACCCCTCTAAACGCAATGCAAGTTGACAATCGGTACTGCCATTCGACTGATTGGCAACTACTCTGGAGAAATCCTCTACCATCCTTCCTCAAAGTCCTTTGCTGCAGTTCTTAAAGACACAGGCAGTCATTTTTCCCTCCCGGTTTACCCAGACCCTTCCCCACCCCCGCTCGCCGCCATGGTTTTTACAGACGGGTCATCGAATGGGAAAGCAGTGACAGTGATCAATAATGAGCCATTTATACAAGAAACGTGAGAATGTTCCACACAGCGTAGAGGAATTCTTGCAGTCATTTATGCCTTTAACAAATTGGTTGATGTGCCCTTCAATTTGTTCTCGGATTCCCAATATGTAGTCAGACTTTTTCCTCATATTGAAACTGCCAGCCTGCCCTCCTCTAAAAGTTCCATCCTCTCCCTCCTACTAGAACTCCAAAAACCCATTCAGGCCCGTGACACTCCGTCCCACATAGGATATGTCAGGGCCCACTCATCACTGCCAGGCCCAATCCCCGAAGGGAATCAGCTCGCAGACAGCTTAACCGGGGCGTTCCTCACAGCAGTCCAAAACGCTGAGGAAAGCCACAAAATTCACCACCAAAGTCCCTCTTCACTTAGACAGCAATATCGCATCCCCGTGAGGCGGCTACATTGTCCGTCACTGCCCACACTGCCCCTCGCATTCCCAGCCCCCTCAGGCCTGACCACGTCCCCTCATTGGGCCGTCTCTCTTATGTGCACGTCTCCATGGATACTTTCTCCCATGTCATCGTGGCCACAGCACACACAGGGGAGGCCTTCAAAGATGTCTCACAACCCCTGTTCACATGCTTCTCTTATATAGGAATGCCAAAAGCACTAAAAACAGGTCATGGACCAGCATATACTTCTAAAGCTTTTGCAAAACTCTGTGCCACCTTTCAAATCTCCCATAGCACGGGAATCCCCCATAACCCTCAGGGGCAAGCAATTATCGAGGGAGCCCACCAGACCTTCAAAGCACAAATCAAAAAACTACAGGATGGTGATTTCTCCCACTCTTCCCCCCATCACATCTTAACTCAGGCTATGTTTGTACTTAACCATTTGAATCTTAACAGCAATGACCATTCACCAATGGAAAGACACTGGAACCCGGATAACGCTTTCCCTAAACCCCTCGTAAGATGGAAAGATGTGTTATCCGGCATCTGGAAAGGTCCCGACCCACTACTAACATCGGGACGAGGTGTTGCTTGTATTTTCCCACAGGATTCGGACTAACCCATCTGGATCCCCGACTGCCACCTCCGTCCATATGTCCAGGCACCAGCAGAGGCAACTGTCCCCCCACCCTGCACCCCTCCCCAGTAGCGCTTCATCCTCCTCTACAAGGCCGCCACCTCCTCTTGATCCTGTGCACAATCTGGTGGAACCCGTTCAACGTCTCTCTCTCCATCAACCCTCCGCACCCCCGCTCCATCGGCATCAGATATTGACCCCAACCCACCTGACGGCTTCAACTCCTACTGCGAGTCCACCAACCTGGGGTCAACTCAAGGCTCTCTCACAACAGGCCTGTGATATAGTGAGACATCAGGGCAAAGAAATAACCCCAGATCTACTTTTTGTCGCTATGCTTGTTGTACTCGCTTGTCAGGTAACATCAATCTCAGCAACTGCCCACTGGGCATACTTCCCAGAGCTTCATCCTGCTACTTGGGTTAATGATTTTCAGGTTTATACCAATGATTCTGGTTTTCTGGGAGGCCCAACAAATGCTTATATCTTACACATCTGTTCCTAATTTTACTTATTTTGGCTTGTCCAACTTGCCCCCTTTATGGTTCATGGTAGGCCCAAATCCCTCTCCAGGTTGTCTTCTGACAGACATTCGCTCATACCTTACTGACTCTCCAGGAAAAGGCAACATGAGAAATATATGATCACTTCAAACGATGTCACCTGCATTCTCCTTAAACAAGTTTCCTGTTTAAAACACTCCCATCCTCCTACCAAAAGAGATTCCAGAATGTAAATATCTATCTGGTAAACTTTGGAATCAAATTGATGAAGATCATGGATTCCCTCCCTGGAGGGACTGTGGGTTCCCTAGAAGGGGAGTCTGATACCCTATTATTAATGATTCATCCTTTGTTTTTGATTGGTTCCTCTATAGCCCAGGTTATGATTCCAGAGAACTCCAAGGGTTCTCAATGGCCCTTCCAGACCTTAATTGGACCTATATCAACAAAATTTTCCCAACTGACAAACCAATTTATCAATGGTTCAACCCTGGCTGGCCATCACCCCCTCTTAGTCTTTTTTGAAAACCCTTCAGTCCCCACTATTCACTTCTCACTATGGAAACTGATTGCCTCTCTCCATACAGAAATGTTGTTACGCCCCAATGGCAAGAAAGAATTCAGACCTATCCAAGCCTGCGTTAGTGCACCTTTTGCATTAATCATAGCTACATAAAGGCTCCTCTTCTATACAGCATGTATCCCCCACAACTTATAAAATTACTTGTTCAGGATGTATTTTAACAAATTGTCTTAACCCTGTCATCCCCGCTTCTAGTCTGTATATTGTAAAACAGCCACCATTTATCATGATCCCCGTCAACATGACCACATGGTATGAAGACCCAGACATCTATGCCTTACAATTAATATCCAATCACCTAACCCGCCCCAAACCCTTTGTTGCATCCCTCATCCTAAGTATCACTGCTTTAATATCTATTATAGTATCATTAACAGCATCAACCACAGCTGTCATTCAGACAGTCCACATTGAACAACATGTAGATAGTCTTTCCAAGAATGTTTCCCTTGCCCTCTTAACACAGGAACACATAAAGGCTTAGAAAAGAAGCTATTCTATACATTGGAAATCAGCTACAAAACATAAAAGTGAGATTCAAATCAAAATGTCATGCAGAATTCAAATGGAGCTGCGTCTCCCCCCTCCCTTATAATCAATCAGATGTTCCTTGGAAAAACATAAAACAACATATTTTTGGCATTTGGAACCATTCAGAGTTTTCAGTTAATCTCAAAACATTACATAGACAAATCATGGATATCAGTCACTCTGGTACTTCTCTTTATTCAGCCTCATCCATTTCTAATTCATTTTATGATACCATCTCTTCCCTTATCTCCAACAGTGATTTGACCCACACCTTTATTGCTTGTGGATTTGCTCTTCTCTTATTTTTTCTCATTCTTCTTTGCTTTTCAGTCCTCATCCAATACCTAAGGTCCACCATTCTGCAAGTTCAAATTGAACTGAAGTCTCTTCAGATCAAAAATAATAAGAAAGGGGGATGTGTTAGGGGCCATCAGTCCACCACACCTTGACAGAGTCATGCGTGGTAGCTGGGGAGACCACAGAGTGGTCCTTGGCGAGATGTGACTGCCCACTCTATCCCCCTTGCATGACTTTTTTTTTTTAAGTTTTTAAAACATTATTTTATTTGGTCATTTTCATACATTATTCATTGGAAACAGAGATCATTTTCTTTTCCTTACCCCCTCCCCCGCCACCCCTTCCCTAGCCAATGTGCAATTCCACTGGCTATCACATGCGTCCTTGTTCTGAACCCATTTCCTTGTTGTTGGTATTTGCATTAGGGTGCTCATTTAGCATCTCTCCTTGATCATGTCCCCTCAACCTCTGTAGTCAAGCAGTTGCTTTTCCTCGGTGTTTTTACTGTCTCAGATTGTCCTCTGCTTGAGGATGGTTTTTTTTTTTTTCTCATAGATCCCTGCAGATTGTTCAGGGAAATAGTAATGCCATTAATGGAGAAGTCCATTACAATTGATTGAACCACACTGTATCAGTCTCTGTGTACAATGTTCTCATGGTTCTGCTCCTCTCACTCTGTATCACTTCCTGGAGGTTGTTCCAGTCTCCATGGAATTCCTCCACTTTATTATTCTTTTTAGCAAAATAGTATTCCATCACCAACATATACCACAATTTGTTCAGCCATTCCCCAATTGAAGGGCATCCCCTCATTTTCCAATTTTTGGCCACCACAAAGAGCTCAGTTATGAATATTCTTGTGCAAGTCTTTTTCCTTATTATCTCTTTGGGGTATAAACCCAGCAGTGCTATGGCTGGATCAAAGGGCCCTTTGGGCATAGTTCCAAATTGCCTTCCAGAATGGTTGGATCAATTCACAAGGCCACCAGCAATGAATTAATGTCCCTACTTTGCCACATCCCCTCCAGTATTCATTACTTTCCTTAGCTGTCATGTTGGCCAATCTGCTAGGTGTGAGGTGATACCTCAGAGTTGTTTTGATTTGCATCTCTCTGATTATGAAAGATTTAGAACACTTTTTCATGTGCTTATTAATAGTTTTGATTTCTTTAACTGAAAATTGCCTATTCATTTCCCTTGCCCATTTTTCAATTGGAAACTCAAATGGCTTGATTTTTTGTACAACTGGTTTAGCTCTTTATAAATTTGAGTAATTAGACCTTTGTCAGAGGTTTTTGTTATGAAGATTGTTTCCCAATTTTTGTTGTTTCCCTTCTAATTTTAGTTACATTGGTTTTGTTTGTACAAAACCTTTTTAATTTGATGTAGTCGAAATTATTTATTTTACATTTTGTGACTCTTTCTAAGTCTTGCTTGGTTTTAAAGTCTTTCCCTTCCCAAAGGTCTGACATGTATACTATTCTGTGTTCACCTAATTTACTTATAGTTTCCTTCCTTATATTCAAGTCATTCACCCATTCTGAGTTTATCTTGGTGTAGGGTGTGAGGTGTTGATCCAAACCTAATCTCTCCCACACTGTATTCCAATTTTCCCAACAGTTTTTATCAAATAGTCCATTTTTGTCCCAAAAGCTGGGGTCTTTGGGTTTGTCATAGACTGTCTTGCTAAGGTCATTTACCCCAAGTCTATTCCACTGATCCTCCTTTCTGTCTCTTAGCCAGTACCAAATTGTTTTGATGACCACTGCTTTGTAATATAGTTTGAGATCTGGGACTGCAAGGCCACCTTCCTTTGTACTTTTTTTCATTATTTCCCTGGATACCCTTGATCCTTTGTTCTTCCAAATGAGCTTTGTTATGGTTTTCTCTAATTCAGTAAAAAAGGTTTTTGGTAGTTCAATGGGTATGGCACTAAATGGATAGATAAGTTTGGGTAGGATGGTCATTTTTATTATGTTAGCTCATTCCACCCATGAGCAATCAATGTTTTTCCAATTGTTTAGATCTAGTTTTAATTATGTGGAGAGTGTTTTGTAGTTGTGTTCATATAGTTCCTGTGTTTGTCTTGGCAGATAGATTCCTAAGTATTTTATATTGTCTAGGGTGACAATGGAATTTCTCTTTCTAATTCTTGCTGCTGAACTGGGTTGGAGATATATAGAAATTCTGATGACTTATGTGGGTTTATTTGTATCCTGCAACTTTGCTAAAGTTGTTGATTATTTCAATTAGCTTTTTCTTTGATTCCCTAGGATTCTTTAAGTAAATCATCATATCATCTGCAAAGAGTGACAGCTTGGTCTCCTCATTGCCAATTTTAATACCTTTAATTTCTTTTTCTTCTCTAATTGCTACTGCTAGTGTTTCTAGTACAATATTAAATAATAAAGGTGATAATGGGCATCTTTGACTCCTGATCTTATTTGGAAGGCTTCGAGTTTATCCCCATTGCAGATGATGTTTGCTGATGGTTTTAGATATATACTGTTTATTATTTTTAGGAAAGGCCCTTCTATTCCTATACTTTCTAGTGTTTTCAATAGAAATGGGTGTTGTATTTTGTCAAAGGCTTTTTCAGCATCTATTGAGATAATCGTGTGATTTTTGTCAGTTTGCTTGTTTATATGGTCAATTATGTGAATGGTTTTCCTAATATTGAACCATCCTTGCATTCCTGGTATGAATCCTACCTGATCATAGTGGATAACCCTTGTGATGACTTGCTGGAGCCTTTTTGCTAGTATCCTATTTAAGATTTTTGCACCTATATTCATTAGGGAGATTGGCCTATAGTTTTCTTTCTCTGTTTTTAACCTGCCTGGCTTTGGGATCAGTACCATGTTTGTGTCGTAAAAAGAATTTGGTAGAACCCCTTCTTGGCTTATTCTGTCAAATAGTTTGTATAATATTGGGATTAACTATTCTTTGAATGTTTGATAGAATTCACTTGTGAATCCATCTGGACCTGGGGATTTTTTCTTAGGGAGTTCTTTGATGGCTTGTTCAATTCTTTTTTCTGATATGGAGTTGGCAATTTATATTTTTGTAAGTATTCATCCATATCACTTAGATTGCCATATCTGTTGCCATATAATTGAGCATAGTAGTTTTTAATGATTGCCTTGATTTCCTCTTCATTAGAGGTGAGGTCTCCCTTTTCATCTTGGATACTGTCAATTTGGTTTTTTTCTTTCCTTTTTTTAATTACACTGACTAGTACTTTGTCTATTTTATTTGTTTTTTCAAAGTACCAGCTTCTAGTCTTATTTATTAAATCAATAGTTCTTTGACTTTCAATATTATTAATTTCTCCTTTGATTTTTAGGATTTCTAATTTAGTCTTCATCTGAGGATTTTTAATTTGTTCACTTTCTAGTTTTTTCATTTGCATGCCCATTTCATTGACCTCTGCCCTTCTTAATTTGTTTTTATATGAATTCAAGGATATAAATTTCCCCCCCTCCCCAGTACTGCTTTGGCTGCATCCCATAGGTTTTGAAATCACCATTGTAATTTTCTTCAATGAAGTTGTTAATTGTTTCTATGATTTGTTCTTTGACTAGCCGGTTTTGGAGAATCATATTGTTTAATTTCCAATTAATTTTTGATTTACCTCACCATGTACCCTTACTAATTATTATTTTTATTGCATTGTGGTCTGAGAAGGTTGCATTTATAATTTCTGCCCTTTTGCACTTGTTTGCAATGTTTTTGTGCCCTAATACATGGTCAATTTTTGTGAATGTACCATGTGCTGCTGAAAAGAAGGTGTATTCCTTTTTGTCCCTATTTATTTTTCTCCACATGTCTACTAACTCTAATTTTTCTAAGATTTCATTTGCTTCTCTCACCTCTTTCTTATTTATTTTTTGGTTTGATTTATCTAGTTCAGATAGAGGAAGGTTCAGATCTCCCACTAGTATAGTTTTTCTATTTCATCCTTCAGTTCCTCTAGTTTCTCCTTTAGAAATTTGGATGCTATGCCATTTGGTGCATGCATATTGAGTACAGATATTTCCTCGTTGTCTATACTGCCTTTTATCAAGATGTAATTACCTTCCCTATCTCTTTTAGCTAGATTTATTTTTACTTTGGTTTTGTCAGATATCATGATTGCTACTCCTGCCTTCTTTTTATCAGTTGATGCCCAATATATTTGGCTCTATCCTCTTACTTTCACCCTATGCATATCTACCTTCCTCATGTGTGTTTCTTGCAGACAGCATATGGTAGGGTTTTGGATCCTAATCCACTCTGCTATTTGCTTGTGTTTTATGGGTGAGTTCATTCCATTCACATTCAGAGTTATGATTACCAGCTGTGTATTACCCAGTATTTTGATTTCTACTCCTGGTCCTGGCTTTTCTTTTGCTATTTCCTTCTACACCAATGTTTGTTTATAGTCAGTCCCTCTAGTTCCCCCCCCTTATTTTACTTCCCTTTCTACCCCCTCCCTTCTTATTCCCTCCCTAATTTTCCCCTGTAGTCTTTTTAAAATTCCCCCCCACCCTCTCTCTCCCTTGTACTGCTTCCCTCCCCACCAGTCCATTTTTTACCCTTCTACTCCCCTATAGGGTGCAAATCTATTCTCTGCCCCAATGGATTGGATTGTTCTTCCCTCTTTCAGTTTCAAAGCATGTAAGAGTTGAGTATTTCCTATCTCCAACCTCTTTACCCTTCCAGTGTATCGATGTTCTCCCCCCTCCTGCCATGAGCTTCTTTGTGGCATATAAATTTACCCCCATTTGTTTCTTTTCCCATTTCTTTTTTAACCTCTTTTTTTTAGCTCTGGTTGTGTATATATACACACACACACATATGTATATGTATTTATGCATGCATATATCTATATACCTATTTATGTCTTGTCCTTTCATCCTATACAGTTTGTCACTGTTCCCTCTAAGTGTAATTCTTCTAGCTGCCCAGGTGATAGCAACAGTTTTTAAGAGTTACCAATGACCTCTTTTCTTATAGGGATACATATCATTTTAACTTATTGAGTCTCTTTAAAAATTTTTGTTTTTACCTCTTTTTTAATTACCTTTTGATGATTCTCTTGAGTTCTGTGTTTGGACATCAAATTTTCTGTTCAGGTCTGGTCTTTTCTTTATGAATGCTTGGAATTCTTCTATTGTGTAAGAATATAGTCAGTTTTGATGGGTATTTGATTCTTGGTTGTAGACCTAGTTCCCTTGCTTTCTGGAATATTATATTCCATGCCTTTTTGTTCTTCAGTGTGGATGCAGCCAGATCCTATGTTATCCTCACCATGTTTCCCTGATATCTGAATGGCTTCTTCTTGGCAGCTTGTAATATCTTTTCTTTGGTCTGATAGTTTTTGAATTTGGCTATAACATTTCTTGGTGTTGTCAGTTGGGGATTAAATACAGGGGATGATCTGTGGATTCTTTTGATCTCCACTTTCCCCTATTGTTCTAGGATATCAGGACAGTTTTCCTGAATAATTTCCTGTAGTGTTATGTCCAGGATTTTTCTTTTGTCATGGTCTTCTGGTAGTCCAATTATTCTTAAATTGTCTCTTCTTGAACAATTTTCTAAATTGCCTGTTTTATGAATGAGATGCTTCACATTTTCCTCAACTTTTTCATTCTTTTTGTTTTGTTTTATAGTGTCCTGCTGCCTTGTGAGGTCACTTAATTCCAGTTGTTGTATTCTGGTTCTTAAAGATTGGATTTCATCTCTGTCTTTTTGGTCATCCTTTTCCATCTGGTCTGATTTTCTTTGAAGATCATCTTTCATCCTCTTTACCTCATCTTTTATCTCCTTTGTCTCATCTTTCATCTCCTTTGCCTCATTTTCCAGCTGGTTGATTTTTACTTTCAAGACACTATTTTCTCATTTTAGTTCAAGTGCCTGTGTTCAAGTGCCTGTGTTTCCAGGTGACTTATCTTAATTTTTAAGTTCTTTTCCCAATTGTCTTCAGCCTCTCAGTTGTGTTTTGAGTTCTTCCACAGCCTGTATCCAATTCTCTGGGGTTTCTAATATATTGTTTGCTGATCTCTCCCTCTCCATTCCATTTGCTGAGTAGAAGCTGTCTATTGTAGTTTCTTTCTTCTTTTTCTGTTGTTTGCTCAAATTCACCCCTTCTTTACTCCCCATATTTTTCTGTGCTCTTGTTCCTCTCATTTTTTTTGTTTTGGGGGAGCTTCTATCAGTCTCCCCTCTTGGAGCTTTAAGAGAAGATCTCATGGTGTAGTCTCTGGTGGAGGTTTGTTGGGGTTTGAGCTTCCCTATCCTCTGGAGGCTTTTGATTGGCTTAAAGTCCAGCAGTCAATGAGGATGGGTGGGGAACCTGGGCTTCCCTGAGTTCTGGAGACTTTTGATGGGATTAAGGTCAACTTAGTTGGGCTGGGTGTGCTATGAGTCCTAACTTCCTGGAAGGCTGGAACAAATATGGAGGGTCTCTAAAGCTCTGGCCAGGCTGCCAGGTCTATGCTCCCTCTCTAGCTCCTTCCCCACCATGTGTTGGACGCTCTGAATTTGTCCAGTCCTGCTCTCAAGCTTTGCCCTTCAGACCAGCACCTTTACCCACCCAGAAGTTCCCACTGCTGCTGGAATCTCAGCGCTCTGGGTGGGAGGGAGGATGGGTCCTGCGACCTTCCTTCTATCTTCCCCTTAAACCCAAATGTCCTCCAATTCCAGCTTTTTGGGGGGCGTACCTTTTGAATTAAGTCCAGCAGGAGGGTTCCTTGGCTCTGTCTTAAGTTTGGTTTTCAGTCCCCTAGGAGCATGCACTTTGTGATCGGTAAGGAAGGGTTTTCAGAGGTCTGAACTTCTGCTCCTTCTAGGCTGCCATCTTGGCTCCGCCTCTCTCCTTGCATGACTTCTTTCATCAATGCCCTTTACCTATGAATTGACATGATTATTATTCCCCCTAGTCTCAAAAGAAATAATGCAAGAGCAAAGCACCTGAACCCTAATTCTCCAAAACACCACCAAAAGACCAGACCCTCAAACCCAATCCCAAAAAGACTATCATGGGTTAACTTTTACTTAGGTACATAATTCCCAGCAAAACCACAGCTACAGGCCAAGCCAAATACTTTCCCACATACAGAAGTCTATTCTCATGAAGTCAGCACACAAATCAATCATAGAGACCCAAGCGATAAGTACAAGTACATCAGTATGCCTCAGTGACTCGATCACACAAATCAGTAACTCCCTACAAGCCACCAGTCTAAATTTGAATTGTGTTCCCAGACCCCTCAGCCTCCATGATATGATTGTTGAACTGTCTTCTAAGAACTGCTGATTAATTATTCCATTTTATTAAAAGCAATACATAATTTCCCTTGATTGTTGATAAGCTCAAAACTTCTCACAGGGTAATGAGAAAATTAAGCCACCTGCAACAAAAATCATTTATCTTGTGTGCAACCTTTATTGTCTGTAATAACAATACAAAAATATAGAATGTTAATCAAGTGATTTGCTAAACGTTTATGTATCACTCTTCCAATTATCTCTCTTTGATTTTGTGTATATGTGTGCCAAGAGAATTGGTATAAAAATAAAGATCAGACATTGGGAAAGTGAAGCAGCTGTCAGATGCAAAGCAATCCCATGGCTGTTATGAGTAAGCTGTCTTCCATTTGTTATTTTTGTTGACTGATTGTTAGCCACCAGTCAGGATACCCTGGAGTCTCAGGCAAGGGTGGACTTTGCCCATGACAATGTCAGATTCCCATAGCCTCCCTGAAGCTCCAATCTGGCTGGATCCTGATGACACTGAGTATGGGGTCTGCTCACAGAGGTAGATAGGTGGGATAACTTGGGGTAGTGACTGGATTGAGTCTAGGGACCAAGTCCTAGAGGAGAAGGTAAGGATAGGGAAAGAGATTTCATTATGCCTCAATTGGGTTCTCTTACACATTGTACTATCTGGATAACAGACAGGTTGTTGTTTGTTTGTTTGTTTAATCTTTACTTTCTGTCTTAGTAACAACTCTAAGACTGAAGGGCAAAGAGTAGGCAAACAAGGTTAAGTGACTTGCCCAGGACCACTCAGCTAGGAAGTGTCTAAGAACAGTTTTGAATCCAATTCCTCCTGACACCAGGTCTACCCACTGTGCTGTCTAGCTACCCCAAAGAATATTTTTAACAACTAGCTTCTGAAAAAAAAAGGAGAAACAGCATCTTATTTAAGTTTAACCTGCTTTCTTAAGTTTAACCAATCCACACAACAATGAATCATGCTTTGATTTGCAGCATTTGCTGATTTCCAGTGTAAAAGCTCACACTAAACATGCTAGTGAGCCAGTTCAGGCTGGCCCTGGCACACTCCTGACTATGGATCCCTCAACTTTGTCAGGGTTAGCTTCTCCAAGCCACTAACTTGGGTCCCCACCTTTTGTGGCAACCAATTGGGAGATAAGGGCAATAGTTGTGACTGGTGGCAAGCATGAAACACTGCAGAATCTATCTTGGCTTTGAGCCTAGAGGCAAAACCTTGAACAAAAAAATGGGGCCAGTTCGATTCTATAAACTTTCATTAATCACCCCATCTGTGAGAAGCACTACCAAGTTGGGCAATGAACAAGGGACCTGTTCCTGCCCTCAGGTAGCTTCCAGTCTAGCCTTCATCTTCTGTGTCCTTAGAACTCCAGGGCAGGGAAGGCTCACTCAAAATCCTCCCCACTTCCCTAAGGACCCTCAGAACTTAGCACATCCCAATCCAGCCTCAACCCTCCAGTCCCCCTCGGAACTGTGACTCTTCCTCTTTGGGTCTCCTTTGCTCAAGGCAGGGAAGAGGTTGTAGGGAATAGGCAGAGGAAGGAGGGGTGACAGCTTCCAACAATAACAGAGCTGGAATGGGAAGGGGAAGTTAAGATCCCAGGCTTGCCAAATGAACCTGGACTGTTAACAGTGAATGCCGAATAGGACCTGAGAGATCTGGTGGCCACAGCTGCTCTTGGACATGACTACTAGAAAAGGGCTTTTCCCAGGACAGGTAAAGGGAGTTGAACGAGGGGAGGTTCTGATGGCGAGGCCAGGGGAGGGTGGCTGAAGAAGCCAGCTGGATTCCCAGGGCTTTCCAAAGGCTCCAGTCGGACTGGATACCAAAGGCTGGATTCCCAGGGCTTTCCAAAGGCTCCAGTAAGACTGGATACCAAAGGCTGGATTCCCAGGGCTTTCCAAAGGCTCCAGTCGGACTGGGTACCAAAGGCTGGATCCCCAGGGCTTTCCAAAGGCTCCAGTCGGACTGGGTCCCAATGGCTGGATTCCCAGGGCTTTCCAAAGGCTCCAGTCAGACTGGGTCCCAATGGTGTTCAATGTGGCGTCTGCCTGCTGTTCTCTATACGGGAAGGAGCCTCAAACCCGAACCAGCCGCTTTCAACCAGTCTTCTCCTGCCTCTTCCCCAGAAACTCTGAGGAACCTGCATGAGTTGGTGGGGGCTTTGGAGAAGGGGCCTCGGGGTGCTGTCCAGCGGCTTGCTAGTAGGAACAAGCCGGGGGTGCCCTCTCTGCAGGCCTGGGCTTCTGAACACCCCGCAGCACCGAGAGGGGCACTTCCCCGACCACCTGTCTGCCTCAGAGGGTGCCTCAGCAGAGGCTGACCCGTTCTCCTCTGCTCTCTCCGCCTCCAGGCGCTGCTGTCTTTACTGCTCTCGGGCCTTCTGCTCCTGGGGGAAAAGGGTACGTAGGACGTCCCAGGGCTCTGTGCGGAGGGCAGAGAAGGGGGATGGGCTGGAGCTCTCCTGTTCCTAGGAGTGGAACGTCTGGAACCAAGGCAGCCTCCCTCATCCGTCCCCATCTCACCTAGCTCTGCCTGCCCCCAGCTCCCATCTGAGCCCGGCCCAGCCCCAGGAAATGTCCCAGATACTCTCCTTCTCCGGAGCCTGCATTTCCCCGGGACGCTGGGGGCTGCGGGGAGTGGAAAGGGAGAGGCAGCCCCAGGGAGAGCCCAGAATCCAGGAAGGGAGGGAGGAGAGAGGGAGAACGCGGAGAGAGCACGTGATTCTCACTCGCACCGCTTTTCTGCCCCTCCGAGTTCTGCCTGCCTAATAGGAAGACTCGGTTTGGGTCCTGGATTCGCCGCCAGCTGGCTGTGTGACCCCGAACCCAGTCCTTCCCTCTGTGGGCTCAGCGTCCTTGAGTAAAACGGGGGACTCGAATAGTGCCCTTCCACTGCCTCGTCTGTGAACTAGGCCCGGCCTATTCGGAGACTAAAACTTGAGTTACAGAGCGGGGACCTGGCTGGGCATCAATGGCAGAGTCAGTCTAGAACCCTGTCGGGTTCCTGTGGGTGGGGCCTCCGGTGCAAAGGGCAGCCAGGACGGGAGACCGACTGGGGGCGTAGCTGGCCTCTCCAGGAGCTGCTCTCATGGCTGTTCCCGTCTGTTGGCAGCAAAGGGCACTTCCTGGGAATCTCGAATTGTGGGGGGCGGGGCTGCCCAGAGGGGGCAGTGGCCGTGGCAGGTGAGCCTCCGGGAGCGTGGCCAGCATGTGTGTGGGGGCTCCCTCATCAGCCGTCAATGGGTACTGACTGCGGCCCACTGTGTGCCCAGGTGAGTCACCTCTGTACCGGGCAGAGTGGGCAAGGGAGGGGGAGGGGGACACAGGAATGACCCCTCCCCTGAGGAAGTTACCACTGAACAGGAAGGTGGGGATGGCATTGGAGAAAGATGACATGTCGGGCCTGAAATGGACTTTGGGGATCATCAAATCCAATTCCTCTATTTTAAACATCAGGGGAACTTGAGGACCACCAAAGGTCAGTGACTTCCTCAAGATCACACATCCCTATCAGCATTCTAATACATCTTTTCTTGCCTTAACAAAAACAGAAAAGAGCACATTCTGTTCTCCGTTATAGACATAAACATCGTCTACTAGAGTTACCAGGAGCCAGGCACAGTCAAGGTCAGAACTAAAAGGGCTCCCTCGCCATCACCTCGGCTCGCACTCTCGTTTATATATCGCAACAAAAACGGAGAACCAGAAAAGGGAAGTGACTTGCCCAAGGCCATACAAGTAGCAAGAATCCCAGCTGGAATCTGACTCCAAGTCCAATACTCTTCCCATTACTGGAACAGGCTCACAAGCACAGCAAAACTTACAAATCCAAGAGGTCCCTTTGGGCATGAAGTTCTGGGTCGTACCAGATGGAGTTCTGGCCTAGGAGTCAGGACATCTGGATTCTTGACCCGGTTCTGCCAGTGACCCACTGCACATCCTTGAGCAAGTCGTTGTCCCTAGCTGGGTCTCAGTCTCCTCGTCTGTAAAGTGGGTGGGTGGGATCTAATGATCTCTTAAGTGCCTTCTGGCCTTGAGATTCTCTTTTCCTTGAAAATGTCCCAAGTGAGGGGCAGCTAGGTGCCAGGCCTGGGGTCAGGAGAACTTGGGTTCAAATCTGGCTCAGACCTTTCCTAGCTGTGGGACCCCAAGCAAGTCACTTACCTCTGTTTGCCTAGCCCTTGTCCTTCTGTCCTAGAGTTGTTGCTAGGACAGAAAGTAAGAGCTTTGGGTTTTTTATCCGGAGTGAGCAGTATTGTAGCTTCCCATGGTGCCTCCTGGCAAGGGGTCACTCCTCCTTTAGGAGGTTAAGTCTATGCTCTGTTCCTTAGACCATCATTATAATTATAATCGCTCGCATTGTCCAGAGCCTTTGAAGGCACTCAAAGTGTCTCCTTGGCAACCTGGAGGGTAACCCAAGTGTTATTTATCCCTGTTTTACAGGTTATAGAATTTAAGGTTCAGAAGGGACAAAGGACTTACTTGCCTTCAGTCACATAGCAAGGAGATATCAGGACGACCTCAGAGCTTGTGATTGCAAACCAGTTTGGGTTTGTTGGGTTTGTTGGCCTCCCGACCCCTGTTTCTGCCTTTGACAGCTCCCTGAATCCCCGGGACCTGCAGATCCAACTGGGGGAACAGATCCTCTATACCAAGCCCCGTTACTCCATCTTAATTCCTGTGCGTCACATAGTGTTGCACCCCCATTATGACGGGGATGCCCTTCATGGAAAAGACATGGCATTGCTGAAGATCACAAGACCTGTACCTTTCTCCAACTTCATCCAGCCCATCACTCTGGCTCCACCTGGGACTCAGGTCCCCCAGAAGACCCTATGCTGGGTGACTGGCTGGGGGGATATCAGGAAAAATGGTGAGATAGAGGGAAGTGGGATTGGGGTGACCCATTTTTGCCCTGGGCACCCTACCCCACCCCATATACAGGCACATGGCATTTGATGGGAGCAGCACCAGAAAAGGTTTCCTTGAACCACACAGGTTCAGGGGACCCCTTTGCATCCCCCAAAGAAGATCTCTTCCTTCTAGATCTGGCTAAAACTCCATCACTAACTTCTGTACTTTAGGCTAAGCATCCCCTCTCCAAGCTCTTCTCTTTAAGTATAAACTTCCTGAGAAGAAGGACTTGGTCTAACAGCATCCATCATCGGTACCCTGGCATGGGCTCATCAGCCCCCCAGCAACACCAGAGGGAAAGGGTGAGGGATAGCAGTGAAACTTGGGTGCTCTGGGATCAAGAGCCAGAAGAGAACTAAGGTCTGGGGAAGCTCAAGGTATCCCTCCCCGCTCGTGATCTGGCTCTGCCGCCCACGCCAGCATGAGCCGCAGCCACCCGCTCCTCCATGGTGCCCACGGAGGCCCTTTGCAGCAGGAGGCCGAGCGCCCCATCTCCTGCCCTTGCCCACAGTGCCCCTGCCTCGGTCCTACCCGCTGCAAGAGGTAGACGTGCGCATCGTGGACACACAGACATGCCGCGTCCTCTACGATCCGGAGCCCATCGGAGATGCGATGCTGTGCGCCGGCCAAGGCCAAGGGCGTAAGAGCTTCTGTGATGTGAGTCCCCCCAAACCCTCCCCCCCGAAGCTCTGCTCCCAGCTGGGTCTCCTCATCTCGAGCTCCCCCAGAGCCCAGGACACAAACACCATTGCTCTAGCCCTGCTGGAGCCCAGAGGACCACAGACCCTAGAATTCCAAGGGAACATTGAAATCACCTAAGCCAATCCCTCATTTCTTTGATGGGCTGTGCAATGTGGCTGAGATCAAGAGGGGGGAAGATTTGTAAAACTATCAGACCAAAGAAAAGATATTACAAGCTGCCAAGAAGAAGCCAGTCAAATACCACAGAAACACAGTGAGGATAACACAGGATCTGGCTGCATCCACACTGAAGGACCAAAAGGCATGGAATATGATATTCCAGAAAGTAAGGGAACTAGGTCTACAACCAAAAATCAAATACCCATCAAAACTGACTACATTTTTACAGGGGAAAGTATGGTCATTCAACACAATAGAAGAATTCCAAGCATTCGTAAAGAAAAGACCGGACCTGAACAGAAAATGTGATGTTCAAGCACAGAACTCAAGAGAATCATCAAAAGGTAATTTAAAAAGAGGGGAAAAAGAAAAACAAAACAAAACAACAACAAAATAATTTTTTAAGAGACTCAATAAGTTAAAATGATATGTATCTCTATAAGAAAAGAGGTCATTGGTAACTCCTAAAAACTGTTGCTATCACCTGGGCAGCTAGAAGAATTACACTTAGAGGGAACAGTGACAAACTGTATAGGATGAAAGGATAAGACATAAATAGGTATATAGATATATACATGCATAAATACATATGCGTGTGTGTGTATATATATATACATATGTATATATATGTATATATGTGTATATATATACATATACAACCAGAGCTAAAAAAAAAGAGGTTAATCCTAAAAGAAATGGGAAAAGAAACAAATGGGGGTAAATTTATATGTCACAAAGAAGCTCATGGTTCAAGGGGGGAGAACATCAATACACTAGAAGGGTAAAGAGGTTGGAGATAGAAAATACTCAACTCTTAATGTGTTTTGAAACTGACCCAAAGAGGGAAGAACAATCCAATCCATTGGGGAAGAGAATATATTTGCACCCTATAGGGGAGTAGAAGGGTAAAAAACAGACTGGTGGGGAGGGAAGCAGTACAATGGAGGTATAGGGAAGGGGGGGATTTTAAAAAGACTACAGGAGAAACAAGGGGGGGGGATAAGAAAGGAGGGGGGTTGAAAGGGAAGTAAAATAAGGGTGGTAATAGGGGGACTGATTGTAAACAAACATTGGTGTAGAAGGAAATAGCAAAAGAAGAAAAGCCAGGACCAGGAGTAGAAATCAAAATACTGGGAAATACACAGCTAGTAATCATAACTCTGAATGTGAATGGAATGAACTCACCCATAAAATGCAAGCGAATAACAGAGTGTATTAGGATCCAAAACCCTACCATATGCTGTCTGCAAGAAACACACATGAGGAAGGTAGATATGCATAGGGTGAAAGTATGAGGATAGAGCCAAATCTATTGGGCATCGACTGATAAAAAGAAGGCAGGAATAGCAATCATGATATCTGACAAAGCCAAAGTAAAAATAAATCTAGTTAAAAGAGATAGGGAAGGTAATTACATCCTGATAAAAGGCAGTATAGACAACGAGGAAATATCTGTACTCAACATGTATGCACCAAATGTCAGAGCATCCAAATTTCTAAAAGAGAAACTAGAGGAGCTCAAGGATGAACTAGATAGAAAAACTATACTAGTGGGAGATATGAGCCTTCCTCTATCCAAACTAGATAAATCAAACCAAAAAATAAATAAGAAAGAGGTGAGAGAAGTGAATGAAATCTTAGAAAAATTAGAGTTAGTAGACATGTGGAGAAAAATAAATAGAGACAAAAAGGAATACACCTTCTTTTCAGCAGCACATAGTACCTTCACAAAAATTGACAATGTATTAGGGCACAAAAACATTGCAAACAAGTGCAAAAGGGCAGAAATTATAAATGCAACCTTCTCAGACCACAATGCAATGAAAATAATGATTAGTAAGGGTACATGGAGAGATAAATCAAAAATTAAATGGAAATTAAACAATATGATTCTCCAAAACCGGTTAAAGAACAAATAGTAGAAACAATTAATAACTTCATTGAAGAAAATGACAATGGTGAGACATCCTTTCAAAACCTATGGGATGCAACCAAAGCAGTCCTCAGGGGGAAATTTATATTCTTGAGTTCATATATAAACGAATTAAGAAGGGCAGAGGTCAGTGAATTGGGCATGCAAATTAAAAACCTAGAAACTGAACAAATTAAAAATCCTCAGATGAAGACTAAATTAGAGATCCTAAAAATCAAAGGAGAAATCAATAAAATTGAAAGTCAAAGAACTATTGATTTAATAAATAAGACTAGAAGCTGGTACTTTGAAAAAACAAATAAAATAAACAAAGGACTAGTCAGTTTAATTTTAAAAAAGGAAAGAAAAAACCAAATTGACAGTATCCAAGATGAAAAGGGGGACCTCACCTCTAATGAAGAGGAAATTAAGGCAATCATGAAAAACTACTATGCCCAATTATATGGCAACAAATATGGCAATCTAGGTGATATGGATGAATACTTGCAAAAATATAAATTGCCTAGACTAAAAGAAGAAGAAATAAATTACCTAAACAACCCCATATCAGAAAAAGAAATTGAACAAATCACCAAAGAATTCCCTAAGAAAAAACCACAGGACCTGATGGATTCACAAATGAATTCTATCAAACATTCAAAGAACAACTAATCCCAATATTATACAAACTATTTGACAGAATAAGCCAAGAAGGGGTTCTACCAAATTCTTTTTACGACACAAACATGGTACTGATTCCAAAGCCAGGCAGGTTAAAAACAGAGAAAGAAAACTATAGGCCAATCTCCCTAATGAATATAGATGCAAAAAATCTTAAGGATACTAGCAAAAAGACTCCAGCAAGTCATTACAAGGGTTATCTACTATGATCAGGTAGGATTCATACCAGTAATGCAAGGATGGTTCAATATTAGAAAAACCATCCACATAATTGATGATATTAACAAGCAAACCAACAAAATCACATGATTATCTCAATAGATGCAGAAAAAGCCTTTGATAAAATACAACACCCATTCCTATTTAAAACACTAGAAAGTATAGGAATAGAAGGGCCTTTCCTAAAAATAATAAACAGTATATATCTAAAACCATCAGGGAGGGAAAAAAATGATCTTTGTTTCCAATGAATAATGTATGAAAATTACCAAATGAAATAATGTTTAGAAACTAAAAAATTAAAAATTAAAAAAAATAAAGGGTCAAAAAAAACCCTACGGGTAGGGTAGGTGCAGGTTTAGGAGTCAGAACTCCTTAACTAGGAATCTGGATTCTCTTACAAATTCACTGTCATGACAGAGTCTTTCTTTCCTTGAGCCACTGTATTCTCCTCTATTAAGTGGAGTAGCAGTTCTTACCCTAGAATCTCCTTTAGAATGGTAAATTATCCTAGAGATCTGTCCCCCCAAGTCAAACACAGTCATTTCCAAGGAATACTAATGTCTGTCCCCAAGATAACCAACCTCAAAGAACAGCATCTGTTCTAGGAGGAAAAGCTTCCAGCCTTGATGAACTTTGCCAACTATTTCATTTGTAAGGAAAATCCATGGGAAATCCTTCCATTTAAATGAAACTTCCTCTTTCCTTATGCTTTGATTTATACAAAGAATGCCACAGATCTTAGATTTCAGGTTGGAAGGTCACTGAGAGAACACCTAGAACAACACTGTTATTGTATAGATAAATTAGTAAGCCAAGAGAAGCTAAGCGATTTGCCCAAAGTCATGAAGTAACTCATTAGAGAGGCGAGATCCTATGCCAAGTCTTCTGAATGGAAATCCACGCCTTTCCATTTGACCACATGAAATGGATGATTCCATTTCACAAGAAGCTGCCAGGAACGTGAGAATAAGACAAGGATTTGAAAGTGTAAGTAACAACAGCACAGTTAAATTTTATAGGCAGTCTTTTCATCTATGTGAGTCATAGCATTCTGCACATACATCCTCTTCCATCTTTGTACCATCACCACTGCAGAAGCAAAAGGAACAAAGGACCATTTTCTGAGGCAGGATCAAATAATTCATGACCAAGGGACCAGCCACTGGTGAGAAGCCTCTCTATAGAGAGACAGACTAGTTCTCTGAAAGGAAACTCAACCAAAAACACACTGAAAGTCTTTCTTGAGAGGGAAAATCTGTATGTGTTCCTGCTGCCCTTGGCAGAGCATTCCAGAAGTCAAGGTCACATCTGGGCCACAATGAGGCATTGCCAGAGGGTTTCTGGAACTCCACTTCTATCACTGTAAAATCATTCAGTTAAGAAAACATCCTTTCTACCAATCCAAAGAAAAGGAGAAAGCATCAGAAATAAAGGGAGGCTTCCAATTACTTCATAATCAGCACATTTCTGCAAATTGGACTCTGGCCAAGCTGAGAGCATTTAGCATAGAGTTCTCCTTAGTAGAGAGTATTAGTAGAGAGAATATTTTTAGAATGCTGAATGAGAAGAGTTCTTCGTATGAGAACTTGAGAGGCATGCTTATTTTTCTAAGCATGAACTTTTAAATGCTCTTCAGCTCCAACTCCAGCCATATGAAAAGAGAGAGACAGACTTTAGAACTGCAGTCGCAGAGAGGAAGCCAAATCCTCAACGTATACATAATTAACATTTTACCTTATTAAACAACTCAAAAAATGTTCCTGATAGAAAGATTAGGGCCTCACTTGGGTTAAGCAAATATACAGCTCACTTGCATCTACGGAATTCTGTGGATTTTTCTTGGATATTCTGATCTATATAACTTCTCCGATTCCTGTGTGCTTCACTTGAATAAGTGGGTTTCCTCACTATTTGGTATCTGAAGGTCTTTTTTATGTCTACCATACAATGAGGAAAGCTAAGCCTAGAGGTATACGCTTGGGAAAATCTGCCTCCAATAATGAATATTGACAAAGGAAGCAGCTTTTGGTTCTGCACCTATTGTCCCCCTGTGCCAGAAATATCATGTAAGGTGGATAGATGTAATACTAGTCTCGCACCCCACATAGAGCTTCAAGAAAAGAGCACTAACAGCCCATCCTCTCCAGGGGCTCTAGTGCTTACCTAACCCTCCCCTCAGCTATTGGGTTGCCTCCTTTCCACTCCTCAGGCTTTGGCCCAGACATCAGATCAAATCTAGTCATTCCTCCTTGAGAGACAAGCATTCATACAGTTGGACAATTCATGGATATACTCATTTTTAAAACAACTTTCATTCAATTACAATAAAGACTGACATTTCGACAGTTTGTCCAGAAATTTTATTTATTCTCTAAATGGATCTCTACCAGCTCTGTGAGGTGAGTGGTATAAAGAGACCAATGACAATAGAGCTGGATGGGAAAACGCATAAAGGAGAGACATTGTGTTTCTTATAGACAATATAGGAGATCCAGGAGCTCCTAGCTTCACTTAGCCCTTTTCTTTCTACTTTGTTAAATCTTCATGTCAATCATGGAGCATCATGGGTATTGAGGGAAGTCTCATTGCCCAAGATACCAGAAAGCACCTGTTTGTTTTTGTTGGGTAGAGGGTGTGTCTGAAATGGTTTTGAGGAGACAAACTGAGAATTAAGGATTTGACAAGAATTAAAAGTTATTTTCTACAGTCAGAGAAATTGACTAACACCAGGGATTTTGAGTGTGAGTCAGAAGAACAGTAGAAAGAATATGTTTAACTTCACCTGAAGAATCTGCTGTGGAGAGATGGGGGCTGTCAGTACCAACAGGGCCTTAGCCCTCAATTGTCAGGAAAAAGCTAACACTAAACTCCCAGAGATGGAAGCAGAGACCAACAAATGGTCCTGAAGAGTCTAAGTCTGGGAAACCTTGTAGATGAAAGAAGTTAAGCAAACGCTGCAAAAACTATTACACCCAGAAGACATGATGTCCAGAAGAGAGCAATCCTTCAACATCACCAAAGGACATGAGAAACTCAGCAGACCCAGATACATTGGTTACATCCTGGACACACACACAGCATAGACATAGGTCTCCCTCCCTACATGTGTGGCTTCCATTAATATACCTTGTCAAAGTATTTAGAGGGAAGGGGGGGAGTCTCGTCATACATGGAGACTAGCCTTCTCTGTGCCCTATGTTTTGTTCCCTCTAAGTGTAGTCTCTAATCACACAGGTTCTCTATAGGCATCCTCTCCCCAACTGGTGACATTATAATGTTAATGAGAAGGCACACCAGGCATATATGTGGTAATCCTTTATTCTCTTTAATTTTTAATCTTTTCTAGGCTACTTGAAAAAATATCTTCTTCTGTACACTAACGTGTCCTCTCATCTTGTAAAAATAAAATCCAATATGGAAGGTCCTGAACTTAGTTTTGAGATGATGCCAACCCTCAAAGTACCTTCATCTGGGGGGGGGGGGGTGGTTAGCTTCCTGAGAACCTGGGAGTGATGGGGCAACCCAAGTGTTGCTCCACATGAAAGATAATATCGGGAATGATTGTACAGATAAATTAACTAATCACTCTTAAAGATTGCAAAAGACCAGCCCTTTCCTCCTAGACTATCTCTAAGGATGTGACCCTGGAGAAGGGCCTCTCTAACTGTTGTCCCACTCCATCCTCTATCCAACAACTCACCCAACAAAACTCCAACTTGCATAGAGGAATTATTTTATTGCTCTCCCAAAAGACAGAGGGTCTCAAATAAACATTAGAGTATGTACCAAACATCCATAAAAGGATAAAAAATTAGGCCAGAGAATCATTTAATTTCTTTGATAATTCAGCCCAAATATGCAGTGACTCAAGTGTAAACTCCAGGCCTCTTGACAGAGCCATAGAAATCTCCCCAGCTTACAACTCATGAAAGAGATGAAATTCTATACCATGTCTTCTGAATAGAAATCCATCCTTCTTTCCATTTGACCACATGAAATGGATGATTCCATTTCTCTAGAAGTTGGAAAGAATGTGAAAATCAGACAAGGATTTAAAAGTATTAGTAACAACAGAAAACTTAAATTTTATAGGTAGTCTTTAAATCTATGTGTATCATAGCATTTTACACATATATCTTATTCCATTTTTCTGCCATCCCTACTATGGCACCAAGAGGACCTCACTACAGGTCAGATGGTCATTTCATATCCCATCTTTGTTTTGTGAAGCAAGCCAAAGAATTCATCACCAAGGGATGGGCCACTGATGATCAGTCTCTCTACAGAGAGTTAGACTACTTCCTTGAGAGGATACTTAGGCAAGAACACAATAAAATCCTTTCTAGAGGGCAAGAATCTACCTGTGCTCTTGCTGCCACTGCATAGCATTCAAAAACTTATGGTCACCTCTAGGACACAATGATGCCATCAGCATAGGGTTTCTGGAGACTCCACTTGTATCATTGTATAATCATTCAATTAATAAGATATATCCTTGTAGATGTAATACTAGTCTAGTACCACACATAGAGTTTGAAGAAAAGAGCACTAACAGCCCAACCTCTCAAGGGGCTCTAGTGCTTATCTAACCCTCCCCTTAGCTATTGCATTGGCTCCCTTCCACTCCTCAGACTTTGGCCCAGACATCAGATCAAATCTAGTCATTCCTCCTTGAGAGACAAGCATTCATACAGTTGGACAATTCATGGATATACTCATTTTTAAAACAACTTTCATTCAATTATAATAAAGACTGACATTTCGACAGTTTGTCCAGAAAATTTATTTGTTCTCTAAATGGATCTCTACCAGCTCTGTGAGGTGAGTGATATAAAGAGACCAGCGACAATAGAGCTGGATGGGAAAATGCAAAAAAGGACAGACATTGTGTTTCTTATAGACAATATGAGATCCAGGAGCTCCTAGCTTCACTTAGCCCTTTTTATTCTACTTTGTTAAATCTTCATGTCAATCATGGAGCATCATGGGTATTGAGGGAAGTCTCATTGCCTAAGATACCAGAAAGCACCTGTTTGTATTT
The DNA here is from genome assembly GCF_027887165.1 of Monodelphis domestica. NCBI lineage: Eukaryota > Metazoa > Chordata > Mammalia > Didelphimorphia > Didelphidae > Monodelphis > Monodelphis domestica. The sequence continues at coordinate 139,590,443 of NC_077233.1, read as the reverse complement.
GTTGGGTAGAGTCTGAAATGGGGTTGAAGAGACAAACTGAGAATTAAGGATTTGACAAGAATTAAGTTATTTTCTACAGTCATGTGTGAGTCATGTAGTAAGCAAAGGAAGACTGAAAAATGATTCTGCAAAATGAACTACATTTGATTGACAGGGACATGTGATAGACAATCACATGGGAGCCTGGGTCAAGATTCTAAGGTCCCAACTGGAGAAAAAAAAAACAGACTTCTGGGTAAAGTTTGGAGGTAGCTGTGATTTCCATCTTTCTACAAGATATCTGGTCCTTTGTGAGATACTTGCTTGAGAGGAGAAAACCTGTTTGAAATGGCTGCAGGCAGCTAGAAGGAAGACCAAAGAAGAACTTCTCTGCTTTGGACATTTCCTCTGGGATCTTGACTCATTTACTGCACTCTCTTTTGTGAGGTTCTGTTTGGAGGAACTTAATTTATTTAGCCTAGATAAGTTAACCATTAGGATATTATTAAGGGAATTTAGGTTTGGGGATAAAATTAAGTACTTTTCCTTCTCTCTTGTTACTCTCCTTCCTCTCCTCCCATCAATAAACCTAAAATATTTAGATGTTTCCTTCTTGTCTTTTCCCCTTTAACAATCCCATAATAGCAGTCAGAAAGGTGATAGAAAGAATGCATTTAACTTTGCCTGAAGAATCTGCTGGGGAGAGATGGGGGCTGTCAGTACCAATAGGGCCTTAGCCCTCAATTGTCAGGAAAAAGCTAACACTAAACCCCCAGAGAAGAAAGCAGAGACCAACAAAATGGTCCTGAAGAGTCTAAGTCTGGGAAACCTTGTAGATGAAAGAAGTTAAGCAAATGCTGCAAAAACTATTACACCCAGAAGACATGATGTCCAGAAGAGAGCAATCCTTCAACATCACCAAAGGACATGAGAAACTCAGCAGACCCAGATACATTGGTTACATCCTGGACACACACACAGCATAGACATAGGTCTCCCTCCCTACATGTGTGGCTTCCATTAATATACCTCATCAAAGTATTACTGGGGGGAGGGGGGGAGAGTCTCATCATACATGGAGACTAGCCTTCTCTGTGCCCTATGTTTTGTTCCCTCTAAGTGTAGTCTCTAATCACACAGGTTCTCTATAGGCATCCTCTCCCCAACTGGTGACATTATAATGTTAATGAGAAGGCACACCAGGCATATATGTGGTAATCCTTTATTCTCTTTAATTTTTTATCTTTTCTAGGCTACTTGAACTGATATCTTCTGTACACTATTGTGTCCTCTCATCTTGTAAAAATAAAATCCAATATGGAAGGTCCTGAACTTACAGTTTTGAGATGATGCCAACCCTCAAAGTACATTCATCTGGAGGGGGGGTAGCTTCCTGAGAACCTGGGAGTGATGGGGCAACCCAAGTGTTGCTCCACATGAAAGATAATATCGGGAATGATTGTACAGATAAATTAACTAATCACTCTTAAAGATTGCAAAAGACCAGCCCTTTCCTCCTAGACTATCTCTAAGGATGTGACCCTAGAGAAGGGCCTCTCTAACTGTTGTCCCACTCCATCCTCTATCCAACAACTCACCCAACAAAATTCCAACTTGCATAGAGGACTTATTTATTAGCTCACATTTGCTCCTGGAACCAGTGAAGTGGTTCTTTGTGTGAGAGAGGTGAGAAAGGCCAAAAAGGTCCCATAATACCAGCATAAAAGGCTAACAGGGTCTAAAATTCAAAATTGTTCATTTATAGCAAGATATTGTTGCCTATTCAAATCCAACCCAGACTTAGGGGGAAGAAAAGGAATGTCTGTCTATATGACTATCTGCCTTAAATTCAATGACCCTCTGACTCTTTTAGAAAATAGAAACTGAGTCTAGCAAAGATCCTGCCAAGGCAGAGAGTGGGGAAGTTTTCATTTTTTTCTTTTATAAGACTTACTTTCCACTGCCTTGGTTAAAAGACTATCCTTCTCCAGCAGAAGTGTCAGACTACTTGGACACAAAGTAGAGACTTCTGAACTAGTTTATGCCTTCTGGGTTAATCTTTTCTTTTAACTTGGATCTCTGGGGAGTGATTTGATCTTGCTCATGGTGAATATTTAATGTAACTCCCTTCCAATAAGGCTGAGTTCCATGAATCTCCCAGATTCTCAACTCTAAAAACTCTTCTACTCTCCAATGTAGATGAATGGGTAACTCAGAGCCACGTTCTTCAACTTTCAAATACATGTGGAGCTACCAAAGCTTAAACAGACTTTGGGCCCTGAAAATTGAGATCTAAAGAAGAAAAGAAATGCATCCAAATGATCCAGTAACAGATCTCCAAACTATGGACTATGCCTTAATAATATTAATATTATAGCATTTATTATATTAATATTATATTAATTATATTAATAGCATTTAGAGAAAGTGTTTTCTCCTTTAATCCCTGCAGTAATCAAGGGAGGTAGTGCTATTATTATTCCCATTTTACAAATAAAGAAACTGAAGCTTGCTCAGGATTACAAAGCTAGTCAATATGTGTGATCCTATTTGAATTCGGGCATTCCTGATTACAGGTGCATTGTTCTATTCACTGCTCCACTAAGAGATTGATGTACACTGTGCTGCCATCCTACCTCAGATTTCATTAATGCCCTTAAACCTGAGAATGGAGTGGCACCCAGGAGATACCCAGGCCACTCCCTTGGAGAGCAAACCATCCATTGTTTCCACATCTCCTCCAGGCTCCCTCCCAGTCACTTCAGACTTCTGTCCAAACCCAGTCCTCAGATGTCTATCTCTCATCATGTTCCCAGACAACCTTCTAATTTACAGCAGTTTGGACAATAGAAAACTAAAGCTTCTTGGGAAAATCAACAGAATGAACCTCTTCTATCTGAACTGAGGCTCTAATTAGAACTGATTCAATTCAACCTATGACTTTAGCTTGTAAGAGTAAAAGGCAGGGCAGGATTTATGGTTCTTTCATTGGAAGAGGACTATGGCCCACTCCATCATTCTGACCATGGATTCTTTCTTTTTAATACTCTGTGTGCTCTCTGTCTCTCTGTCTCTGTCTCTGTCTCTCTCTGTCTCTCCCTCTCTCTCTGCCTCCCCCTCTCCCTTTGTCTCTCTCTCCCTCTATCTATCTGGGTCTGTCTGTCTGTCTGTGTCTCTGTCTCTGTCTCTGTCTCTGTGTCTCTGTCTCTGTCTCTGTCTCTGTCTCTCTCTCTCTCTCTCTCTCTCTCTCTCTCTCTCTCTCTCTCTCTCTCTCTCTTGGATCTGTTCATCTCTCAGGCAGAAACGTGGGAGACTCATAGGTCTGACACTACTACTGATCTATTCAAGAGTCCTGTCTTGTTCTGTTTCCAGCCTGACCCAATTCATTCCTGCTTGGGAAGTCTAATAATCCCCTCTTCCTGAGAGCTCACCATATCATTGCCACACAGTGCAACACATTCAGTCAGCTTTAAACCTACTGAAGCTCAGAACTGCCAAACTCAAGTGATTTCCCCAGGCTTAGCTTCCTCAGCAGCAGAGATTAGAGATGTAAGTCACCATGCCCAGCCAGACCTGCATTCCTCCATCACATGTATTTGTTACACTCTGGGGGCTCCAAAATTCAAAGAAAGACGATACAGAGCCACAGGCCAGGTAAAAGATGGTGTGGAAAAGACAAGGAAAATGCCTGGTTATCCACAAATGTTAATTACTCCCTAGAGTTCTAGGGTTGGGTTTTTTAAAACTATAGAGGAGGAGCAAGATGTTCTCTTAGCTAAAGACAAATGTTTGGCAAGATATCAATTATATCATTTTTTATATTTTGGTTGGTTTTCATGAACCATTTTCCCCCTCCTTTTTAGTCTTTATTATAAAGGATGACTCACAGAGAGGGAGAGAAAAGTGAAAATAGTTTATAACAAAATAAAATAATTTAGGAAAAAAGAATTGGAAAAAGAGAAAGACAGAGCAGTTCTTGATTCCATGATGACATCAGTTATTAAAGGATATTTAAGGGAGGACAATTGAAGTTCAGGGGAAGGAACCTGAAAATGTGAAAGAGCTGACCCAGGGAGCTAATTCTGTGTCCAGAGAAAGGAAGTGAGTCTTAAGATAGTTAGACATGAGGAATGCAGGCAAAGCCGAAAGTCACCTTGGTTGTGTAACTAGACAGAGAAATGGTTAGATTCAGGGTTCTAGTACTAAGTTCCCAATGTATCAGGGAACTGTGATGACAGAGCCAAATGAAATGCCTCAATGGCAGAGATCTGAACTCTAGAGTATCTGTAGGGGGAAAAAAAATGTACTGAAGGAGAAACCATCGGATCTGGCTAGAAGTAAAATTTATACCAAAGAGTAGAATGCTTCTGAGTTGTGAAGTCAAGTGACAATTGCCTTTCTTCATATTTGTAATATTTGTCATTTCTAATACCATAATACAGTCCATTACATTCAAATATCACAATCTCTTCAGCTATTCCTCCCAATTATTGCATTTGTGTTATTTCCAATTATTTTATCATTACAAACAAAGCTTCCATTAATGTTTTCATACATACACAGCTTCTTTTACCTTCTCAATCCTAGTAGTGGAATTCCAAGGTCAATAAGAATCAGAAGCTTTACAACTCCTAATATATATTTCCATCTTGCTTTCTAAAAAAAACAATTCTTAGTTGTTGTAGCAAAGTAATATTAGGTGTACTTCTGCATGTTCCTATCAGCATTTAATTTGATCAACTTAACCACCAGTCTAGTTCTCAGTTAACATATTATCAGGACCATATTTAACTAAATCTGGTCCTCAGACAGCCAGCACAATCTGTTGCCATTACCATAATCTTTCCAAAACCATGTCTTTCCAACTTGGTCATGCTTCGCGGAACATTTGTTCCAATGCTACAATCCCTCAGGAATGCAGGATTACCTCTGTAGTATGATGAGTGTTAAACTAAGATTTTTGCAGAATATTTAGGCTCTCTAAACCATTGTTGTCCCACCAGAAAGTATATCTGGATTATGTGTGTGCTCAGGTTTAGATCTACTAGTCATGCAGGTATGTGGGGACTACCCAGATATCTATAATAATTAACTTATCAAAAGTTCTATTCATCTCCTAAAATTCTTTCTTATTTATTTTTGGTTATATTTTTCTATTGTGAAGGGGGGGAATTAAAATATCTCACTATTATTATTGTGGTATCTATTCCCATATATATCTTATTTAGTTTTTCCTTTAAAAATCTGGATACTGTGACACTTAGTCATTACAGGTCCAATATTAATAATGTTTCATTATCTATAGTCTTTGCCCACACACACAACATAATATACTCACTCTATTCATCCTTTCCAATTATATCCATTTTACACCTAACTCTGTCAGAGATCATGAATGCTACCTCCACATTCTCTAGATCAACTGAGGCATAATATATTCTGCTCCAGCCCCTCACCTTCATTCTATGTGTGTCTCCCATTTTCAATGTGTTTTTGTAAATATTTAACACATTGTCAGGGCCCGGGTTTTAATCCTTTCTGTTATTTGTTTAGTTCCCATGGGTGAATTCAGCATATTTACATTCAATATCATAGCTACTAACTGCATTTCCATCTACTCCATTCCTCTTCAGTGTGTCCCTTCTTTTCTTTCCACTTTATCTCTCCTCTAATGTCCAATTGCCTTTGACCCATTTCTCTCCAATTCATACCCCTTTCCCAAAATCCTTCCTTATCCTCTCCTAGTTCTTCACCTTCCTCATTCCAAATTGGCCTACCTTTCCAAAGATGCTTCCTTTCTCCTTTTCCTCTTACCTTTTAATTCTTATTCTATCTATCTTTCCAAAAATCCCTTCTTTATCACCCCAACCATGTCCTCCTACTTCTTGATATGGCTTTGATTCTAAAAATCCCTCCCCCATCTTGCCCTAGGAGTCTTTCCCTTATTCCCCTCACCTTAACTCCCTACCTCTTTTTTATATATATGGCCTTACCTTCTGTCTTGGAGCCTAATATGTATTGGTTCCAAGGCAAAAAAGTAGTAAGGGCTAGGCAATGGGGGTCAAGTGACTTACCCAGGGTCACACAGCTAGGAAGTGTCTGAAGCCAAATTTGAACCTAGGACCTCCCATCTCTAGGACTGCCTCTTAATCCCCCCTACCTCTTGATATGTACTCCCCTCTAAATATCCTTCCCTTCCCTCCCTTGTTTTATCCCCTTACCTTCCTTTCTCTTTACACAGCCTTCCTTCTTTTATTCCCTCAGTCCCCCAAGGGGAATCCCAGGCCCTCCTTTATGCCATCTCCCTTTTCTCCTGTTTTTCTGTACAGTTAAGAAGATTTTTACCCTTCTAAATGGATATGTTTTTCTCTCTTTATCCCAGGTCTGATGAGAATATAGTTCAAGTACTACCATCCTTCCACTTTCTCCTCCCCTTCACCATGGCAGTTCCTCCACTCATTCCTCATCCAAATGAGATAGCCATTCTACCCTACCTCCACTTAGTCTATTCCACTACTCTTTCAGCTCATTACATCACATTCAATTCAACCTCAAGTCTTCTATCCATACATGCCCCTTCAAAAATGGCAATGATGCTATTCCCAGGAGGCAATCAATGACATTTTCCCATGCAGGAATCAATTTGATCTTTTGAATTACTTATGATTCATGTTTTGTTACCTTCATATGTTTCTTATAGAACAAAATTTCTGCTGACTTATGGATTTTTATCCAGGAATAGTTGAAACTCCTTTACCTCATAAAATGTCCATGTTTTACCTTCTATAATTATGCTCATCAACAATTGCCTTTCATGATTTTTCTTGGCCATATATTCTCTCCTTTTTATTATTGTTCATCTCCTTCTATTTCTGTTCCAATTAAATGCTTTCACATATTGTTTGCTGTGATTTGCCTAGATATTTTTGTTATTATTTTAATAACCAAGTAGCTGCAGAAGGAGCCATGTGTGTTTCCATAGTTAAGAGCACTGTGCCTGGAGTTAGATAGATCTGGGTTAAAATCCAGCCCCAGATACTTTCTAAATGTGTGACCCTGGGCAAGTCACTTAACCTCTGATTGCCTAACAAAAAGATCCACATGAGAAGGAAATGGCAGATCATTCTGGTATCCTTGCAAAGAAAACCCCATGGAGAGCTTTAACAATGACAACAGCTAAAGGTTCCTGGTTTTTCATTGAAGGTTAAGATATTCTTGAGTTACCCTTACTTTAAAAAATAAAGGATTTTTTAAAAAAGGAACCCACATTGAATGCAGAAGTTCTCAGAGACTCCAGAGTAAAGCAAAAGCATGGATTATATTTAGTTAAAACTGAGTTCATTCTAGTATAAACTGGATCCATATTCCCCAGGGCTATCTAGCCTCAGCAAATATAGTTAGTGTTAAGATTAAAAGTTCTGGAAACTGTATCTTGATTTATAATTATTTATTAAATAATAAAAAGCAGCCCAAAAAAGAAAAGGCCTCTAGCCACTTCCCTTCACAAGTCTCCTCCAAGAGTTAGGCCAAAAAAGTGGAGAGCTGATAACCAGGCCTAAGTACACATTCTCACTCTGGATTCCCAGGCAAAAAGGCCTCACTTTCCCTTCAGAAGGTCCCTTTCCAAATCCCCTTAGATTGGAGGACTCCAACCTCACTCTGGGTGAGAGCCAAGAGACAAGGAAGGGCCTTCTAGACCCCAGGAGTCGGGAGACCCTTCCCATGGCTGAGGATAGCACACGTCCCCTCCTTTCTACCCCACAATCTTTCCTCTACTCACTCTCTTAGAGGTTGTTTACAGTTAAACAAGTTTGTCTGCATTCTTAATTCAGAGTGGAGTGGCCTGAGTTGTAACTTCAGACTTAACATCAAAACTCTCCCTTTTTAAAATTCAATCTTTGTCTTGATCTGCCAAAGAAAGGGATACAGGCTAGTGTTAAATTTTTCATAAGAGTAGCCCGGTATCCAAAACTGGCCCAGACGCACCTGAACCTGGCCTTATGGGAAAAGAAGTCAAAAAACTTACTGAAACCCCAGCCTTTCTTGGTGAAGCTCAAGGATGGGATTTTTAAGCAGAGAAAGATTGCACCTAAGTCTAATCAAGAGCAATCTGGCTTCCTCTTTCTCTGAGGATCAAAGTCCCTTTTGTAGAAAGACACAGTTGGGGGAAGCAGGAAGACCACCTATTATTCAATGTAAGGTGAGGAATGCCAAGAAGATATTGTACTGCCAATGAAGCTCTCTCAGTCCTACCTTGAAGGCCTGCCATAAAGTTTGATAGTTAAATTGTGTTTGTGTGTGATGAGACAGGGAGCCCTCTTCAAATGTAAACCCCAGTCAGAATTGCAGAAGGTGGGCATCTTCTTGTCTGTCTTCTTGTTGAGCTGTGTGACTCTGGACAAGTCACTTGACCCCCATTGCCTAGCCCTTACCACTCTTCTGCCTTGGAACCAATACACGATATTGATTCCAAGACAGAAGATGAGGGTTTGGGGGGTGGGGGTAAGAAAAGAAAGAGAGCTCAGGACAGTCATGTTCATTCTTGCATTTTTCTGAGCCCCACTCTTGATGCTTCAGACTTTTTTCTCTACCATGCCGGCATACTGGGACCTCTCTAATTCCTCCAATTTTCTTTTCTCTCTTGTCTTCCACTATTATAATATACATTTCTCAAGAACACACACTGACTTTCTTTTTGCTTCTATTTTTATCTCTGGAAATCTCTGGGGCATAGTAAGCACTTAAGAAATGTTTGTGGTCTTGGCTTATTCCTCTGAGCTCTGTCCCAATCAAACCATATTTGGAGAATATTTTCTAATTCTGGACACTACAGTACATAAATAAGTTGGAGAGTATTTAAAGAAGAATAACAAGAACGGTTATGGGCCTGGATTCTGTAATATGAGAATCAATCAAAAGGAAAAGAAGACCTGATTTGGAGAAATTACACAGAAGGAAGTTTAGGCTTGATGCCAGGGCCCACTCTGTGACTCAGTGGATAGAGCACCATTACTCATCTTCCTGAGTTCAAATCTGACTTCATACACTTACTAGTTAGGTGACTCTGGACAAGGCACTTAACCCTATTTGCCTCATTTTCTCTTCTGTAAAGTGAGCTGGGGAAGAAAATAGCAAACCATTCCAATATCTTTGTCAAGAAAATCCCAAAAGGAAGCATGAAGTGTTGGACAAGACTGAAAAAGGACTGAATAACAATAAACAACATACAGTCAGGAAAAACTTCCTAATAATTGGAGCCATTCAAGAGGTCCAAGCAAAGACAGACTTGTGAAGTATGTCACAAGGGGAATTCCTTTCAGGTATGAGTTAGACTAGGTAACTTCTTTGGTCCCTTCCTACTCAATTGTGTCATTAACAGGAATAGAACATTTGGAACCAATTTTCTTCCTGAATGGATAGGGCTGTCAAATGGAGCCTCAAATGTGAAGCATATGAGTGAGCCATTCCCAATTGGTGGAAGGTATTCTGTAGACTAGAGACACCACTTTAACCTTTGGAACTCTAGTACTCAGAACTGGAACAGAGTTTGAACTAGTAGGAACTTTGGATAGCATCAAGTCTACGAACCCCGTTTTACAAACAAGGTAAGTGAGGATACTCAGAGAAGCAAAGTGACTTTCCCAAGGTCTCCCAGGTATTAAGTGGCATCTAGTCCCCTCCTGCTTGGAGCAGGAATCTCTCTACAGTCTCCAAGTGGTCATCCAGTCTCTCATTGCAGACTTTCAGTGCCAGAAAATGCTACCTAGGATAAAACAGCCCTTTTCCAGTTTTGAACAGCTGTGACTGTTGGGAAATTTTCCTTCAAATTTTCTTTCAAAAAAAAATGTCTTCATATGAAGTTGAAAACTACTCCCAATAGCATTCCCCAAATACTCTTAGTAACTTCCAAACCTTTCCATATGATACCAAATCCCTTGACCACAGACAAAGATTTTTTTAAATCACTGTATTCACACCAAGAGAAATTTGCACAGTTTAATGAGATATGAGAACTGTTCTACATAAAAATCTCCCTTCCTCTCTCTTTCCTTTCCCCACCTTCTCTATCACCCTCTCAATGCCTTAGATGTCAAAAAATGGGGAAATTGAGAACCACAGAATAACAGAGCAAGAAGAGCTCTACCTCCATGTTGTATACTTTACAGAGGGAAAAAATGAAGCCCCAACAGGTAAAAGGACAAGGCTAGATAATTCAAGCAGTCCTACTGGGACCCAGGATTCTTAATCCCAGTCCAGAGCTCTGACCCCCATCATGCTGCTTCTAGGTCACTGAGAAAGGCAAAATAAGATGGGTCTCTCAAGGAGGAATTTGGAGAAGCCTGGCCTCAAAGTAGTCGTGGGTCCAGTGAGGATGTGGAGGAAGAAAATAAGAAGCAGGGTTTGATTCCTTTTCCAATATAGAGCATGGGGCCTCAGATTGTGAGTGGAATAGATGTGAGGTAAGAAGATTTTTAAAAATTAGGTCACAGAATCATTTCATTTGATCATTAATCCATTTCACATAAGCACTGACTCGAGCATAAACTGAAGGCCTGTTGACTAAGCCACAGCCTATTGCCCAGCTCACAACCCCAGCCTGAAGCCACTCGCCCATCACATTACAGACCAGGGCTCCACCAGAGTCACCCTAGAAAAATAAAGGAGAGTCTGTTAGTGTGGTCCAAGTGATAGAGGGTACCCAGGTATGAGGAAGAACCCTTGGATCAAATCTGAACTCTGAGGAAGAAAGGAGGAATCAGAGAAATGCTCACCTGGCATGAGCCCTTGTTAGTTTCACCAGCACATAGCATGTCGTCAAAAATTATCTTAACGGAAGGACTAACGTTGGATCCTTTATGGTATAGCTTGTCACAGGCAGTGCTATTCATCACAGGGACCTGCACCTTTCTCAAGCTGTAGGGACGTGGCAGAGGCACTGTAGAGGGAAAAGACTGCAGCATTTCAGCTAGTTCTGGAAAACAGTGTAGTGTGTTAAGAACTAGATGCTAAAAAAGAAATCAGAGATTCTGGGAGCCACTTCTCAGTCCTGCATAGCTGGGTGCCTAGGCTCAGGGGGAGAGTTGAGACTTGCTCAGGGTTAGATGGAGGAGGCAGCAGTCCCACTGTGTCAAAGACACAGATGGAGCCATTGGATCATCAGTCTCTAACTGGATAGGATGAGTAAAGGTGAACAAGTAGAAATCAAAGAGATTACACTGAAACTGAGCAAGGGAATTGGTACCCAGGAGTCAAGTTTTTAATGATCAAAGTCATAAGATTAAGAGCTAAAAGAGATGAAAATCACCTAGTCCAGCCCCTTCATTTTACAAAGGAAGGAAACTCCAGAAAAGGACAATGGCTCTTCTAAGGATATAAAGTTAGAAAGGAGAAAGGCTGGGATTGGGCCTTGATTGTCAATCTAGTGCTCTTACTACCACTGATGAGGCAGACCCACCAGGCTAGGCCAAAAGGTTTCTAAACTCAGTCACACTGAGCAGCCAGGCCAAGGGAGTTGGGATGGAACATCGATCCAAAGAATCTCTCCTACATAAGAATGAGGGCGAAATTTATTTTTAGTTTTTCTTGGTAAAGAAAGCATCTACCAAGCTTTGGGATTCCCCAGCTCTAGCCCTTACCCCTTAACTGACACTGGGAAATCCAAGATGCCCACAGGATTCAGTGCCATTCCCATTGCTTACCTTTAAATTTGATATTCCCCCAGCCAGTCACCCAGCACTCCATTTCTGGGGTGAACTTTTGTGAGGCAGCAGGGAGGCGGATGATTTTGACATTTTGGGAGATAGTTACTGGGAACTTCAGCTTTAACAGGGCAATATCTGCCCCTACATTAAATTTAACGTAGTTTGGATGGATGATAATCTTCTCCACAGGCCAAAGCCTGTCTCCTTTGTACAGATACTGTTGTCTCAAATTTATCATATAGTTTGTGGGCTCTGGTCGCGTTCTGGAGAAGAGGGAAACAAGTATTCCTTAGAGGCAGCTGAGTCTGAGAGGCCCTGGGAGTCTGGGATGCTATGCTAAATTGAGTAGGCTCAGGCTTCCATACTGATCCCCTATAACCCACCACCCTGGATCTGGGGATGGATCTTCCCTGGGCCTCCCATATTCACCCATAACCACAATGGGAGGAAATCTCTCCCACTCATTGCCTCTTTCCCTTGGGCTTTTCTCTTAATTATAGTAATAATCCTACATGTGCCTGGGCATTCAATAGAGCCAAGTGAAAAAGCTAAGGTAGGGACTAATACTTCACTTTATAGACTAGGAAGCCAAAGGCCAACAAAGGAAAGAAAATGATTCAATCACACCATAAATGGGCACCAGTCTAGACTCAAAAATGACTCCCAGGTCAATGCCTCTGCCCACTTCCACCTTTCCCACCCTGAGGATTGTCCATGCCCACCGAGCCGAGGAGGAAGGAGGGAACTCACTTCTTAATGCAGTGGGCAGCAGTCAGGACCCACCGGAGTCCAATGAGGGAACCACCACAACGATGCATCCAGGATTTGTTTGTGGTGTTAAACAGTCTCATGGAGACCTGCCATGGAAACTCCCATTCTCTGGTCTCCACACCCCCAACAATGCCAACCTGTTCCCTGTCTGGGCAGAGAGGAAGGTGACTATGCAAAGAGACCCACACCAATGGTCCCAGGCATTCAGATCTTGCAAGATTTCAATGACAATCTCCATTCCCTCAGGTTCACTACCATGGTCAGAAAGACACCCCCTCTAAAAACAGTACTAATAGTGACTAGTGGTTTTCTTTGTATAGAAATTCCATCTTCAAGAGCAAGTAAGCATCTTCTCTGCAACAGAGAGTTGCCCAGGGGTCTGAGTGGTCAAGTGACTCGCCCAGGGTTATACTGCCAGTATACGACAGAGGCAGGACTTGAATCCCAGGTCTTTCTGGCTCTGAGGCCAGTTCTCTATCCACTATGCCATGGCTGTCATCATCATCACCTCTCATTATCATCAACACAATGATATCATTTTGACATGAAATATACCAATACCAATTACTTATCATCTACAACCCTTAAAGAATGAAGTCTTCGAAATGTAGAGATCTGCCAGGAAAAAAAATAACACCTTGCGACAACACAATGAGATATAGGTGATCCTTGTCATTTTGTCTGCTACTGATTTTATCACAAAGATACTGAGCTTACACACCAGGATTCTAATTCAATTGCAAGAATCATTTTATCCACTTTACAGTAGCCCATAGAAAATTTAACAGAATAATAATAATGACTAATAATAGCTTGTACTTAGTCATATGACGTTTACAAAACATTGTACATATGTTATCTCATTTGATGTTCACAACAACCATGTGATCTGGGTGCTGTCATTATTTCCATTTAATAGATGAGGAAACTGAGATGCGCAGTGACTTATCCAGAGTCATACTGCCAGTAAGAGTCTGACATGGAATACTCCAAAATAGAGACTTGACTTTGAACCATTTCTATCTGAATTTCATCAAAAAGAGATTACAAGAATCAGACAAAAGCAATAACATTGTTGATGATGACTGAGATTTCAATATCACTTAAATATTTATAAAATGATGTGTGTACATATTATATATAAAATCCTCATTTTTACTTATGTATTAAGGTATATTACACCATGGTGACTGAGTGGATATAGTGCCCTACCTGAAGTCAGGAAGACTCATAGATAGACCTGAGCTTAAATCAGGCCTCACACACTTACTAGCTGTGTGATGTGGGACAAGTCATGTCATCTGTTCATCTTCAGTTTCCTCTTCTGTGGAATGAGCTGGAGAAGAAATGGTAAACCTCTCCAGTATCTTTGCCAAGAAGACCTCAAATGGGGTCACAAAGAGTCAGACACAACTGAACAACAAATATTACCTCATATTTGCTGACAACGACCCTCTCAAAAGTACTACAGGTAACATTGTTCCCATTTTAGAGATGCTGAAATTAAGGCTCATAAAGATTAAATGAGAATGGTCAATTAGCCAGTAAATAACACTTGCCATCTTTCTTAACTCCAGAGTCACCATTCTTATTATTATATTAGGCTGCAATCCAGGATAAAATCAGGTGTCTTCCCCCCACTAACCTGCTCTGTCTATAACAGATAGCCCAAGGGAGACTTGAACCATTCTCCTCCGATTGCCAGGGGCTATTCCCCTTGGGAGTCCCACAGGGCTTTACAGTGGGAAATTGTAAAGAAAGGGCTATAAGGGGTCATAACTCACCTTGAATCATTGGAATTGAGTTCCCCAAGAGGGGAAGGGACAGGAGCAGCAGAGTAAACATCTGGAGGGAGAGAGAGAGAAGGTCAGAGACTAAAGTCAGCAGAGAAGAGGCCTGGGGACCAGAGTTGGGGATAGAGAAGACACCGCCAAGCCAACATCTCTGCTATATACAGGGCTGAGGTTTGGGGTGCAAGGGTCTAGTTGCCAAAGTCTAAGATGGAGGTAGGATCTTTACCATGACCAGGTTCTCCAGCTCTGTCCTCCCCTTCAGTCAGCATCCTACTTAAAGCCTAAGGGCAGGAAGTGGGAAAGGGAGAGGAAGCCAAAGAGGTTCCAACTCTCCTCTGGGGGTAGAGAGGTGATGGAGGGGAAGGAAATGAAAGTAGAACTCACATTGAGAGGTCAGATTGCTCCAGATAGTCTCTCTGTGTTCCTATCTTTTCTTCTCCCATCTTTGTCCTCCTACTGATTCTCTTTGCACTCCGAGTGTCTCTAATTGAGAGACCCCTACAAAACTGGGACACTAATGTATTGCTGATGGAGTTGGGAACTGATCCAACCATTCTGGAGAGCAACTGAAATTATGCCAAAAGAGCTATAGAAGAATGTATATCTTTTGATCCAGTAATACCACTACTTGGTCTGTTTCCCAAAGAGATTTTTTAAAATGGGGAAAGCCCTGTTTGTACAAAAATATTATCACTGCTCTTTTTTTGTGGTGGCAAAGAACTGGAAACTAAAGGAATGTCCATCAATTGAGGAATGGCTGAACTAATTGTGGCATATGATGGTGCTGGAATACTATTGTGCTATAAGGAATGATGAAATGGATGGTTTCAGAAAAAGCTGGAGGGGGAAGCAGGGTAGCTCAGTGAATTGAGAATCAGGCTCAGAGATGGGAGGTCCTGGGTTCAAATCTGGCCTCAGATACTTCCTAGCTATGTGATCCTGGGCAAGTCACTTAACCCCCATTGCCTAGCCCTTACCACTCTTCTGCCTTGGAACCAATACCCAGTATTGATTCTAAGATGGTAGGTAAGTGTTTTAAAAAAGCTGGAAAGACCTAAATGAACTGATGCAGAGTGAAATAAGTGAGACCAGAAGAACATTATACACAGTAACTGAAATTTTGTGGGACAGTCAAATGTGATGATAGATTTTGCTACTAACAGCATACAATGATCCAGGGCAATTCTGAAGGACTTATCAAACGGAATGCTATCTACCTACAGAGAAAGAAATGTTCCAGTAGGAATGCAGATGAAGACATGATTTATTATTTGTTTATTTGAGCATATGTTTGGGAGTTTTGGTTTTATAAGACCTATTCACTTACAAAAATGAATAATATGGAAATATATTTTGCAAGATGATGCATGTACAACCCAGACTGGATTGTTAGTCAGCTCCAGGAGAGGGGAGGGGAGAAGGAAGGGAGACAATATGGATCATATAACTTTTGAAAACTTATGTGGGAATTTGTTATTAAAATAAATAAATGAGAGGCCCCTACAACCAAAACAAAGATAGTCAAGGGGAATTAGGAAATCAATCCGCTATATTCTGTTTAGACCTCACATATATGGTACTGGTTTTGACACCCTTCTCTTAGTGCAATATTTTCTAAAAAGAGCACCTGGATGGCACAGAGGAAAGAGTGCTCAGGCTGAAGTGAGGAAGACTCATCTTATGAGGTCCAGTCAAGAAAATCCAATTGTATCACTATATCATCATTCAGCTAATAAAATATATCTCTTCTCCAAATTCCAGGAAAATTGGAAGGCATCAGAAAGGTTAAGATGTTGTGAGGGGCTTGAGGTGAACCCCTAGAGTTTGGGAAGGAAACCTTTTGCAAGTATGAAAGACTCCAAAACTTAGCTTAAAAATAAAAAAGAGAAATTTATTGATTTAGAAAGTAATGTTAAGAATGACCAGGAGACCAGCACAGGTGGAAAACTGCCTCCCAGGGGGAATAGCATGGAGGGAAAGTTGTTCTCCCAGATGACATGATTTCTGGGGTGTTTATGGAGACGTGACTTTGTGCCATGGTGAAAATGTGACTCTACAGTGGTATGCACTGAGGCATGGGCAGGGGTGAGATTTGCCTGAAGACATAGAGGGTAATCCTCATAGTTTAGAGGACATGACAGGTAGATGTTTTAGATACAACCTGATGGTATCAAGGAGGTGTATCTCTCTGTCCATCTAAAGGACAATTCAAGGAGGATAATTCTCTCAGGGTCTTATCAGAGTTATGAGATGTTTTTGGGTTAGGAGTCACAAGGGTAGAAGGGAGCAAAGGAATTTCCCTGCTTATAGTTTGCCTGAAACACTTCTATAGTTTTGGGGGTACAATGTCCATGTCAAAGGTATAATTCCAATTACTTCATATTTCTGTAACACAGTCTCTAGTC
This sequence comes from Monodelphis domestica, assembly GCF_027887165.1. Taxonomy (NCBI): domain Eukaryota; kingdom Metazoa; phylum Chordata; class Mammalia; order Didelphimorphia; family Didelphidae; genus Monodelphis; species Monodelphis domestica. The sequence continues at coordinate 139,573,793 of NC_077233.1, read as the reverse complement.
AAGCTGAAGGCACTTAGCATGAAACTCTTCCAATTAGTGGAGAGAATATTTTTAGGACACTGAATACTAGAGAAGTTAATATGAGAACTTTCGAAATGGGAGACATGCTTATTTTTCCTCAGAGTAGTTCCAGATTCTTTTTTAGGACCAACTCAACGTGAAAAGAAAGACAGACTTTAGAAACTGCAGAAATGGAGAGGAAGCCAGCTCTTCAACATTTCTCTAATTTTTATCTTGCCTCCCTAGACAACTCAGAAAATATTCCCCAAGATAAGATTAGGACCTCACCCTAGGATAAGTTAAAATCTCAACTCACTTGCTTCTAAAGAATTCTGGATGTTTTTTCTAGAATATCCTAATCTGTATCACTTCTCAGATTTTTATGTGCTATTTGTTTGGAAAAGTGGGTTTACTTGCTATTCACTATGTGAAAGGTCTTTTTCATGTCTATCATTTATTGGGAAGAGTTAATCCTAGAGATATAAATTTAGAGAAATCAGCCCCCAATAAGGAGTAGTGGCCAAGAAGCAGCTTTTTGCTCTGAACCTATCATACCTCTATACCAGAAATATTGTATAAGGTAGATAAATGTAATCCTCATCCTGTATCCCACTTAGAGTTTGAAGAAGAGCACTAAGAGCCTAACCCCTCCTAGAGCTCTGCAGTTTACCTATGTCTCCCCTCAGCTATTGTCAGGAAAAAGCTAGCACTACACCCTCAGAAATGGAAGCAGAAATCATCGAATGATCCTGAAGAGGCTGAGTATATGAAACCTGGCAGATGATGGAAGGTAAACAAACATGGAAAAAGCTGACATGACCAAAAGATATGTCAATATCACCAGAGGACCTGAGAAATTCCACAGTCCAAGTGTTCCTGGAGTGGCAGCCTCTTCACGCATGGAGTCTAGCCTCCTGTGTTCCCTAAGTGTATGCCCTCTAAGTATAGTCTCTCATGTTCTCTCCATGCATACTCTTCCCAGCTGGTGGCATGTTAATGTGAAGGCACCTCTTATATAGATAGAGGAATCTTTTCTTCTCTTTAATTTTTAATCTTTTATTTTCTAGGCTGCTTGAACAGATGTCTTCTTCTATAGACTAATACACCCTCTCACCTTGTAAAAGTAAATTCAAATATGGAAGTTCCTGAACTACAGTTTTGAATTGATGGCAATGGCCAAAGGACCTCCATCTGAAGTAGCTTTCTAAGAACCTGTGAGTGATGGGGGAGCCCAAGTGTTGCTCCACATGCCTGATGATATCAAGAATGATGGTACAGATAAATTAACTAATCACTCTTAAAGATTACAAAAGAGCAGTCCTTTCCTCCCAGGCTATCTCTAAGGATATGACTCTGGAGAAGGGCCTCTTTAACTGCTGTCCTTATCCATCCTCCATCAGACCACAGACACTTCAAGCTTCCCCCTAAATGCAGGGCTCATTTACATGCTCACATTTGCTCATGGAATGAATGCGGAAGGTCTTTGTGTGGGATTGAGGTGAGCAGGGTCAAGACGGTACTAAAATACAACACATCCCCAAAAGGCTGACAGGACCTAAAAATCAAATTTTTTCTTTTGTAAGAAGATATTGTCACCTATTCAAATCCAAACCAGAATCTGGTAGCTTATCTATATACCTTCCTGCACCAAATTCAATGACCCTTTGGCGCTTTTGGAAAGAAAATTTTGGAAAAAAATGCATAGAAACTATGAATCTAGCAGAAACCCTGCCAAGGTGAGGGGAAAGCGTTCTTTCTTCTTTCTTTAATAAGGGTTAATCTGCACTGCGTCCTCTAAAAGACTCTTTCATCTCCTGCGGGAGTTTCAAACTCTTTGGACATAAAGGAGAGACTTCTGAACTAACTTGTGACCTAAGGATTAATCTTTAGGTCTCTGAGGGGTGATTTGTTCAATCATGGTGAACATTCTGTATACTCTCAATTCCATATTCATGCCAATGGGTCTGAATTCCATGGATTCCCCTAAGAACCTAGGGCCTAGATCCTCAATTCTAAAATCTCTTCCACAATCTTAGTAGGTGAATGGAAGTTAACATACAGGGACCAAGGTTGTTTTCTTCCCAACCCATAACCACATTCTTGGACTTTCAAATGTGTCTATAGCCAACAAAGCCTGAACAGGTTCTGCACTTCCCCCTCATATGAAAACTGAGATCCAAAGAAGGAAAAATATGCATCTACGTGAGCTAGTAACAGAATCTGGCCTCAAAATTCAAGTCACATGACTCTAGCCAGCCTTTGGATTCTGTCTTAATAATAATTAATTCCTAACATTTAGATAACATTGGGAAAATGTTATCTCATTTGATTCCCACAATAACCCAGGAAGGTAATACTATTATTATCCCCATTTTACAGATGACAAAACTGAGGCAGACTGAGCAGTGTCTTGCTCAAGTTTTCAAAGCTAGTAAATGTCTGAGGCTGTATTGAACTCAGGTCTTTATGATTCCAGGTCCATGGCACCATTAGAATGCTTAAGTGCCCTGTACCACCACGTGTCTGATTAATGCCCTTAAATCTGGGAGGGGAGAGAAAAACAGGGCTATACCTTGGGAAATGAGCCATCCATGGTTTCCACATTCCCTCCAGTCTCCCTACCACTTGCCTCTGACTTCTGTCCAAAACCTGTCCTGAGATACCTGTCTCTCTTGAGATTTCCAGAGAAACGTCTCCCAAATTAAAGCAATTTGGACAAAGGAAAACTAAAGCTTCTTGGGAAAATCAGCAGACTCAAACTCTTCTACCTGGGTTGAGGCTCTACATTCCATATACTGCCAATTCCATATTCCTGTCAATGAGCCTGAGTTCCATGGATTCTCCCAGATTCTCAATGCTAAAACACTCTTCCACGCTCTTACGTAGATGAATGGGCAGAGAGAAGGCACTGAGACAAAGTTCAGCAAAAAGTTAGCAAAAGCCAAAGAGGGATCTGTAGGTCCTTAAGTAGAGGAGGGGAACAGTCATTCTGAAGCCAGAACCTGCATTCTTTTGTCTTCCTTTTTTCTTTTCTTTTTTTTCCTTTTCTTTGCTCTTCAGATTGCCTCTCCATCTCTCCCAGGAGAGAAGTTGGGAGTTGTGGAGGGCTCATAGGTCGAATACTATTTCTGTTCTGCACAGAAGCCTTAACTTGTTCTGTTTCCCACCTGACCCAGTTCACTCTTTCATGGGAAGTCTAATGATCCCCTCTTCCTGAGGGCTCACCATATCATTGCCACGCAGTGCAACACTCAATCAGCTTTAACCATACTGAAGCTCAGAACCGCCAGACTCAAGTGGTTTCCCCAAGCTCAGCTTCCTTAGTAGCAAGGATTAGAGATGTAAGTCACCGTGCCCAGCTATACCTGCCTTCTCCCAACACACATATTTGTAAGACGTTGAGGGCTCCCAATTGAAAAGGAAGATGGTAAAAAACCACAGGCAAGGTAGAAACTAGGGTGGGGAAGACAAAGAAAGTATGCAGCTATCCACAATTGTTAATTACTTCCTCCAGTTCTGTTTTGTTTTTTAAGAGTACAGAAGATCCTTAACACTTTCTCTTGGCTAGAGACAGATGTTTGGCAAAACATCAAACAGAGACATCATATGCCTTTTTTGATGGTTTGGTTAGTTTTCATGAACTATTTTCCCCCTTTTTTTAGTCTGTGTTTCAAGGGATGGCATCAGAGAGGTGTAAGGAAATGAAAACATCTAAAATAAAATATAATAAACAAAATGTATTTAGGAAAAACAAATCTGAGAAAGAAAAAGACAAAGCCGTTCTTGACTCCCTGGTGACATCAGTTATAGAAGGATGCTTGAGGGAGGACTCTTGAAATTCAGGAAGAGGAAAAGGAAAGATGTGTGGCAGCTGACCCAGGTAGTTGATTTTGTGTCCAGAGAAAGGAAGTGGGCCATAAGGTATAAAGGCAGGAAAGGGGCAGGAAAAGGCAAGAGCCACTTTGGCTGTGTAGCTTGCCAGAGAAATTGTTAGACCCTAGGTTCCAGTGCTAATTTTCCAAACAGCAGAGAGCTGTGATAACAACCCACTGAAATGTTTCACTGGCACAGGTCTGGGTTCTAAATAGTCTCCATATGGAAAAAGAAAGCTCTGAGGTAGAAGTCAGTGGATCTGGTTAGGAGTATAATTTATGGCAAGGGGGAGAATGCTTCTGAGTCCTGAAGTCCAACTGTATTTGCCTCTCATGAATTTTTTTCAACTTTCTTGGCCCCAGAATCTGATTTCTTTATTAGTATTAGTATTATTTGTTTTCCTTCCATATCTATTTCAATTAAATGCTATCACTGATTTTATGTTGTGATTTGCTAGGTTTTTGTTTGTGTGGTAATAACTAGCTAGAGGATTCTAGTTTCATATTGAAGGTCAGGACATTCTTCTTTTTTTAATGTATTTAATTTTTTTCATTCAGTTCCTCCTTTTCCTCACTACAACCAGGTAACATCAGGCAAAATATGTAATTATATCTTTAGTGTTTCCATTTCTTAGTTCATTCTCTAGAGGTATTCTTTCATTCACAAGTTATTCTTCAAATATAAAATCTGTAACTGAATATAATGTTCTCTTTGTTCTACTCTTTTCCCTCTTCATTCTCTCATGTAGTTCTTAACAAGTTTGTTTTTCTACTCAGGATACTCATCACTTCTTACAACATAATAGTATCCTATCACAATCACATACCACAATTCGTTTAGTCATTCCCCAATTGCTAGACTCATGGAGGTTAGGACATTCTTGACTTATTACACACACACACACACACACACACACACACACACACACACACACACACACACAGCCCACATTGAAACCAGTAGTTTTCAGGGAATCTAAAGAAAAGTGAAAAATGGATTATATTTACTTTAAACTGAACTGCCAAACTTAAGTGATTTCCCCAGACTTGGTCTCCTCAGTAGCAGAGTTTAGAGAGTAGTATACTACATCTAGTGTAGATTGGGTCCCTATCCTCCAGGGCTATCTAGCCCCAGAGAAGAGATAGAGAGTAGCCCAATGTCCAAAATCAGCCCAGACACATTTCAGCTTGCCCTTAAGAGCGAAGAAGTCAAAGTATTTATTGAAACTCTGGGTTCCTCAGTGAATACCGATGGAAGGATTTTGCAATAGATTATGATCTCTCCTTAGTGTAAACAAGATCACTGGAGACAGAACAAGGGAGAGGGAGAAACACATGAAATCATCTAATCTGATGCCCTCAGTTTATAGAATAAAAAGGAAGACACTTGCCACTGTTATACAGAAAGAGCTGTTTTGAGTTTAATTTCTCTCATCAATAGTGATTTAGAATATTTGTTCATATTATAGATAGCTTTGATTTCTTCATCTGAAAACTGTCTGTTCACATTCTTTGACCATTGTGAATTAAGGAATGACTTGAATTTTTATAAATTTAATTCCATTCTCGGTATATTAGAAAAATAGGACCTTTGTCAAAGAAATTTTCTACAAAAAATTTTCCCACTTTGTTGCATCCTTCTTAATCTTGGTTTCATTTGGTTTTGTATTTACGAATGCTTTTTTAATTTATATAATCAAGGGAGCAGCTAGATGGCTCAGTGAATTGAGATCCAAGCCTAGAGACAAGGAGGTCCTGGGTTCAAGTCTGGTCTCAGACACTTCCCAGCTGTGTGACTACAGGTGACTCACTTAACCTCAAATGCCTAGCCCTTCCCATTCTTCCACCTTAGAACCAATATATGGTATTGATTCCAAGAGGGAAGGTAAAGGGTTTTTTTTATTTATTTAGTGTAATCAAAATTATTCAGTTTATACCTCATAATGCTCTCTATCTCTTGTTTACTCATAAATTCCATTTTGACCTTATCTTGGAATAGGGTGTGAGATGTTGTTCTGTACCTAGTTACTGCCTTATATTGTTTTTCAGTTTTCTCAGCAGTCTTTGTCAAATAGTAAGTTCTTGTTCTGAAATTGAGATCTTTGGGCTTCTCAAACACTACATGGATATGGTCTTTTAGAATTGAATATTGGATATCTAATCTATTCCATTGATCTGCCATTCTATATCTTAACCAATCCCAGATTGTTTAGATGACTACTATCTTATACTACAATTTGAGGTCTGGTATCAGTAGGCCATCATCCTTCACATTTTTTTCATTAATTCCCTCTGTTCTAGACCCTTACCTTTATTATGTGTGTCTCCCTGCTTCAAATGTGTTCCTTGTAAACAACATATAGTAGTATTCTGGCTTTTAATCCACTCTGCTATCTGCTTCCATTTTATGAGTGAATTCGTCCCATTCACATTCATAGTTATGATTCCTAACTGCACATTCCCCACCATCCTATCTTTCCTTTTTGATCCTGCTCTTTTTCTCTTCTTTTATTCTATTCCTTCTCACAAGTGTTTTGCTTCTAACATTACCTCACCAAAATATCTTCCCTTCTATTAGTCTCCCACTTTTCTTATTTTCTTCCTATTTCTCTATAGGGTAAGATAGATTCCTTTTTTTTTTCATTTAAAACCCGTATCTTCTCTCTTAGAATCAATACAATGTGTTAGTTCTAAGGCAGAAGAGTAGCAAGAGCTAAGTAATGGGGGTTAAGTGACCTGTCCAGGATCACACACTAGGAAATATTTGAGACCAGATTTGAACCAAGAACTTCATGTACCTAGACCTGATTCTTTATCCCCTGAGCCATCCAGCCTCCCCCAGCTAAGATATATTTCTATACTCAACTGAGTATGGATGTTATTCCCCCTCTAAACCAATTCCAATGACAGTAATATTTAAGTCCTTCTTGTCCTCATCCTCAACCTCCTCTCCACTGTAATATTTTTTTCCTACCTTTTAGGATGAGATGATTTGCCCTTTTCTTCCTCTCCTTCTCCTCTTCTCTCAGTGCAATCCTCTTCGTTACCCCCTTGATTTTTGGGGGGTGGGGAGGGAGGGAATATATCATAGTCAACTTATTACTGCACCCTATTTCTATGTATACTTCTTAGTGCTCTAATAATAAAATTCTTGAGTCACAAGTATCATCTTCCCTTAAAGCTATGTAAATAGTTTGACTTCATTGAGTTCCTTAAAAGTTTTCTCTTTCCTGTTTACCTTTTTATGCTTCTATTGAGTCTTGTATTTGAACATCAGATTTTTTGTATTTCTATATTCTGTATTCTTATATTTGAACATAAGGTGTTCAAGTCTGGTTTTCTACCAAGAATGCTTGGAAATCCCCTATTTCATTAAATGACTATTTTCCTCTTTGAAAGAATTTTTCTAGGTAGGTGATGCTTGAATGTAAACCTAACCCTTTGCCCTCTGTAATATTATATTCCAAGGCCTCCAATACTTCAATTTAGAAGCTGCTAAGTCCTGTGTAATTTAGCTCCATGTCATTTTTATACTTTTATACATATGTTCATTTTTATCTTAAAGGTGAGCTCTGTTTCTGTAAAAGACAGGGCATTCTCTTAAACTTTAGCATTTTCTGATTGCCACATTCTGGTTCTGGGTGACTGCAAGTTTCAGTTCTTCCAAAGTGGTATGATGACCTGTGAGCTGAGAGCTCTGGAAGTTGTCTCCAATAGCTCATTTAGTTTCCCTGGGGGCCTACTATTGCCTTGCACAACCAGGTGCTCTGTTAGAGCTCAAGGCCTCACCCTAGGCTTGCACTGTGGGTTCAGATCTCACTGAGGGTTTATGCTACAGTTCAGATATTTTCTTGGAATACTTTGTGGGGTGGGCCTAGAGGTGCTCTGCTGCTGGTTTAGGCAGGGTCTCAAGGTCTGGCTGCTGGCCTGGGCCCAGGTGAAAACCTCAAGCAGTAGGGAAGGGGAATCCCTTACTGTTGGCCAGCACTGGTAAAGCCCAGCTGTGGGACTTACTCTCTAATCACCCCAGTGAAAAAAGCCTCCTCTCCCTACCTTCCAAATTGTCTTCTGCAGGAAAATTCCCTCTCTCCCTCCTTTGTTGATTCTACCACTCTAGTATTCCTTTTGAAGTTTTAAGATTGATTGGAGAGGATTTTCAGAGAGACTTGGACTTTTGTCCCTCTACTCCACCATCTTGGCTCTGCCTCCTGGGCCAGCTTTACTCATGTGAGGAACATATAGATGCCAGGATGGTATGATGTGAACAATGACCTTCTGACCCCAAATCATTTGCCCTGGGATCCATCCTATTACCTGTAACTACCTTCCTCTTTAGGGCAGAATTCCTTGGGTAATTTTTGCCCTTTTCCAGCTTTAGAGCTTCTTGAAAGAGAACTAAATGGTTAATGTCAAAAGGCCAGGTCAATGGAAGGGCAGAGATTTCTCATTGGAGATCTAGGCACTTATTTATGCCCAAGGAATTAGATACAACTGATTGGTTCCTCACACCAATTGACTGCCTGGTGCCTTCACTCCTTCACCTAGAGCTTAGAGAACTTGCCTAGAGAGCCTTAGGGCAGCAGGACAAAGGTCCAAAGAAGAAGTTGCTCAAGAGCAGAGGGGAGGAGACACAGAGGAAGAGGAGATTCTCTTCATAAGGGAATAAGTTGGATATCTTCATGAAAATTTCTCAGAAAGGTGTGTACTTCTCACCTTTATTCTATTTCCCATTATGAATGAGTGAGTGAATGAACAAATGAGCAAATGAATAAATGACTGAATTAAAAAGCTAGGCTCTAAGGATATAAATCCAGAAATTAAATAATTTTACATTCCAGTGAGGGGAGCAATACACATATGGAAGTGGTGAGCAAGGAAAGGATTTTTTTCTGGGGAGTCACAGAGATCATAAGCCAGAAGGCAATTGGTTAGAGGTCCTTTCCAGAATTTATTTGAATTATATATTATTTATTCCAGAAATATTATTTGATCAATGTTCTGACAATAAAAGATAAGAAATAGGCAGGATGAGATATGGAAAGGGATACCTACATGGTAGCAAGGCAAATAGCAAGATATTCTGGTAGGAAAAGGATAGGAAGCATGGTCTGAAGTTGTCTAGATATACTGGGTTAGACGATATATAAGGGTAAATGACCTTAGCAAACTAGTGTTTGATAAACCCAAAGACCCCAACTTTTGGGATAAGAACTCCATGTTTAACCAAAATGGTAGGGAAAATTGGAAAGCAGTATGACAGAAACTAGGTATTGATCAATATCTCACTCCGCATACCAAGATAAGGTCATAATGGGTATATGACTTAGATATAAAGAGTGATACCATAAGTAAATTAGAGGAACACAGAATAGTTTACCTGGCAGATCTCTGGAGGAAAATATGAACAAAAAATTTTCAGATGAAGAAATCAAAGCCACTGACAGCCATATGAAAAAATTTCCAATATTTCTGTCAGAGAAATGCAAATTAAAACAATTCTGAGGTTCCGCCTCACACCTGTTAGATTGATTAATATGACAGAAAATGAAAATGATAAATGTTGGGGGGGGTAAAAGAAAATTGGGACACCAATACACTATTAATGAAGTTGTAATCAGATACAACCATTCTGAAGAGTAGTTTGGAACTATGTTCAAAGGACTCTGTGCATACCCTTTGATCCATCAATACCGTTACTATATCTGTATCCCAAAGAGGTTAAAAAAGGGTGAGGGGGAACCTATTTGTACAAAAATATTTATTACAGCTTTTTGTGGTAGCAAAGAATTGGAAATTGAAGGGTTGTCCATCATTTCAGGAATGACTGATCAAATTGTGGTATATGATAGTAATGGAATATTATTATGCTATAAGAAATGACAAGCAGGATGGTTTTGGAAAACCGAAAAGACTTAAATAAGATGCTGCAAAGTAACATAAGCAGAACCAGAAAAACACTGAACACAGTGATGGCAATATTTCTTGATGAACAACTATGCATGATCTAATTATTCTCAGAAATTCAGTGATCTAAGGCAATCCCAGAGACTCATGATGAAAAATGCCATCTTCTCTCTGAGGGAAAAATGTGGAGACTGAATGCAAACTAAAACATACTATATTTCATTTTCTTTCTTGTTTTCTTATTTGAGAACTCTTCCACAAAAAGGACTAGTAGTTATCTTTGACATTTCCCTCCTTACCACCTCATGAACACATTCAACTGCCAACTCCCACCAAAGTTATCTTCTCAAAATTTCTGACATCTCTTTGTTCTTTTCTACTTCCAGTGCAGACAACCTAAAAACAATTAGAAGAGAATAGAAGAAAGTACCTTAAACACCTATGGGTGGAGAGAAAGATATTCAGTAAATAAAGAAGAAAGATCACCATAAAAGATAAAATGAACATTTTAATTATGCAAATTTGAAAAGTTTTTTCATGAAAAATGACAATGCAGTGAAGAGTAGATAATTAAGAAAAAATAGTTTTGTTGTGTCTGAGAAAAGTCTAATATCCAAGCTACATAAAGGCTTTACATAAATTCCCTATAAACAAGAGCTATTGACCAATGGGTAAGTGGTCAGACAATATGTACAGGCAGTTTTCAAAAGAAGAAATGAACGCAACCTAAGACTGCACCAAATAACTAATGGTGAGAGAAATAAAAATTAAAACATGTCTGAAGTAGCACCTCATATCCATCACGTTGACAAAGATGGCAAAAAATAAAAATGGTAAATGTTGGAGTGAATGTGGAAAGACAGGAAAGACAGGAGAATAAGCAAGGCAGTTCACATGCCTAGGGGGAAAAGTAGCCTTAGTGTAAAAAAAAAAACTGGAGTCAAGTCTCTGTTCTCTTACTAGTTATGCAATCCTAGGAAAATCATTAGGGAGCAGGTAGGTGGCTCAGTGGATTAAGAGCCAGAGCCAGAGACGGGAGGTCCTGGTTTTCAAATCTGGCCTCAGATACTTCCCAATTGTGTGACTCTGGGAAACTCACTTAACCTCCATTGCCTAGCCCTTACCACTCTTCTGCCATGGAACGAACCAATACACGCTATTGATTCTAAGATGGAATTTAAGGGTTTAAAAAGAAAGAAAATCATGCTGACTTCCTTGAACCTTGGTTTCTTCATATATAAAATCAAGATCCATAATAATATTTGTATCATCAACCTTACAGGGAGGTGAAGAAAACACTTTCAGTATCTTAAAATATTGTTGCTAATTAGAAGGCACCAAAAACCATTTTGAACTGGAGATGACAAGATAGGGAAGTTGAAGAACACGAGGAATGGAGAGGGCAAGATGATGATGGATCAAAAACAATCTCAATTTGCATTTGGCTGTCCTTGAGTACCTTGCCATTCTTCACTAGCCATTACAAGCTGAAAAGAGGACTCTGGAGAAGGGAGAGTTCTGTAACAGCTCAGTCAATGACCATCCCTAGAAAGAGCTGAATAAAGAATCAGAAGCTACTGCATGCAACACAACTGTGAGTAAAAAGGCAGCACCGTGGAGACAGGAATGAATTTAAGAAGTTGTATAACAAGTAAGGCTCATAGTCAGGACTCTGCCTTAAATCTCCTCACTTTAACTTGAGATCACTCTTTGACCATCCACTAAGCTAAGGTAAGAAAATGGAACCAAATTTCTACCTTTCTGAATTCTCTGGGTTGGCTTCTGGCAAGTTCTACCTAAAGTCATGGTCTCCGATGGTTAAAGGCAAAAAGTCACCTAGAGACCCCGTATTACTAATATTTCACTGTACAAATAAGAAACTAGAACTCAGAGGAGGAGAGGTAATGACCAGGGGGACATGTAGCTAGTAGCAGAACCATCACCAGTCACCCTGACTTTTGTCTTGTCACTGTACTTTGATGGCTCTGAAAGAATGAGACTGGTGACTTTGTGCAATTCTATCTAACTTAAATCTAATTTTTGCACAACTCAAAAGACATCACTAGTGATGCCATTTTGGTCCTCTTTGAGGATGAAGGACAAAAACCAACAGAACAACCAACCAGCAAAGCCAAGACTAGAATCCAAGACTTCTGACCTCCTCTTTGGAGCTCTTTTCATTAGTTCAAAGCCTTGGGCAGCCAGATAGGAGTTCCTGCTACCATGTAGCATGCCTTCTCTCCTGAGGCCATTTTTCATATTAAGAAAAAGACACCATAGACTGGACCTGCTTTCTCGCTCACTGTCTCTGATCTCGGAAGCAATCAGGAGGTCAGGGGCTACTCACTAAGCCCCAAGGAAAGGATGTTGTGAGGTCTCCCTTCTATCCCCCATAGTACACATACATCATCCCCCACAACCATGACTGAATATCCCTCTGTACATACCCTCCTTGGGTGAGGATGTCCCTTAATAGCACCATCCCTTCCCTGGGTAAGCACGCTGTGCCTAGCAGAAATATCTTAGCAATGAATTGGCTAAATGAGCATATCCCCACATACCTCTACCTTCCTGTGTACAAAGTGAAATATTTTTTTCATATTCTAATAAATTTCTGTGAAACTTTTAAAAAGAAAAAGAAACCTTAGAATCATAAAATTCCAAAGGTAGAAGGAACCCCACAAGATATCTAGTCCAACCTCTACTTGGAGCAATGATCGCTTCTATGGCACCCAGGAAAAGTGATCATTCAGTCTCTGCTGGAAGGTACCCCCGCGATCGGAGGGGGGAACAGAAATCATCACCTCATGAAGTAATCCATGCCACTGATGGAAAGCTCCAAATATTAGAAAATATTTTTTCCAAATGAACCTAAATTCCTATCTTCCTTCCAAAAGTCCTCATCACTTTGTACTCATTCCATGTAATATTCACTACCTTGAACAGAGAAAACCCAAAGAAAACACTCTCATTCCAGACTAGAAAATATAAACAGTTTAATAAGATACAAGCAATGTAAACCAGCCTCTTTCCCTCTTTTCTTCTTTGCCCCACTCATCATTCCTTGAAATAATCCAAACGGAACCATGGAATAGTGTGAGTCAGAAGAATTACATCCTCATTATGCATTCTATAGAAGGGGAAACAAACTCACAGAGAGGACGGGACTTGCCAAGATCACACAGTCAATCAGAGGCAGAAGAGAGAAGCTAAGGGCCCTAATGCCTAGTCCAGGGCTCTTTGCAACTTTGCAACTTCTTTGCAACAAAATCCAGGGCACTGAGGATGGCAGAGAAGGAAAGATACCTAAGGGAAAGAGGTATTTGGAGGAAAAGACAATATAAGTCCACTGTGATGGGGAGGAATAAGGAAAAGAGTTTGATTGGTTTCCCAGCAGATATGGAAGCTGGAATTATGGCTGGAGGTGATGATGTGATGAAGGAAGAAAAGGAGATCAATAGATGTATTGATTGATCCAATCCACAAAGGCTGAGACACGAATGTAGATTTCAGGCCTATGGGAAGCACTACAGCCTTCTCCCCGACTTACCATTCCAGCCTGGAGTCAGGAGCCCTGTATAGGCCAAGGGTCCCCCAGAGCCACCCTAGAAGAGAACAAAGTCTGTTAGCATGACCCAACAGACAGAGATTGCACAAGACTCCTATATTCAATCTAGAAGTCAGAGAAGAGACCACAAGTAGAAGATACATAGAGGAGGAATCCTTGCCAGTTGCACCAGCACATATCATTTTATCAAAGATTCTCCTTTCAGATGGGGAAGTGGTAGAATTATGTGGTATTCCTGGTCACAGGTTAAGGCATCCATCATGGGCACCTTCACCTTCCTCAAGGTATAAGGGGGGGCGGGGCAGGGGCACTGTAGAGGGATGAGATGGTTTCAATTGGCTGAAAGAAGAGAGCAGAATGGATGTGGGCACAGCGAGTATCTCTAACCTGAGGGACGAGGGACCGATAAACCAGGATTTAGGAATAGTGGTCTATGGCTAACCTTTGTTCTCTGGAGGAGTCTCATGCCTGGATACCAAATCCACAGGGGAGTATAGTCAGACTGTTACTTAGAATAAAATAGTCATTTAGAGCTGAGAGATGTTTTAGCAATCACCTTTCACTTGACAGAGGGGGAAACTGAGGTTCAAAGAGGAGAAATGATTTTACTATGGTCACCCAAGTAATAAGCAGCCAAGTTTGGATTAGAGCTTCTGATTCCAAATCCAGTGCTCTTTCCACAAGATTATGAATCTCTGTCAAAACAACAACAAACCAAACCTACTGCCTCTGCCCATAGGTCTGAACATCATGCCACAGGAATCTGGGAGCAGGAGGCAAGGAATCTAGGACAATGGCATCTTTGCTCCATGTAGAGAACCCAGAATAGTCAAAATATATTTCATTAATAAAGAAAGGGAAATGTTATCTCTACAATCTTTTCTGCAGTTCTCATCACAATCCAAGAACGTCTGATCTTAACCTTGTCCCTAGACCTATGCCAGCCCTGGGAAAATCCCAGAGCCTCATCCTCCACCCCGAGCCCCTCAGTGCTCACCTCCAGAATCAGTGTTTCTCCAGCCAGTCACCCAGCATTCCATGTCTGAGGTGAAGGTCTGTGAAGATGAAGGGAATATAATGGGTTGGATGCTCAGTCAGCTGTACAGGAGACTGCAGCTTTAGCAGGTGAACATCACTATTGTTGGAATGAACAATGACCTGAGCCAGGGGAAGCAGGTTGTCCTTTTCATATAGATTCTGTTGCCTCAATTGGACCATGAAATTTGAGGTATTTTAAGCCCTGGAGGAAGAGAAAGAATAATGTTCCTTAGGGTAGACTGGATCTTGGCCACATGGCCCGGTCCAAAGTCTGGAGACTCAACAGTTCCCTCCTGTCCCCTCTAGCTCCCAACCATGGAACTCAGAGTTTGAAATGTCCTAGAACTCCCATAGCCTTCCACCACCACAATAAAAGGAAGTTCTCTAGTTTTCATGCCAACTCTCCTTTTCTTGCCTTTGGACTTCCCATCTAAAATGGTAAGCATCCTACACATATTAGGCACTTTGCAGATGAGAAAGAATTTTTACTTCCAACAGTCAAATGAAGAAGTCAAAGTTGGAAAAAGTATCCCCATTTTATGGAGGAAGAAACTGAGGTCTAGGGAGAGGAAGAAGCTTGTCCAGGGGCATAGAGTGAGTTAGTATATGGCACAGTCTAAACTAAAATCCAGTTCTCCTTGCTCTGAGCCTTTAGGCTCTCTATCCCGCCCCCAATTAATTCACCCCAATATTCTGGAGATGAAGAAAGGTAGCTCACCCAAAAAAAAACAGTGTCCAGCAGTCAGAATCCAGCTGGGGTGGATGAGAGAGCCCCCACAGAGGTGTTCCCAAGAATTATCCCAAGCTCTCCTCCTCAGACTGACCTGCCATGGCTATTCCCCTTCCTGAGCTTCATCATCCCCAACAATGGTAGCCACAACCCTGTCTGGTTAGAAAAATGGGTAGTTTTGAAAAAAGACTCAGCATTGTTGTGAATCCTGGCATCAAGCTCTCCTGTCAGGACTTCATGTCTCTAGTGATCATTCCTGGCCCTGAGATTCTCTGCCATGGGCTGATTGGTAGCTGAGGTAATCAAAATGGTGCCAGCTGGCATTCCTTGAGCACTTTGAGCCTTGCAAATCCATTTTTATAAATTATGTCCATAACTATCTCATTTGATACTTAAAACAACCCTATAGAGAGAGGTACTACAGTACTACATAAGCAATACAGATGTCATTATTTTACAGATTGAGACTCAAGGATAGGACCACTCAGTATCAGAGATAGGATTTAAAGTTAGATCTTTCTTGACCCCAAATTCAACATTCTTTCCATTATATTTTTCTGTCAACCAATCAAGGAGTATTTATTAAACACCTATTATGTGATAGGCACTATCCTGAGGGCAGCTAGATGACTCGGTGGACTGAGAGCCAAGCCAAGAGGCAAGAGGTCCTGAGTTCAAATTTGGCCTCTGCCACTTCCTAGCTGTGTGGCCCTGGTCAAGTCACTTAATCCCCAGTGCCTAGCTCTTACCACTCTTCTACCTTGGAACCAAGAGACAGTATTGATTCTAAGACAGAAGGCAAGGGTTTGTTTGATTTTTTTAGGAAAAAAAGAATGAAATTCTCACAACATTCATTGAGTTCACAGGAAGAAACCTTGGGTCCCCTCCCAACTAGCTCTACCCTAAGCCAACTACCTCATCCTTAGGGAAGAGCTGAACCCTTCTCCCCTGGATCTTAGAAGATAATTCCCATGGAGCCACCCCAGGGTAGGACACTGGGAACCCTGGGGGTTGAACACAGGCATAACTCACCTTAAAAACAGGTCTGAGTTTCCCAGGAGGGGAAGGGTCAAAAGCAACAGGCAAAACATCTGGAGGGACAGAAAGAAGAGAGGGATCAAATCAACAGCAGGGGTACCCTGGGTTCCAGGACCTGGGACAGAGCAGCCAAAGCACTCCCTCTGCTGTAAGGAGCTGAATCCTGGGCTCTTTTGACCTGATTGTCAAGGTTTAGAAGGGGAGCAAGATCCTTACCATGACCAGATTCTCCAGTTTAGTCCTTCCCCTCAATAGTACCCTATTTAAACACCCAGGACCAGAAGGGAGGAATAGAGGTGAGTGCAAGGAATGCTGAACCCTCCTCCAAGTCAGAGGCATGAGAGAAGACAAGCAAGTGGATCTGGTATACCTGCTGAGAGGCCAAGTTACTGTCTACCCAGATCTCTGTTTCCTTCCTCTCCTATTCAATCCCCATCCCCCTCCTGCTCCCTTGACCCTCACCCCCATTTCCCTGGGAATTTCAAGACCCAATCTCTGGGACCCACGAGGATAGGGTCAAAGGTATTTAGGGAATCCTCTAAGTCCTGCTCAGATCTCATCAAGCATCTTGTTTTGCATTCTTCTATTTTGTGTGATATATTTATCCATGAGATGTATAGCATAGTGGTTAGAGAACTGGCCTTAAATCAGAAAGACTAATGTTCAAAACCAACCTTTGGCCAATATCACTGTGTGACCCCAGGCAGCTTCTCAATGCAACGCTCCAGGAAACTTCCCAAGTCCACACATTGTAGAGCAGGTGCCAGTCTGTATCAGTGGAAGGAGTTGGCACACTCTATACACAGTTCTACATCCATGAAGTCACAGATTCAATCTTCCTCCCTTCCAAAAATCAAAAAAAGATGTATGTGTTTGTGTTCGCCCCTTACTTCTACTTTGAGCTCCTAAAGGGCAAGGCCCGTGTCTTATCTAAGCATTTTGTATTCTCTAGTGCCCAGTACAGTGCCCTACTCACAATAGGGACTTAATAAGGACTGAATGCATGGCTGGCTATGTGACCCTGGGCAAGTCACTTAACTCTATTTGCCTCAGTTTCCTCATCTATAAATTGAGTTGGAGAAGGAAATGGCAAACCACTCCAGTATCCTTGCCAAGAAAACCCTAAATGGGGTCATGAAGAGTTGGGCACAACTGAGATGACTGAATAATAAAGAGTTGGAAGGGACGTGAGAGGTTCATGGGTCTTCTGCTTTGCTGGGCTAGTTACCCAATGAGAGTCTAATCAGAGTCGGCCAGCATGATTCCCATGCATGTGGGGGAATAGGTCCTTTTGAAGTGATTCTGATCTAGCATGGATCTTGTAGCTGCCTCCTGGCAGCTACAAGAGAAAGGGTAGGCTCGTTTGGGAAGGATGGATGAGATAGTGTAGCCCTGCAACTGGCTCTAAGGTTGGGGAAGTGACACCAGGCTCTTTCAGGAGCTAGCAAAGGCCCACAGCATAGTGTCTCTGATATTGGTGACTATTTGCCCAGACACCGGGGTCTGTGTTGGAGCACGTTTCTGCCCTTTGGAGCTCAGTGACCAAATGTCACTAAATTCGAGTAACTATTGCTGCCAAAATCAAATTTAAAATCCTTTGTTAGGCTTTTAAAGCCCTTCACAACCCAACCTTTTCCTACCTCTCCAATCTGTCCATACCTTCCTCCTCTCCACTTAGTCTATGATCCTCTGACACTGGTGTCCTTGATGTTTCATTATAATTTGTTGAATGGGGAAAGAAGAGGGGAAGGGAAGGTGACATGGTCAGACTTACACTTTAGGAAGAATTTGACAGCTGTTTGGGGAATGGATAGGAATGGAGAAAGATCTGAGTCAGGAAGACCAACCAGAAGCCAATTGCAATAGTCCAGGCATAAATGAGTGACAATTTGGATCCGGGTGGGGGTAAATGGAAAAGGAGAGGAAGGGGAATATACAAGAGGGTAAGGGACCCCAAACTTGGTACACTGCATATATCCTGCCTTTCCTGTTTATACGAACTTCAATTTTTCTTGGGTTGAAATGTTTTCACTTCTGACTTACTCAATGCTCTAACTGTTAGATAGAAGCCCAGGTGGTCTCTAACTTTATCTCTTAAGTCAGATAGGGGAGGACTTAGCAGACCAGATCTCCTAGTTCCTGTGTGATATCCTCTGTGTAAGCTTCTCTGATGCAATCTGTCCAGGGTGTATCTCTATATCAACCTTTCCTCTTCTTTTTCCTCATCTCTTCTCTCATCTTCTCTTTCCTCTCCTCTCCATACCTTCTCTTCTCTGTTTCTCCTCTCTTCTCTTCTTTTCTCCTCTCCGTTTCTGTCCTCTCTTGCCCTCTCCTCTCTTTTCTCCTTCTCCCAACAGGCCAGCAAATCTTTTCAACTCCTGGCTTCCCTCCAACTCTCAGAGCTTGCCAGAATTAATGAAAAAATGGTTTGGATTCTGTTCAGAAACTCCCAGATTTTCTTTAATCCTCCTCAATTACTTGTGATCTGGGCCCAGACAAATGCCATATCCTAGCTCAAATCACACAGAAAATGGAGGATGGAGTTGGGATGTGAACCCGGCTCCGCTCACTCCCAGACTGGGACTATGCTTTAGAATGAATGCTTTCCAATGCTTAGTCCCCAAAGCAGGGTCCTCAGAAGCTTCTTTTCCAAGATCTTTTCAGATCTTAGATGGAGTGAGAGGAGTATAGATTGGTCTCAAGCCATGACTGCCCAAAACATTGGGGCTTGGATGAGCGGTTCGACTTGGGGTCAGGAAAGGACATGGAGCCAGGTCAACTGAGGCTGGTGGAGGGGTAGGCTATCATGTTATGCTGGGGGCCATCAGTCAACAATGCCTTGACAGAGTCATTCGTGGTAGCTGAGGAGAGCACAGAGTGGTCCTTGGCAAGATGTGACTGCCCACTTTATCCCCCTTGCATGACTTCTTTCATCAATGCCCCTTACCTATGAATTGACATGATTATTATTCCCCCTAGTCTCAAAAGAAATAATGCAAGAGCAAAACACCTGAACCCTAATTCTTCAAAACATTACCAAAAGATCAGACCCTCAAACCCAATCCCAAAAAGACTATCATGGGTTAACTTTTACTTAGGTACATAATTCCCAGCAAAACCACAGCTACAGGCCAAGCCAAATACTTTCCCACATACAGAAGTCTATTCTCATGAAGTCAGCACACAAATCAATCATAGAGACCCAAGCGATAAGTACAAGTACATCAAGCTTCAGTATGCCTCAGTGACTCAATCACACAAATCAGTAACTCCCTACAAGCCACCAGTCTAAATTTGAATTGTGTTCCCAGACCCCTCAGCCTCCATGATATGATTGTTGAACTGTCTTCTAAGAACTGCTGATTAATTATTCCATTTGATTAAAAGCAATACATAATTTCCCTTGATTGTTGATAAGCTCAAAACTTCTCACAGGGTAATGAGAAAATTAAGCCACCTGTGACAAAAATCATTTATCTTGTGTGCAACCTTTATTCTGTCTGTAATCACAATACAAGAATATAGAATGTTAATCAAGTGATTTGCTAAACGTTTATGTATCACTCTTCCAATTATCTCTCTTTGATTTTGTGTATATGCGTGCCAAGAGAATGGGTATAAAAATAAAGATCAGACATCGGGAAAGTGGAGCAGCTGTCAGATGAAAAGCAATCCCATGGCTGTTATGAGTAAGCTGTCTTCCGTTTGTTATTTTTGTTGACTGATCATTCACCACCAGTTGGAATACCCTGGAGTCTCGGGCAAGGGTGGACTTTGCCCATGACATTATCTGGCACCAGAACAGGACCATTCCCGGCTAGGTAAGTCCCCTTCCCCTAGCCCTAAAAGTTTCGAACGGATCAGATTCTCCCCCCCCAAGAGGTCCTGGGCCCCCCTGTGGATAGAGTAGGGTTTGGGGGGGAGTAATCCATGGCTCCCAATATAAGAGGAGCGGTTTCAGAACAGGTTGAGTCAAGAAAAGAAAGGGGCTGCCATGGGACACAGTCAATGTAAAGAAAGAAAGCTATTCACTGGAATTATTAAGCATACTTTACAGAAAAGAGGAGTCAAAGTCAGCAAGACTCAATTAACCAAATTCTTGGATTTTATCCAGATTTGCAGCCCTTGGTTCCCTGAGGAAGGGACAATAGATTTAAACACTTGGGAAAAGATTGGCTTTGATCTAACATCTTATTATGCCGAGCATGGCCCAGAGCATGGCCCCACAGAAGCATTGTCATTCTGGTCCCTCTTTGGGGAAGCACTAGATCCAACTCAGGAGGCCCCTCGCCTTGCGCAGACTTCCTCAAACTTGTCTGCAACTGAAAATACACCCCTATTATCTAGGCAAAATTCCAGGGCTGAAAGCTTCAGGGTCTCAGTCTCTGACCAGGAGTCTGAAGAGGAGGAGGACAATGACGAGAAACTCCCCTCCAGAGAGGCAGCAAAATATAACACCGGCTGGGACTTTCCGGTTAGGCTCCGCCCCCCAGCCCCCCTACATACCTAGGGGGAAAGGAAGGAGAAAGGAGAGCAGAGTCAAACTCCGCCCCCACCCCCCCACCCCCGCACTGTAGGTTTTCAGGGGACAATACAGAATGCACAAAGAGATGGAGATTGGGAGGAGACTCCGATGATGAAGAGGAGCCCAGGTGGGAACCTCTCCCCTACAAAATGATTAAAGAAACCAAAACAGCACGTGCCTCATATGGCCCCACTTGGCCGTTCACTTTAACCTTAGTAGAGACCCTCACGGGGAACTGGATGACCCCTTATGATTGGCATCAGACTGCCAAAGCATGTCTGACAGGAGGAGATTTCCTCCTTTGGAAAGCGGGATGCGAAGAAGCCGCTAAGAGAGAAGCAGCTAACAACAAAAGAAAGGGAAATAGGATCACTAAAGACATGTTGCTGGGTGAGGATGATTGGCCAAACTGTGCAGAGCAAATTAACCTGCCCACGAAAGCTCTGTGCCAATGTACCACCTGTGCTTTAGAAGCCCGGAAAAAGATCCCAGTAACAAAAGGGCTAACTTCAGGGCTGGCCAACCGAGGAAAAGTAGGCAGACTTTTTGGATAGATTGATCCAGCAAATCAAGAGAACCATCCCCCGCGAGGATGCGGCTGACATTGTAATCCATCACCTTGTGTACGAAAATGCCCATAAGAGCTGCCAGGGGAGGCTCCAAAAGGTAAAAAGGACAGGAAACATCAGTGACTTTGTAAAGGCTTGTGAGGATTTCACTCCCTCCTTTGTCCAAGGAGTGGCCATAGCAGCAGCCCTCCAGGGAAAGACTTATCCTCAGGTGATTAGAAATCCAGAAGCTAGAAAAGAGTGCTTCAGATGTGGGGGAATAGGGCACTATCCGAGAGAATGCCCACAGGGTGCCATTAGACCCACCAAAACCCCACCACCCACATTCAACTATGGACCGGGTCCCTGTAACAGATGTGGAAAAGGTTACCATTTGCCCAAATACTGTCAATCAAGATACCACCTTAATGGGCACTTATAACCTGCTAGGCCTCCTCAAAACATGCAGCAGGGAAACTTCAAACGGGGGCCCTCAAAACAATGGGGCAACAACTGTACGGCTCAGTCAGAAAATCCCATTCCTTCCCCAACAATCCGCTCCTTGCATTGAGCAACCCCAGGAAGCGCAGGATTGGACCTCTGTGCAGCCTCTGGTCTCATATTGACCCCTGATTCTCCCCCTGCACTCATCCCTACAGGGGAGAAGGGTCCCCTGCCCGAGGGGACAATGGGCCTCATTATAGGAAGGAGCTCTGTCTCCCTCCGGGAATAGTTGTAATCCCAGGAGTAAGAGACTCAGATTTCACAGGGGAATTACAAATAATAGTACAACCTCCAACTAAAGCTGTGACAATAATGAAGGGACAGAGAATCGCCCAACTGCTCATTTTCCCTTATGTACAAACAGATAATCCAATCCTCAAAACATATCGAGGTCAAGGAGGATTTGGATCCTCTAATTGGGCATTGTGGGTCCAAGAAATAAAAAATTCAAGACCCATGAAAACTCTTAATATAAGTGGAAAGAATATAGAAGGATTACTGGATACGGGTGCAGACAGTAGTTGTATAGCAGGGAAACACTGGCCGCCTACGTGGCCCACCAAAATCAGCCCCTCTAACCTCATAGGTATTGGAAAGATCACTAATGCAGCCCAAAGTTCTCACATTTTAACATGGTCAGACGGGAACCTGTCAGGACAGTTCTGTCCACACATGGTCCCTTCTCTCCCTGTCACTATATGGGGACGAGATATACTATCACAAATGAAGGTCACTTTAGTTACACCAGAGGAAGATGCCCAAACGCCCCCCAATGATGAATCCCCGATTTGGGGGGCCATTGCTGAGATAACAGCTGATCCGATAACGTGGAAGTCCAATAAACCAATCTGGATCGAGCAATGGCCCCTAACAGATGAGAAATTACAGGCTTTACAAGAACCAGTATAGGAGCAATTACATTTGGGACACATAGAGCCAAGTAACAGCCCATGGAACACGCCTGTATTTGTCATAAAGAAAAAATCAGGCAAGTGGAGGTTCTTACAAGATTTAAGAGCAATAAATAATATCATGGAAGCTATGGGGAGCTTGCAACCAGGACTTCCCTCCCCAGTAGCCATTCCCAAGGGGTATGAGATAATAGCAATTGATCTACAAGATTGTTTCTTTACCATCCCTTTATCCCCCCAAGATAGAGCCAGGTTCGCTAAGACTTTAGCGGGCCCTCAGTAAATTTGAAAAGACCCTCTGGAGGCTTCCACTGGAAAAGTCTGCCCCGGGGCAGCAAGACAGGCCTCGCCCTTTGTCAGAAATGTGCTGATCTTGCCCTAAATCCTATAAGAATACAATTCCCAGATGCCCACTATATGGATGCTATCCTGCTGGCCCACCCTGACCCAGCCAAATTGCAAGAGATTATGTCCAGCACTGTTCAGGCTCTGGCAGAAAACGGGTTAAAAATCACACCCGATAAAATCCAGACTGAACTCCCTATCCGGTACTTAGGACATACCATTGGGACTGAAAATCTGATCTCCCATCAGAACTTACCACTGAGAGTGGATCATCTTAATACTCTAAATGATTTTCAAAAACTGTCCATTGGATCCGCCCATTCTTAGAAATCACCACTGCAGAACTTAAGCCTCTATTTGAGACCCTAAGAGGAGACCCTTCCCCTACCTCACCCCCTACTCTTACAGAGGGAGGGAGCAAGGCCTGGACTCTCGTAAATCGATCAATTAACAATCAGAAATTGTCCCACTTAGACTCTAGTCAGCCTTGGTCCTTTATAATACTCCCACTGAGTCCAATCCAACTGGGTGCCTGTGGCAAGATTTGCCGCTTGAATGGCTACACCTGCCCAACTCTACTCGGAAGGTTATCTCCTCAAATGTCATGTTAATCACAGAATTGATCGTCAAAGGTCCTAGGAGAAGTAGGGAACTCCTTGGCGAGGACCCCCCTTTCATTATCACCCCTCTAAACGCAATGCAAGTTGACAATCGGTACTGCCATTCGACTGATTGGCAACTACTCTGGAGAAATCCTCTACCATCCTTCCTCAAAGTCCTTTGCTGCAGTTCTTAAAGACACAGGCAGTCATTTTTCCCTCCCGGTTTACCCAGACCCTCTTCTCCCCACCCCCCACCTGCCGCCATGGTTTTTACAGACGGGTCATCGAATGGGAAAGCAGTGACAGTGATCAATAATGAGCCATTTATACAAGAAACGTGAGAATGTTCCACACAGCGTAGAGGAATTCTTGCAGTCATTTATGCCTTTAACAAATTGGTTGATGTGCCCTTCAATTTGTTCTCGGATTCCCAATATGTAGTCAGACTTTTTCCTCATATTGAAACTGCCAGCCTGCCCTCCTCTAAAAGTTCCATCCTCTCCCTCCTACTAGAACTCCAAAAACCCATTCAGGCCCGTGACACTCCGTCCAACATAGGATATGTCAGGGCCCACTCATCACTGCCAGGCCCAATCCCCGAAGGGAATCAGCTCGCAGACAGCTTAACCGGGGCGTTCCTCACAGCAGTCCAAAACGCTGAGGAAAGCCACAAAATTCACCACCAAAGTCCCTCTTCACTTAGACAGCAATATCGCATCCCCGTGAGGCGGCTACATTGTCCGTCACTGCCCACACTGCCCCTCGCATTCCCAGCCCCCTGCCCATGGGCTTAACCCAAGAGGCCTCAGGCCTGACCACGTCCCCTCATTGGGCCGTCTCTCTTATGTGCACGTCTCCATGGATACTTTCTCCCATGTCATCGTGGCCACAGCACACACAGGGGAGGCCTTCAAAGATGTCTCACAACCCCTGTTCACATGCTTCTCTTATATAGGAATGCCAAAAGCACTAAAAACAGGTCATGGACCAGCATATACTTCTAAAGCTTTTGCAAAACTCTGTGCCACCTTTCAAATCTCCCATAGCACGGGAATCCCCCATAACCCTCAGGGGCAAGCAATTATCGAGGGAGCCCACCAGACCTTCAAAGCACAAATCAAAAAACTACAGGATGGTGATTTCTCCCACTCTTCCCCCCATCACATCTTAACTCAGGCTATGTTTGTACTTAACCATTTGAATCTTAACAGCAATGACCATTCACCAATGGAAAGACACTGGAACCCGGATAACGCTTTCCCTAAACCCCTCGTAAGATGGAAAGATGTGTTATCCGGCATCTGGAAAGGTCCCGACCCACTACTAACATCGGGACGAGGTGTTGCTTGTATTTTCCCACAGGATTCGGACTAACCGATCTGGATCCCCGACTGCCACCTCCGTCCATATGTCCAGGCACCAGCAGAGGCAACTGTCCCCCCACCCTGCACCCCTCCCCAGTAGCGCTTCATCCTCCTCTACAAGGCCGCCACCTCCTCTTGATCCTGTGCACAATCTGGTGGAACCCGTTCAACGTCTCTCTCTCCATCACCCCTCCGCACCCCCGCTCCATCGGCATCGGATATTGACCCCAACCCACCTGACGGCTTCAACTCCTACTGCGAGTCCACCAACCTGGGGTCAACTCAAGGCTCTCTCACAACAGGCCTGTGATATAGTGAGACATCAGGGCAAAGAAATAACCCCAGATCTACTTTTTGTCGCTATGCTTGTTGTACTCGCTTGTCAGGTAACATCAATCTCAGCAACTGCCCACTGGGCATACTTCCCAGAGCCTCCCATCCTTCATCCTGCTACTTGGGTTAATGATTTTCAGGTTTATACCAATGATTCTGGTTTTCTGGGAGGCCCAACAAATGCTTATATCTTACACATCTGTTCCTAATTTTACTTGCCCCCTTTATGGTTCACGGTAGGCCCAAATCCCTCTCCAGGTTGTCTTCTGACAGACATTCGCTCATACCTTACTGACTCTCCAGGAAAAGGCAACATGAGAAATATATGATCACTTCAAACGATGTCACCTGCATTCTCCTTAAACAAGTTTCCTGTTTAAAACACTCCCATCCTCCTACCAAAAGAGATTCCAGAATGTAAATATCTATCTGGTAAACTTTGGAATCAAATTGATGAAGATCATGGATTCCCTCCCTGGAGGGACTGTGGGTTCCCTAGAAGGGGAGTCTGATACCCTATTATTAATGATTCATCCTTTGTTTTTGATTGGTTCCTCTATAGCCCAGGTTATGATTCCAGAGAACTCCAAGGGTTCTCAATGGCCCTTCCAGACCTTAATTGGACCTATATCAACAAAATTTTCCCAACTGACAAACCAATTTATCAATGGTTCAACCCTGGCTGGCCATCACCCCCTCTTAGTCTTTTTTGAAAACCCTTCAGCCCCCACTATTCACTTCTCACTATGGAAACTGATTGCCTCTCTCCATACAGAAATGTTGTTACGCCCCAATGGCAAGAAAGAATTCAGACCTATCCAAGCCTGCGTTAGTGCACCTTTTGCATTAATCATAGCCACATAAAGGCTCCTCTTCTATACAGCATGTATCCCCCACAACTTATAAAATTACTTGTTCAGGATGTATTTTAACAAATTGTCTTAACCCTGTCATCCCCGCTTCTAGTCGGTATATTGTAACACAGCCACCATTTATCATGATCCCCGTCAACATGACCACATGGTATGAAGACCCAGACATCTATGCCTTACAATTAATATCCAATCACCTAACCCGCCCCAAGCCCTTTGTTGAATCCCTCATCCTAAGTATCACTGCTTTAATATCTATTATAGTATCATTAACAGCATCAACCACAGCTGTCATTCAGACAGTCCACATTGAACAACATGTAGATAGTCTTTCCAAGAATGTTTCCCTTGCCCTCTTAACACAGGAACACATAAAGGCTTAGAAAAGAAGCTATTCTATACATTGGAAATCAGCTACAAAACATAAAAGTGAGATTCAAATCAAAATGTCATGCAGAATTCAAATGGAGCTGCGTCTCCCCCCTCCCTTATAATCAATCAGATGTTCCTTGGAAAAACATAAAACAACATATTTTTGGCATTTGGAACCATTCAGAGTTTTCAGTTAATCTCAAAACATTACATAGACAAATCATGGATATCAGTCACTCTGGTACTTCTCTTTATTCAGCCTCATCCATTTCTAATTCATTTTATACCATCTCTTCCCTTATCTCCAACAGTGATTTGACCCACACCTTTATTGCTTGTGGATTTGCTCTTCTCTTATTTTTTCTCATTCTTCTTTGCTTTTCAGTCCTCATCCAATACCTAAGGTCCACCATTCTGCAAGTCCAAATTGAACTGAAGTCTCTTCAGATCAAAAATAATAAGAAAGGGGGATGTGTTAGGGGCCATCAGTCCACCACACCTTGACAGAGTCATGCGTGGTAGCTGGGGAGACCACAGAGTGGTCCTTGGCGAGATGTGACTGCCCACTCTATCCCCTTTGCATGACTTTTTTTTTTAAGTTTTTAAAACATTATTTTATTTGGTCATTTTCATACATTATTCATTGGAAACAGAGATCATTTTCTTTTCCTTACCCCCTCCCCCGCCACCCCTTCCCTAGCCAATGTGCAATTCCACTGGCTATCACATGCGTCCTTGTTCTGAACCCATTTCCTTGTTGTTGGTATTTGCATTAGGGTGCTCATTTAGCATCTCTCCTTGATCATGTCCCCTCAACCTCTGTAGTCAAGCAGTTGCTTTTCCTCGGTGTTTTTACTGTCTCAGATTGTCCTCTGCTTGAGGATAGTTTTTTTTTTTTTCTCATAGATCCCTGCAGATTGTTCAGGGAAATAGTAATGCCATTAATGGAGAAGTCCATTACAATTGATTGAACCACACTGTATCAGTCTCTGTGTACAATGTTCTCATGGTTCTGCTCCTCTCACTCTGTATCACTTCCTGGAGGTTGTTCCAGTCTCCATGGAATTCCTCCACTTTATTATTCCTTTTAGCAAAATAGTATTCCATCACCAACATATACCACAATTTGTTCAGCCATTCCCCAATTGAAGGGCATCCCCTCATTTTCCAATTTTTGGCCACCACAAAGAGCTCAGTTATGAATATTCTTGTGCAAGTCTTTTTCCTTATTATCTCTTTGGGGTATAAACCCAGCAGTGCTATGGCTGGATCAAAGGGCCCTTTGGGCATAGTTCCAAATTGCCCTCCAGAATGGTTGGATCAATTCACAAGGCCACCAGCAATGAATTAATGTCCCTCCTTTGTCACATCCCCTCCAGTATTCATTACTTTCCTTTGCTGTCATGTTGGCCAATCTGCTAGGTGTGAGGTGATACCTCAGAGTTGTTTTGATTTGCATCTCTCTGATTATGAAAGATTTAGAACACTTTTTCATGTGCTTATTAATAGTTTTGATTTCTTTAACTGAAAATTGCCTATTCATTTCCCTTGCCCATTTTTCAATTGGAAACTCAAATGGCTTGATTTTTTGTACAACTGGTTTGGCTCTTTATAAATTTGAGTAATTAGACATTTGTCAGAGGTTTTTGTTATGAAGATTGTTTCCCAATTTGCTACTTCCCTTCTAATTTTAGTTACATTGGTTTTGTTTGTACAAAACCTTTTTAATTTGATGTAGTCGAAATTATTTATTTTACATTTTGTGACTCTTTCTAAGTCTTGCTTGGTTTTAAAGTCTTTCCCTTCCCAAAGGTCTGACATGTATACTATTCTGTGTTCACCTAATTTAATTATAGTTTCCTTCCTTATATTCAAGTCATTCACCCATTCTGAGTTTATCTTGGTGTAGGGTGTGAGGTGTTGATCCAAACCTAATCTCTCCCACACTGTATTCCAATTTTCCCAACAGTTTTTATCAAATAGTGGGGTTTTGTCCCAAAAGCTGGGGTCTTTGGGTTTGTCATAGACTGTCTTGCTAAGGTCATTTACCCCAAGTCTATTCCACTGATCCTCCTTTCTGTCTCTTAGCCAGTACCAAATTGTTTTGATGACCACTGCTTTGTAATATAGTTTGAGATCTGGGACTTCAAGGCCACCTTCCTCTGTACTTTTTTTTCATTACTTCCCTGGATATCCTTGATCCTTTGTTCTTCCAAATGAGCTTTGTTATGGTTTTCTCTAATTCAGTAAAAAAGGTTTTTGGTAGTTCAATGGGTATGGCACTAAATGGATAGATAAGTTTGGGTAGGATGGTCATTTTTATTATGTTAGCTCATTCCACCCATGAGCAATCAATGTTTTTCCAATTGTTTAGATCTAGTTTTAATTATGTGGAGAGTGTTTTGTAGTTGTGTTCATATAGTTCCTGTGTTTGTCTTGGCAGATAGATTCCTAAGTATTTTATATTGTCTAGGGTGACAATGGAATTTCTCTTTCTAATTCTTGCTGCTGAACTGGGTTGGAGATATATAGAAATTCTGATGACTTATGTGGGTTTATTTGTATCCTGCAACTTTGCTAAAGTTGTTGATTATTTCAATTAGCTTTTTCTTTGATTCCCTAGGATTCTTTAAGTAAATCATCATATCATCTGCAAAGAGTGACAGCTTGGTCTCCTCATTGCCAATTTTAATACCTTTAATTTCTTTTTCTTCTCTAATTGCTACTGCTAGTGTTTCTAGTACAATATTAAATAATAAAGGTGATAATGGGCATCTTTGACTCCTGATCTTATTTGGAAGGCTTCGAGTTTATCCCCATTGCAGATGATGTTTGCTGATGGTTTTAGATATATACTGTTTATTATTTTTAGGAAAGGCCCTTCTATTCCTATACTTTCTAGTGTTTTCAATAGAAATGGGTGTTGTATTTTGTCAAAGGCTTTTTCAGCATCTATTGAGATAATCGTGTGATTTTTGTCAGTTTGCTTGTTTATATGGTCAATTATGTGGATGGTTTTCCTAATATCGAACCATCCTTGCATTCCTGGTATGAATCCTACCTGATCATAGTGGATAACCCTTGTGATGACTTGCTGGAGCCTTTTTGCTAGTATCCTATTTAAGATTTTTGCACCTATATTCATTAGGGAGATTGGCCTATAGTTTTCTTTCTCTGTTTTTGACCTGCCTGGCTTTGGGATCAGTACCATGTTTGTGTCGTAAAAAGAATTTGGTAGAACCCCTTCTTGGCTTATTCTGTCAAATAGTTTGTATAATATTGGGATTAGCTATTCTTTGAATGTTTGATAGAATTCATTTGTGAATCCATCTGGACCTGGGGATTTTTTCGTAGGGAGTTCTTTGATGGCTTGTTCAATTCTTTTTTCTGATATGGAGTTGGCAATTTATATTTTTGTAAGTATTCATCCATATCACTTAGATTGCCATATTTGTTGCCATATAATTGAGCATAGTAGTTTTTAATGATTGCCTTGATTTCCTCTTCATTAGAGGTGAGGTCTCCCTTTTCATCTTGGATACTGTCAATTTGGTTTTTTTCTTTCCTTTTTTTAATTACACTGACTAGTACTTTGTCTATTTTATTTGTTTTTTCAAAGTACCAGCTTCTAGTCTTATTTATTAAATCAATAGTTCTTTGACTTTCAATATTATTAATTTCTCCTTTGATTTTTAGGATTTCTAATTTAGTCTTCATCTGAGGATTTTTAATTTGTGCACTTTTAAGTTTTTTCATTTGCATGCCCATTTCATTGACCTCTGCCCTTCTTAATTTGTTTATATATGAATTCAAGGATATAAATCCCCCCCAGTACTGCTTTGGCTGCATCCCATAGGTTTTGAAATCACCATTGTCATTTTCTTCAATGAAGTTGTTAATTGTTTCTATGATTTGTTCTTTGACTAGCCGGTTTTGGAGAATCATATTGTTTAATTTCCAATTAATTTTTGATTTACCTCACCATGTACCCTTACTAATTATTATTTTTATTGCATTGTGGTCTGAGAAGGTTGCATTTATAATTTCTGCCCTTTTGCACTTGTTTGCAATGTTTTTGTGCCCTAATACATGGTCAATTTTTGTGAATGTGCCATGTGCTGCTGAAAAGAAGGTATATTTCTTTTTGTCCCTATTTATTTTTCTCCACATGTCTACTAACTCTAATTTTTCTAAGATTTCATTTGCTTCTCTCACCTCTTTCTTATTTATTTTTTGGTTTGATTTATCTAGTTCGGATAGAGGAAGGTTCAGATCTCCCACTAGTATAGTTTTTCTATTTCATCCTTGAGTTCCTCTAGTTTCTCCTTTAGAAATTTGGATGCTATGCCATTTGGTGCATACATATTGAGTACAGATATTTCCTCATTGTCTATACTGCCTTTTATCAGGATGTAATTACCTTCCCTATCTCTTTTAGCTAGATTTATTTTTACTTTGGTTTTGTCAGATATCATGATTGCTACTCCTGCCTTCTTTTTATCAGTTGATGCCCAATATATTTGGCTCTATCCTCTTACTTTCACCCTATGCATATCTACCTTCCTCATGTGTGTTTCTTGCAGACAGCATATGGTAGGGTTTTGGATCCTAATCCACTCTGCTATTTGCTTGTGTTTTATGGGTGAGTTCATTCCATTCACATTCAGAGTTATGATTACCAGCTGTGTATTACCCAGTATTTTGATTTCTACTCCTGGTCCTGGCTTTTCTTTTGCTATTTCCTTCTACACCAATGTTTGTTTATAGTCGGTCCCTCTAGTTCCCCCCCCCTTATTTTACTTCCCTTTCTACCCCCTCCCTTCTTATTCCCTCCCTAATTTTCCCCTGTAGTCTTTTTAAAATTCCCCCCCACCCTCTCCCTCCCTTGTACTGCTTCCCTCCCCACCAGTCCGTTTTTTACCCTTCTACTCCCCTATAGGGTGCAAATCTATTCTCTGCCCCAATGGATTGGATTGTTCTTCCCTCTTTCAGTTTCAAAGCATGTAAGAGTTGAGTATTTCCTATCTCCAACCTCTTTACCCTTCCAGTGTATCAATGTTCTCCCCCCTCCTGCCATGAGCTTCTTTGTGGCATATAAATTTACCCCCATTTGTTTCTTTTCCCATTTCTTTTTTAACCTCTTTTTTTTAGCTCTGGTTGTGTATATATACACACACACACATATGTATATGTATTTATGCATGCATATATCTATATACCTATTTATGCCTTGTCCTTTCATCCTATACAGTTTGTCACTGTTCCCTCTAAGTGTAATTCTTCTAGCTGCCCAGGTGATAGCAACAGTTTTTAAGAGTTACCAATGACCTCTTTTCTTATAGGGATACATATCATTTTAACTTATTGAGTCTCTTTAAAAATTTTTGTTTTTACCTCTTTTTTAATTACCTTTTGATGATTCTCTTGAGTTCTGTGTTTGGACATCAAATTTTCTGTTCAGGTCTGGTCTTTTCTTTATGAATGCTTGGAATTCTTCTATTGTGTAAGAATATAGTCAGTTTTGATGGGTATTTGATTCTTGGTTGTAGACCTAGTTCCCTTGCTTTCTGGAATATTATATTCCATGCCTTTTGGTTCTTCAGTGTGGATGCAGCCAGATCCTATGTTATCCTCACCATGTTACCCTGATATCTGAATGGCTTCTTCTTGGCAGCTTGTAATATCTTTTCTTTGGTCTGATAGTTTTTGAATTTGGCTATAACATTTCTTGGTGTTGTCAGTTGGGGATTAAATACAGGGGATGATCTGTGGATTCTTTTGATCTCCACTTTCCCCTATTGTTCTAGGATATCGGGACAGTTTTCCTGAATAATTTCCTGTAGTGTTATGTCCAGGATTTTTCTTTTGTCATGGTCTTCTGGTAGTCCAATTATTCTTAAATTGTCTCTTCTTGAACAATTTTCTAAATCGTCTGTTTTATGAATGAGATGCTTCACATTTTCCTCAATTTTTTCATTCTTTTTGTTTTGTTTTATAGTGTCCTGCTGCCTTGTGAGGTCACTTAATTCCAGTTGTTGTATTCTGGTTCTTAAAGATTGGATTTCATCTCTGTCTTTTTGGTCATCCTTTTCCATCTGGTCTGATTTTCTTTGAAGATCATCTTTCATCCTCTTTACCTCGTCTTTTATCTCCTTTGCCTCATCTTTCATTTCCTTTGCCTCATTTTCCAGCTGGTTGATTTTTACTTTCAAGACACTATTTTCTCATTTTAGTTCAAGTGCCTGTGTTTCCAGGTGACTTATCTTAATTTTTAAGTTCTTTTCCCAATTGTCTTCAGCCTCTCAGTTGTGTTTTGAGTTCTTCCACAGCCTGTATCC
The DNA here is from genome assembly GCF_027887165.1 of Monodelphis domestica. Classification (NCBI taxonomy): domain Eukaryota; kingdom Metazoa; phylum Chordata; class Mammalia; order Didelphimorphia; family Didelphidae; genus Monodelphis; species Monodelphis domestica. The sequence continues at coordinate 139,540,929 of NC_077233.1, read as the reverse complement.
AATTCGCTGGGGTTTCTAATATATTGTTTGCTGATCTCTCCCTCTCTATTCCATTTGCTGAGTAGAAGCTGTCTATTGTAGTTTCTTTCTTCTTTTTCTGTTGTTTGCACAAATTCACCCCTTCTTTACTCCCCATATTTTTCTGTGCTCTTGTTCCTCTCATTTTTTTTTGTTTTGGGGGGGCTTCTATCAGTCTCCCCTCTTGGAGCTTTAACAGAAGATCTCATGGTGTAGTCTCTGGTGGAGGTTTGTTGGGGTTTGAGCTTCCCTATCCTCTGGAGGCTTTTGATTGGCTTAAAGTCCAGCAGTCAATGAGGATGGGTGGGGAACCTGGGCTTCCCTGAGTTCTGGAGACTTTTGATGGGATTAAGGTCAACTTAGTTGGGCTGGGTACCCAACTACTCTGAGTCCTAACTTCCTGGAAGGCTGGAACAAATATGGAGGGTCTCCAAAGCTCTGGCCAGGCTGCCAGGTCTATGCTCCCTCTCTAGGTCCTTCCCCACCATCTGTGTTGGACTCTCTGAATTTGTCCAGTCCTGCTCTCAAGCTTTGCCCTTCAGACCAGCACCTTTACCCACCCAGAAGTTCCCGCTGCTGCTGGAATCTCAGCGCTCTGGGTGGGAGGGAGGATGGGTCCTGCGACCTTCCTTCTGTCTTCCCCTTAAACCCAAGTGTTCTCGAATTCCAGCTTTTTGGGGAGCCTACCTTTTGAATTAAGTCCAGCAGGAGGGTTCCTTGGCTCTGTCTTGTTAAGTTTGGTTTTCAGTCCCCTAGGAGCATGCACTTTGTGATCGGTAAGGAAGGGTTTTCAGAGGTCTGAACTTCTGCTCCTTCTAGGCTGCCATCTTGGCTCCGCCTCTCTCCTTGCATGACTTCTTTCATCAATGCCCCTTACCTATGAATTGACATGATTATTATTCCCCCTAGTCTCAAAAGAAATAATGCAAGAGCAAAGCACCTGAACCCTAATTCTCCAAAACACCACCAAAAGACCAGACCCTCAAACCCAATCCCAAAAAGACTATCATGGGTTAACTTTTACTTAGGTACATAATTCCCAGCAAAACCACAGCTACAGGCCAAGCCAAATACTTTCCCACATACAGAAGTCTATTCTCATGAAGTCAGCACACAAATCAATCATAGAGACCCAAGCGATAAGTACAAGTACATCAAGCTTCGGTATGCCTCAGTGACTCGATCACACAAATCAGTAACTCCCTACAAGCCACCAGTCTAAATTTGAATTGTGTTCCCAGACCCCCCAGCCTCCATGATATGATTGTTGAACTGTCTTCTAAGAACTGCTGATTAATTATTCCATTTTATTAAAAGCAATACATAATTTTCCTTGTTTGTAAGCTTAAAACTTCTCACAGGGTAATGAGAAAATCAAGCCACCTGCGACAAAAATCATTTATCTTGTGTGCAACCTTTATTCTGTCTGTAATCACAATACAAGAATATAGAATGTTAATCAAGTGATTTGCTAAACGTTTATGTATCACTCTTCCAATTATCTCTCTTTGATTTTGTGTTTATGCGTGCCAAGAGAATTGGTATAAAAATAAAGATCAGACATCGGGAAAGTGAAGCAGCTGTCAGATGCAAAGCAATCCCATGGCTGTTATGATTAAGCTGTCTTCCATTTGTTATTTTTGTTGACTGATTGTTAGCCACCAGTTGGAATACCCTGGAGTCTCAGGCAAGGGTGGACTTTGCCCATGACAATGTCAGATTCCCATAGCCTCCCTGAAGCTCCAATCTGGCTGGATCCTGATGACACTGAGTATGGGGTCTGCTCACAGAGGTAGATAGGTGGGATAACTTGGGGTAGTGACTGGATTGAGTCTAGGGACCAAGTCCTAGAGGAGAAGGTAAGGATAGGGAAAGAGATTTCATTATGCCTCAATTGGGTCCTCTTACACATTGTAATATCTGGATAACAGACAGGTTGTTGTTTGTTTGTTTGTTTAATCTTTACTTTCTGTCTTAGTAACAACTCTAAGACTGAAGGGCAAAGAGTAGGCAAACAAGGTTAAGTGACTTGCCCAGGACCACTCAGCTAGGAAGTGTCTAAGAACAGATTTGAATCCAATTCCTCCTGACACCAGGTCTACCCACTGTGCTGTCTAGCTACCCCAAAGAATATTTTTAACAACTAGCTTCTGAAAAAAAAGGAGAAACAGCATCTTTTTTAAGTTTAACCTGCTTTCTTAAGTTTAACCAATCCACATAACAATGAATCATGCTTTGATTTGCAGCATTTGCAGATTTCCAGTGTAAAAGCTCACACTAAACATGCTAGTGAGCCAGTTCAGGCTGGCCCTTGCACACTCCTGACTATGGATCCCTCAACTTTGTCAGGGTTAGCTTCTCCAAGCCACTAACTTGGGTCCCCACCTTTTGTGGCAACCAATTGGGAGATAAGGGCAATAGTTGTGACTGGTGGCAAGCATGAAACACTGCAGAATCTATCTTGGCTTTGAGCCTAGAGGCAAAACCTTGAACAAAAAAATGGGGCCAGTTTGATTCCATAAACTTTCATTAATCGCCCCCTCTGTGAGAAGCACTACCAAGTTGGGCAATGAACAAGGGACCTGTTCCTGCCCTCAGGTAGCTTCCAGTCTAGCCTTCATCTTCTGTGTCCTTAGAACTCCAGGGCAGGGAAGGCTCACTCAAAATCCTCCCCACTTCCCTAAGGACCCTCAGAACTTAGCACATCCCAATCCAGCCTCAACCCTCCAGTCCCCCTCGGAACTGTGACTCTTCCTCTTTGGGTCTCCTTTGCTCAAGGCAGGGAAGAAGTTGTAGGGAGAAGGCGGAGGAAGGAGGGGTGATGGCTTCCAACAATAACAGAGCTGGAATGGGAAGGGGAAGTTAAGATCCCAGGCTTGCCAAATGAACCTGGACTGTTAACAGTGAGTGCCGAATAGGACCGGAGAGATCTGGTGGCCACAGCCGCTCTTGGACATGACTACTAGAAAAGGGCTTTTCCCAGGACAGGTAAAGGGAGTCGAACGAGGGGAGGTTCTGATGGCGAGGCCAGGGGAGGGTGGCTGAAGAAGCCAGCTGGATCCCCAGGGTTTTCCAAAGGCTCCAGTCGGACTGGATACCAAAGGCTGGATTCCCAGGGTTTTCCAAAGGCTCCAGTCGGACTGGGTCCCAATGGCTGGATTCCCAAGGCTTTCCAAAGGCTCCAGTCAGACTGGGTCCCAATGGTGTTCAATGTGGCGTCTGCCTGCTGTTCTCTATACGGGAAGGAGCCTCAAACCCGAACCAGCCGCTTTCAACCAGTCTTCTCCTGCCTCTTCCCCAGAAACTCTGAGGAACCTGCATGAGTTGGTGGGGGCTTTGGAGAAGGAGCCTCGGGGTGCTGTCCAGCGGCTTGCTAGTAGGAACAAGCCGGGGGTGCCCTCTCTGCAGGCCTGGGCTTCTGAACACCCCGCAGCACCGAGAGGGGCACTTCCCCGACCACCTGTCTGCCTCAGAGGGTGCCTCAGCAGAGGCTGACCCGTTCTCCTCTGCTCTCTCCGCCTCCAGGCGCTGCTGTCTTTACTGCTCTCGGGCCTTCTGCTCCTGGGGGAAAAGGGTACGTAGGACGTCCCAGGGCTCTGTGCGGAGGGCAGAGAAGGGGGATGGGCTGGAGCTCTCCTGTTCCTAGGAGTGGAACGTCTGGAACCAAGGCAGCCTCCCTCATCCGTCCCCATCTCACCTAGCTCTGCCTGCCCCCAGCTCCCATCTGAGCCCGGCCCAGCCCCAGGAAATGTCCCAGATACTCTCCTTCTCCGGAGCCTGCATTTCCCCGGGACGCTGGGGGCTGCGGGGAGTGGAAAGGGAGAGGCAGCCCCAGGGAGAGCCCAGAATCCAGGAAGGGAGGGAGGAGAGAGGGAGAAAGCGGAGAGAGCACGTGATTCTCACTCGCACCGCTTTTCTGCCCCTCCGAGTTCTGCCTGCCTAATAGGAAGACTCGGTTTGGGTCCTGGATTCGCCGCCAGCTGGCTGTGTGACCCCGAACCCAGTCCTTCCCTCTGTGGGCTCAGCGTCCTTGAGTAAAACGGGGGACTCGAATAGTGCCCTTCCACTGCCTCGTCTGTGAACTAGGCCCGGCCTATTCGGAGACTAAAACTTGAGTTACAGAGCGGGGACCTGGCTGGGCATCAATGGCAGAGTCAGCCTAGAACCCTGTCGGGTTCCTGTGGGTGGGGCCTCCGGTGCAAAGGGCAGCCAGGACGGGAGACCGACTGGGGGCGTAGCTGGCCTCTCCAGGAGCTGCTCTCATGGCTGTTCCCGTCTGTTGGCAGCAAAGGGCACTTCCTGGGAATCTCGAATTGTGGGGGGCGGGGCTGCCCAGAGGGGGCAGTGGCCGTGGCAGGTGAGCCTCCGGGAGCGTGGCCAGCATGTGTGTGGGGGCTCCCTCATCAGCCGTCAATGGGTACTGACTGCGGCCCACTGTGTGCCCAGGTGAGTCACCTCTGTACCGGGCAGAGTGGGCAAGGGAGGGGGAGGGGGACACAGGAATGACCCCTCCCCTGAGGAAGTTACCACTGAACAGGAAGGTGGGGATGGCATTGGAGAAAGGTGACATGTCGGGCCTGAAATAGACTTTGGGGATCATCAAATCCAATTCCTCTATTTTAAACATCAGGGGAACTTGAGGACCACCAAAGGTCAGTGACTTCCTCAAGATCACACATCCCTATCAGCATTCTAATACATCTTTTCTTGCCTTAACAAAAACAGAAAAGAGCACATTCTGTTCTCCGTTATAGACATAAACATCGTCTACTAGAGTTACCAGGAGCCAGGCACAGTCAAGGTCAGAACTAAAAGGGCTCCCTCGCCATCACCTGGGCTCGCACTCTCGTTTATATATCGCAACATAAACTGAGAACCAGAAAAGGGAAGTGACTTGCCCAAGGCCATACAAGTAGCAAGAATCCCAGCTGGAATCTGACTCCAAGTCCAATACTCTTCCCATTACTGGAACAGGCTCACAAGCACAGCAAAACTTACAAATCCAAGAGGTCCCTTTGGGCATGAAGTTCTGGGTCGTACCAGATGGAGTTCTGGCCTAGGAGTCAGGACATCTGGATTCTTGACCCGGTTCTGCCAGTGACCCACTGCACATCCTTGAGCAAGTCGTTGTCCCTAGCTGGGTCTCAGTCTCCTCGTCTGTAAAGTGGGTGGGTGGGATCTAATGATCTCTTAAGTGCCTTCTGGCCTTGAGATTCTCTTTTCCTTGAAAATGTCCCAAGTGAGGGGCAGCTAGGTGCCAGGCCTGGGATCAGGAGAACTTGGGTTCAAATCTGGCTCAGACCTTTCCTAGCTGTGGGACCCCAAGCAAGTCACTTACCTCTGTTTGCCTAGCCCTTGTCCTTCTGTCCTAGAGTTGTTGCTAGGACAGAAAGTAAGAGCTTTGGGTTTTTTATCCGGAGTGAGCAGTATTGTAGCTTCCCATGGTGCCTCCTGGCAAGGGGTCACTCCTCCTTTAGGAGGTTAAGTCTATGCTCTGTTCCTTAGACCATCATTATAATTATAATCGCTCGCATTGTCCAGAGCCTTTGAAGGCACTCAAAGTGTCTCCTTGGCAACCTGGAGGGTAACCCAAGTGTTATTTATCCCTGTTTTACAGGTTATAGAATTTAAGGTTCAGAAGGGACAAAGGACTTACTTGCCTTCAGTCACATAGCAAGGAGATATCAGGACGACCTCAGAGCTTGTGATTGCAAACCAGTTTGGGTTTGTTGGGTTTGTTGGCCTCCCGACCCCTGTTTCTGCCTTTGACAGCTCCCTGAATCCCCGGGACCTGCAGATCCAACTGGGGGAACAGATCCTCTATACCAAGCCCCGCTACTCCATCTTAGTTCCTGTGCATCACATAGTGTTGCACCCCCATTATGACGGGGATGCCCTTCATGGAAAAGACATGGCATTGCTGAAGATCACAAGACCTGTACCTTTCTCCAACTTCATCCAGCCCATCACTCTGGCCCCACCTGGGACTCGGGTCCCCCAGAAGACCCTGTGCTGGGTGACTGGCTGGGGGGATATCAGGAAAAATGGTGAGATAGAGGGAAGTGGGATTGGGGTGACCCATTCTTGCCGTGGGCACCCTACCCTACCCCATATACACACACATGGCATTTGATGGGAGCAGCACCAGAAAAGGTTTCCTTAAACCACACGGGTTCAGGGGACCCCTTTGCATCCCCCAAAGAAGATCTCTTCCTTCTAGATCTGGCTAAAACTCCATCACTAACTTCTGTACTTTAGGCTAAGCATCCCCTCTCCAAGCTCTTCTCTTTAAGTATAAACTTCCTGAGAAGAAGGACTTGGTCTAACAGCATCCATCATCGGTACCCTGGCATGGGCTCATCAGCCCCCCAGCAACACCAGAGGGAAAGGGTGAGGGATAGCAGTGAAACTTGGGTGCTCTGAGATCAAGAGCCAGAAGAGAACTAAGGTCTGGGGAAGCTCAAGGTATCCCTCCCCGCTCGTGATCTGGCTCTGCCGCCCACGCCAGCATGAGCCGCAGCCACCCACTCCTCCATGGTGCCCACGGAGGCCCTTTGCAGCAGGAGGCCGAGCGCCCCATCTCCTGCCCTTGCCCACAGTGCCCCTGCCTCGGTCCTACCCGCTGCAAGAGGTAGACGTGCGCATCGTGGACACGCAGACATGCCGCGTCCTCTACGATCCGGAGCCCATCGGAGATGCGATGCTGTGCGCTGGCCAAGGCCAAGGGCGTAAGAGCTTCTGTGATGTGAGTCCCCCCAAACCCTCCCCCCCGAAGCTCTGCTCCCAGCTGGGTCTCCTCATCTCGAGCTCCCCCAGAGCCCAGGACACAAACACCATTGCTCTAGCCCTGCTGGAGCCCAGAGGACCACAGACCCTAGAATTCCAAGGGAACATTGAAGTCGCCTAAGCCAATCCCTCATTTCTTTGATGGGCTGTGCAATGTGGCTGAGATCAAGAGGGGGGAAGATTTGTCTAAGGCCACACAATAACTTGGGGCTACTGTTAGGCTCAAGTGTCACTCAGTCAGCCATGGCCCACTCTTCTTGGCCCCATGGATGATAACTATCCATGGGGATTTCTTGGAAAGAATACTGGAGCATTTCACCATTTCCTTCTTTTGTCAGGTAGTTAGAGGCTAAGTGACTTGCCCAGGGTCACACAGCTAGGAAGTGTTTGAGGCTGGATTTGATCTCGGCTCTTACTGACTCCAAGCCTAGTACTCAATCCACTGAGCCACCTGCTGCCTCCTAGACCCAAGTTCAGGTACTTTTTATTCATAGTCCAGAGGTCTATTCATGGCCCCAAATACCTCTAACACTATGCTTAATTTTTTCATTAGAAAGGTACTTTATTTTATCAATTACATGGAATAGCAAATTTCCACAGAAGTTATATGTTTCAAATGGTCTCCCTCCCTCCCTTCTCTCCCTATTCCTGAGTTGACAAGCAATTCAGTCTGTCATCCTATAATTAATGAAGATTAATATCTACCTAATATCATTCAAGTCAGTTTGTAATAAGTCCATGTATTTACAAAGCATCTTCCTCACTAGCACTTCTCTCTCTCTCTCTCTCTCTCTCTCTCTCTCTCTCTCTCTCTCTCTCTCTCTCTCTCACCCCCTCCCTTCCTCTCCCTCTTCCTCTCCCTCTCTGATGAGAGAACGAGGAAGGGTGAAGTCTGAGGATCTTGAGCCCTTTTATCTCTTGGGCATTCCTGTCTCCAAGTTCTCTGGATCCTGGCAGCCAGAGGCCCAGAACAATGAAACGGCGTGTGCCATTGACCCATTGCAGAACCCACAAATACTCTTCTCAGAGACCTCAGCTCTCCCTGGTGCAGAGCTCTGGAAGAGAGTCCCTCCCATTTAACCCAATCCCCTGCACAAAAGCTCCCTTCTTGCCTTCCATGAAAAACGGTGCCTGGCCTTCCAGCTCCGCCAGCCACCCCGTTCCTGGTTCTAATCCCGGGGAAAGCCAGTGCCTTACTGGTCCCTTCCATCAGGGCCATCCATCCGGCACATATATTGTTCAAGATTCTATTGGCTTCTGGGAAATGTTGCTCATGTTTCTTCTTCAGGAGGCCTCTTCCCTGCAGGCCTCTCGGGATGCCAAGAGGCTAGACCAGCCCTTCTCCCTCCTTCACTGGTACCCAATATGATCCTCTCCCCACAGGAGAGCGCCCTGTCTACGGGACCACACAGGAAAGTTCATTCCTGTCTCTGGGCCTTGTTTTCTCCTCTGCAATGGTCTCTGGATTGTCCATTGCACCAAGGGGCTTTGATAATAGAGACTAGAATGGATGAAGTGGGCTTGGCACACTGTGAAATGATGTTACTCTCTTCTTCCTACCCCTTCGCCTAGGGAGACTCTGGGGGCCCTCTTGTCTGTCAAGGGAGGAACAGAAGGTGGCTCCAGGTGGGTGTGGTGAGCTTCACCTGGGGCTGTGCTGAGCCTCAGTTTCCAGGCGTGTACTCCAGGGTGTCATCCTTCGTGCCCTGGATCCGTCAGTACGTGCCTCTGCCCCCTGCATTGGCGTGACTCCCCCGAGCTCTGGGGACCTCGGAATCCTGACACCGTTTTCCCATGGCTGCTCTTCCTGTCTTCCTCTCCCCATCCTCTTCTCTGCCTGGAGTCCCTCCTGCTCTCCTCAGTTCTCCTAGTCTAGCTCCTATGTTCCCTGCCCCCTGCACTTACCTCCATCACAGCCCCATTCATGCCCTGGGCCCAAGCATCAGGAAGGGAAAAACAAGCTCAAGTGGAGGGGCTCAGGGGAAAAGAAGAGAGATTTGGCACATGGAAAGGAGCCGAGAATTGATGGGTAAAGATTTCCTGGTCCGGAGGTGCTCCCTGGCTGTGGGCTGAACTGGGGGTGGGATGAGGCAGAAGAAAGGCAAGGGGAGGGCCAATGGACACGGATGGAGTGAGTAGAAGGACGGGGGTCCCACTCTCTTCTAAAAAAGGAATTAAACTATTAAACTGTCTGCAAAGAAACCTCCTTCTGCGTCAGCTCCATCAACCTTCTAATGGCCTGGTAGTTCCTGAATGCTCCTAGCTGTGGTGAGGAGACATTGGAATGGAAGCTCTGAGACCAGTCACCCTTGGGGTCCCTCCTCAAACCAGGGATCTCCGCTGAGGGACTGGAGTACAGGATGGAAAGAGCAAGAGGGCGGAGGCCATAGGGATAGGGAAAGAGAAGTCTTTCAGCATTTTCCTTCATCTTTCCTTTGTGCCTAGCCCTGTGTTTTGCTCCTGAGGGAGAACTGTCTCCTTCATTGGCATTCTTCCTTAATAGGAGATACAAGGGGAGCCTCAAAAGCATGTTGTCAGCCCAGAGCCTGAAAGGCAGCTAGGCAACATAGTGGATAGAATACTATAAGGGTAACGTGGAGGACCTGGATTCAAATCTCACCTCAGATCATTATAGCTGTGTGATCCTGGGCAAGTCATTTAATACCTCTGTGCCTCAGTTTCCTCATCTATAAAATTAAGGAGTTGAACATGTTGACCTTTAGGATCCCTTCCAGCTCTAAATCTATGCACCCAGCACATCTGCCCACACTTAACCTTGCCCTCTGAGAAACACCAGGACCAAACACGTCTCTGTGCCAATGCCAAGGGCTCGGATCCAATGGCGATTGCATAAACTCACACAAAAGGTCAGTCCAGGAAGGATCCCGGATCCTGGGATGGTGAGGCAGCTTCTGGAGGTGTCCCAGCTTCAGAATCACACAGAGCCTTCATTTGGAATTTACACTTTCTGGCGTGAAACAGCTTTTGATCTGATTTCCAGCATAAACCAGCCCCTTTCCTGATGGTGGCTGACAAAAGCTAATCCCACGAGGGGCTGAGACTTTCCCTGGCCCCTGAAAGATGAGAAGGAATTGGTTAAAGCAGAGACTGTGGTATGGACATTCCTCTGCAGACATGACCTGGAGAGTATAAGGGATCATCAAAAGACTGGTATGTCTGAAGGAGAAAATATAGTACAGAAGAAAAAGGGGAGGGCAGGGTTCAGTCTAGGGCAAAGATTAGTCAACCTGGAAAACCAGTTAGCATTTAGCTAGCTTGGGTTGGGGCTGGGGGCACGGTAGAGAGGACCGGGATTGGAGGCCAAGTTAAATTCGTTCATTTATTCAACAAGCATATATTTTATTGATTGATTAAGCACTAACTCTGTGCTGGGCTCTGTACTAGGTATGGGAGATACACAGAAAGAAATGTAGAAGTTCCTGCCCTCAAGGAGTTTACATTCTATTAAGTCAGAAACCTAGCTCTCCACTGAAGACCTAAGAGGAGATGGATTGAGGTTCTGAGTTTATAAAGCGATTAAATGGGGTCATGCCTAGAGAAATTCCATGGAGGCAAACACCAAATCACTGAGTCACAGCTGTTCCATGGGAAGGGTACCATAACTGGTTTTCTGGACCATGAATCTCCTCGGTGGTCCTTCTGTGGGTGTCATTCCTGGAATAAGAGCTCTGAGTATTCTATCCAGGGAAGTATTCCTCTTTTCCAGACAGAATAATGGGGAAAAATTCTTGGAAGAAGATTCATTGAGTAGCTACCAGCCCCTCCACTAGCAGGCCTTCTAGCCCCAATGTGGCAGAAGCAAGTTCATTTCAACAAACTAATTAGATGTTTCCTGGGTACAAGGCCCTTTTGTAGGTGCTAGGGAGTACAACAAGAAATGGGACAAAGATCCTCCTCTAAGAAAAGGAGGAAAAGACATTTCTACACATGGCTACAATACAAGGGATATGTGAAGGCCTACTGGAGGAGGTATTATTTGAAGGTTTATTGGAAGGAAAGAATAAAGAATAGATAATCTATGTCTCTCCGCCTTCCATAACCTCAAAGGGGCCTCTGGTAGCAGCTTTTATTGTTTTCCAACGCCACTTACAAATACAGAATCTTTGAATCTCAGAATCAGAAGGGGGAATTGAGAGACTCTCGTCCAATCCATATCTGATCATGTATTCCCCCTATGACCTCACTAACAAATGACCATCCAATCTTGAAGACCTCCCATTCCAGAGAACTCACTACCTCAATGTCCTAGACTCTAGAGGCTAATTCCAAAGGCTGAAGAGGCAATCATTCTCCCCTACCCATTCTCACAATCTAACACTAAAGGTCTCTAATCAATAATCATATGACAAACTTTACTTCAACAGTCCTGAAAGATGAAAGCAAAAACCAATCTATAACCCACATCTATTCCAGTGTGTCTTATTGAAGTGCACATTCCAGTTAGTGGGATTTCAGGGAGCTTGAAAGTTTCCAGGAACCCCTCAATGCTTCCAAGTGAGGAGGAGAATCCTCTGGACCTGTAGAGTCCTCCACCAGCCGCCACACTCTAGCAATATCATCATCCATGCAATTGGCACAGGTTAACTCTTTGATGGCAATGCTTCTGCTTACCCAGAAAAAAAACCCATTGTACTTCTTAATTTACTAGTAAAAGATTATCTTTGTGATTAGCCATGAATATCTGGGAGCACTAATTAGCCAGGGTATGTGCAGCTGAGCCTATGACAGTCTTTTGGTTCTCCTGTAATATTTTATTGTATTTTTCCCAATTACCTGTAGAGGCAATTTTTTTTTTTAATCCTTACCTTCCGTCTTGGAGTCAATACTGTGTATTGGCTCCAAGGCAGAAGAGTGGTAAGGGCTAGGCAATAGGGGTCAAGTGACTTGTGTAGAGGCAATTTTTAAGGTTCATTTTATGACTTTTTGCAATCCAAATTCTCTTCTCTCTCTCTCCTCCCCCCATTTCCAAAGCAGCAAGCAATCTGATATAGGTTTTATATGTGCCCTCATGCAATACATATTTCCATTTCAACATGTTGTAAAAGAAGACAGATATTGAGGGGGCAGCTGGATTGAGATTGAGAGTGTATTGAGAGCCAGGCCTAGAGACAGGAGGTCCTGGGTTCAAATGTGACCTCAGACACTTCCCAGCTATGTGACCCTGGGAAAGTCACTTAACCCCCATTGCCTAGCCCTTATCATTCTTCTGCCTTGGAGCCAATACACAGTATTGATTCCAAGTTGGAAGGTAAGGGTTTAAAAAAGAAGAAAATACATATTGCACATATTTTAAAAATTCATGAAAAAAGTGAAAAATAGTATCCTGCCATCTGCAATCAAACTCCATTAGTTCCTTCTGTGGCAGGGGCTAACATTTCATTGTGAGTCCCTTGGACTTGTCCTGGATCCTTCCATTGCTGATAATAAGTTATGACAGTCTTTTGGCTTTCAGGTTTATCTTTCAGGCAGCTCAGCCATGGCATGAATTCAGTATGTTCAGTGACTGAGGGAACAGGTAATTCCTCTCTTAAAGAGAGACCCATAATTGGACACTTTCTCAAAGGTCAAAAAAAGTCCTTTGGAGACAGCTATTATCTCAGTAAGGGCAAGTTCCTCAGTTTAGGAATTAATAATAGTCCTGAGAATGACCTCAGAAGTAGCAACTATTTCTCTAGAGTGGAGGAGGGAGAGAGATGACTTCTCAAAAAATGGGAGAGAGAATTTCTTTTAAAAATTAAAAAGGTTTTTAAAAAAGCCTTGAATGCTTAGCATGCAAGCTATGAGATTAAGTTGTTATACTTCGAAGAAAACAACTTGACATGCAAGAGAAAAACATAAAAGTAAACCCTACTTATTGCAAATGTTTCTTCTACTTAAAAAGGAGTTTCCTAAACTAGGGGTGGCCCTGGAAGTTTCTTCACATAATAAGGAATCGTTACAGGGACTTGGTCCATCATATAGCTGCTAGAAAGTCAATCAATAGCACTTTAAATATTGAGGTGGGTTACAACAGTCAAAATAAGTCTTGAATAAGGAGGGGCTACTCAGGACCCTCAGAAAACAGCTCCTTTCATTCCTGAATGGCTCATTGTTAAATGTCTTCCTTTCGTTGCTCAGAAATCTGCCTCCCTGTGAGTTTCTGTCCTTTTCTCCCACACCACTGTTGTCCCAGTTCTGCCTTCTGGTACCACATAGAACAAGTCTAATCACTCTTGTTCGGTTGTTTTTCAGTGATGTCTGGCTCTTTGTGTCTCCATTTGAGGTTTTCTTTGCAAAGATACTGGAATGTTTTGTCATTTCCTTCTCCAGATCATTTTACAGTTGAGGAAACTGAGGTAAACAGGGTTAAGTGACTTGCCCAGAGTCACACAGCTACTGTCTGTAGTCAGGCTTAAATTCAGGAAGAAGAGTGTTTCTGACTCCAGATGGAGCACTCTATCCAAACAGCTCTTCAAATACTTGCAGGCTTCTATATGGTCCCTAATAACTCTGTTAGGTTCCAGGCTAGATTGCCTCAGTTTATCAAGCTGATTCTTGCATCACAGTGTTGAGTTCATTCACCTTCCTAGCTTTCCTTCTTTAGAAATATTCCTTTTTGCCAGCGTTTGATGTGGCAGCCAGAATGGAACCTAATACTTTAGATATGGTCTTCAGAAGAAAAGGACGGTGGGAAGATCGCCTCCCTTATGCAAGGTAATGAGTTTTGTAAGAAATCCAGCTCTAGCCCTGAGGCATCACTGAACCTTACAGGCTTCCTGGAAACTCCAGCTCAACCTCGGGGTCAAAATGTCCTTGCCCCAAGTCTTTCTCTTTAATAAATTTGTAAACAGCCAATCAGGAGGAGGTAAACAGTCAGGGAGCCAGGCATGGGGGCACAAATACACAGGCAGAATGCCAGCCAGACATGCAGATGAGCAGGCAAATGACCAGATAGACAAATGGACACCTGGCAGGCAGAGGAGCAAGCAGGTAGACTGGCAGGCAGATGGATGGGTGAACAGTTAGGCATCCACAGAGACAGGCAGTTCAGCTAGTCAGGAAAACAGCATGAAGGGCAGTCAGGTAAGTGTCATTATTAAGTGCCTATTATGCTAGTCCCTGCACTAAGCACTGGGAATATGAAGAAGGGAAAAACACTTCTTAAGTAGCTCAGGGGAAGCTATGTGGTTCAGTGGTCAGAGTGCCAGGCCTCAAGACAAGAGGTTCCATGATCAAATCTGGATTCAGACACTTCCTAGCTGTGTGACCCTGGGCAAGTCACTTAACCTCCATTGCCTAGCCATTACTGCTCTTCTACCTTGGAACAATACTCAGGATTGATCCTTAGACAGAAGATAAGGGTTTTAAAATAAATACATGAATAAATTATATATGTACATGTTTCCTCAATTACACGTAAAAACAGTTTTTAACATTCATTTTTAAAAGAGGGAGGGGGAGAGGAAAAGGGGAGGGGAAAGGGAGGTAGGGAGGAAGGGAGAGAGAGGCTTCTCTGACTTTGGGAAACAAGAAAGTCAGCCAAGTCTGACATAGGATTCCCCCACTGAATCAGTTCTAACGATCCACTGTGCCATCCAACTACTCTGTTCCTATGACATAATAACTAATTAATAAATACTTGTTGGTAGATTGAGGAAAAGCCTAGTCTAGACGTCCAGCATTCCTTTCCCAGCTCTGCTTCTGACTCTCTGACCTACACCAGCCTGAGTTTACTTCTTGTCCTGGAAGATTCCTCGAGAATAAAATACAAACTCCTCTATTTAGCTTTGAAAGTCCCACACATGTTGTTCATCTATTGGGGAATAATGGCTGAACAAATTGTGGCATATGATTGTAATAGAATACTATTGTGCTATATGAAATGGAGAGCAGAATGATTTAGGAAAAACTTGGAAAGACGTATGAACTGATGTAAAGTGAAGTGAGCAGAACCAGAACATTGTACACAGTGACAGCAACATTTTTGACAAATAACTGTGAATGACCTAATCGTTCTCAGCAAAGCAATAATCCAAGCCAATCCTAGAGACTCGGTGATGAAAAACACCACCTGCCCTCTGAGAAAGAACTGATGGAGTCTGAATGCAGACTGAAACGTACTATAGTTCAATTTCTTTCGACTTCTTTTTTCCCATTGGAGATCTATTCCACAAAATGACTAATATGGAAAGAAGTTTTACATGATTTAAAAAAAATGGGTTGAGTAAAAAAAAAAATCCCCTCACTAGACATTTCTCAGCTTCCCACACTTTGTGATATCTCTGTTCTTCACACAAAAAGACACTCCACTTCCTGTGTTCTTGTTTCTGCATTGGCTTTTCCCATACGGACGGGAAAGTCCTCCTCCTTACCTCCACCTCATAAAGTCCCTCTTTTCAAGATTAGGATTCAAACACCATTTTCAGTATTAGCCTTTTCCAAGCACCCCAACTGTTAAGTATCTTCCCTCCTATACTATCTTGTTTATCTCCTTTGTGGATGTACGCACATATATGTTTTATATGTGTATATAAGTATCCATACTCACTTCATAGTTCATTTGTAGTTGTGTGTGTATTTATCACTTCTCTCATTGGAAAATAAATCCGAGTAAGAACTGTTTCATTCTTTGTGCTCGTATCTGTAGGACCCAGTACAGTTCCTGTGGCATGTTGTTTTCTAGTCGTTTCAGTTTTATCTGACTTTTTGTGGTTACCTTGGCAAAAATACTGGAGTGCTTTGCCATTTCCCTCTCCAGTATATTTTACAGATAAAGAAACTGAGATAAACAGGATTAAGTGACTTGTCCAGGGTCACTTAACTAGTATCTGAGGTCAGATTTGAACTTCTGGAGAAGAATCTTCCTGACTGCAGACCTAACACTTGACTCTCTGTTGCCAGAATAATTTTCCTTAAGCAGTCTGGAACTTATCCTCACCTCTGGAGTCAGGGAAAATAGAGGGGCCTGGGAAGGGCCTGGCAGGGAAGAGAGGCCAGATCACTGCTTAAGGAAATTACTCTGGAGACAAAGGATGGGATAGACGAGAATGGGGAGGGATGATGCAGGATGACTAATTAGACAGCTATTGCAGTAATCCTGGTGAGAGGTGATGAGCATCTGAATTTAGGGGGCAGCTGAGCGAATGGAGAGAGAGATGCCATGAAGGCACAAATAGTAAGATTGGGTGACTGATTGGATTTGTAGGATGAGGGATGGTGTGGAATCCAGGATGGTGCTGAGGCTTTACACCGAAGATAATGGAAGGATGATGGTACCTTTAACGGAAATAAGAAAGTTTGGGATAGGGGGAGTTTAGGACGAGTTGTGTTGGCCAGGTGAATTGAAAATGTCTTTGGGATATCCAGTTTAAAATGCTCGATAGGCAATTAGTGTTAGAGGGTGGAAACTCAGAGGAAAGACAAGGACTGGGTAAATAGAGATAGTGAGAGAGAAAAATAGAGACAATAGAGAGGAAACAATGATCGAGATGATCGAGATGCATAATGTATGGGTGTATATGTGGTAAGAGGGAAGGAGAGAGAAAGAGACAGACAGACTGACAGTCAGACTGGAAAAGAGAGCCTTAAGGAACAGTCCCACTTAGAAGGCATGCTGAGGATGATGAGTCAGCCAAGGAAACTGAGAATGAGAGGAAAGGCAGGAGTGGTGTCACCAAAACACAGGGAGAGAATACCCAGGAGGAGACCATGGTGCCAAATGCAACAGAAAGGTGAGGAAGACCAAGGACTGAAAGGTCTTTATTGCCCTCTACTGGATTGCAAGTCCATTTCTGTCCCTCACTCATCATTCCTCTGCACCACCACCACCACCACCCCCCAGCCTTTGCCACAATAATCTACAAAAGCCTCTATACATAGGAAGTACTAAATAAATGTATGTTAAACTGAATCGACATGGGGGCAGCGAGGCGGCTCAGTGGACTGAGAGCCAAGCCTAGAGATGGGAGGTCCTGGCTTCAAATTTGACCTCAGATACTTCCTAGCTGTGTAATCCTGAGCAAGTCACTTAACCCCCATTGCCTAGCCCTTATTGCTCTTCTGCCTTAGAACCAACACATAATATTGATTCTAAGTCAGACAATAAGGGGTTTAATAAGAAATCCTATACCTTCTTCCCTCTTTCTCCTTAAATTCTTCCTTCTATATTAATTAAAATTACCATAAATTTCCAGACTGACTTGGGTATTTTATTTGGGATTTTTTCCCTGGCCACCAATTAATTTAGATTTTAAGTCACAACCCTAAAATTATCTCCACACTACTGAATATTTCAAAGTGGCCTCTTAAACTCAGCATCTCCAAAACAACACCATTATCTTTCCCCTCAAGCCCTTTCTTCTGGCAAGGGCACTATCCTTACAATCATTCAGGTTAACTTCTTATTGTTCATCACTCTTCTAGCTAATCTGTTGCCAAATCTTGCCAATTCTACCTCTACAATATCTCTCATATTCATATCCTCCTCTCCACTTATTTGGCCACCACTTCAGTTCAAACCCTTACCACCTCTCACCCGGAATACTGTAATAGTCTCCTTATTGATCCCCCTGCCTCTCTTCTCTCCCCTCTCTATTCCACATAGCTGCCAAAATTATGTTCCTAACATAACTGGCTGTAAGTCCCCTACTGAGTAAATAATAATAGCTCTCTATCAGCTCTAGGGTAAAATTCAGACTCTTCCTAGTGACATTAAAAGCCCTTCACAACATGGTTTGACCAACCTTTCCAGCCTTCTTTTTGTTGAATCATTTCAGTTGTACCCACCTCTTTGTGACCCATTTGGGTTTTTCTTGGCAAAGATTTGCCATTTCCTTCTCCAGCTCATTTTACAGATGAGGAAACTGAAACAAACAGGATAAAGTGTCTTTCCCAGAGTCACATAGCCAGTAAGTGTCTGAGGTCAGATTTGAATTCAGGTCTTCCTGACTCCAGGCCTATTACTACCTAATCTTATTAAATATTATTCCCTTCATGGACTCCATGATCTAGCCTAACAGACCTTATGCTGCTCCTCATGCATGACAATTTATCTCCCAACTCTACTACTTTATTTTTTATTCAATTTTATTTTATGTTGGGGTTCAAATTCTCCTCCTCTCACTTCCCTCCCCCCAAGAGAAATAAAGCAAACCAAAACCTGTTACAAACATACATAGTAAAGCAAAACAAATTCTCACATTAGCCCCAACTTAAACTTAAAAAGTCACATACCTCAGTCTGCACTCTGAGTCCATCCTCTCTCTCTGGAAGTGGATAACCTGTTTCATCATGAGTTGTGTTGATCGGAATTCCTAAATCCTTCAAAGCTGAGGTCTTTACAATATCATTGTTATTGGGGAAATTGTCCTGCTAATTCTGCTTAGTTCACTCTGGATCGGTTCATACAAGTCTTCCCAGAGTCCTTTGAAACCACCTCCTGTGATTCTTCTTAAAATGCTATAGTTCTCCATCACATACATATAACATACCATAGCTCAACTAAAATGCAGTCTCCTACCTGAGTCTTTTCCTAATCTCCCAGTCACTAGTCCCCTCCTCCATAAAATTTCCTTGCTTGTACTTTGTTTTTAATTTTACATGTGCATATTGTTTCCCTTCGAAAAGTTTTAAGCCCGTCAAGGAGAAACACTACAATTTTTATCTTTGTGTGCTAGGCAACTAGCATACGATCTGACACATAAAAGATGTTTTAAAATGCTAGTTGAATTAACTGATTAGTGGAGAGACTACTGTATAAAGCAATGATCAAAGGTACAGTTACTGAAGAGGGCTCGAGCCTCCAGCTGATCTGGCTGCTCTGCCAGGGGGACTTTAGATCACAAAACGTTGATAGTAATGATGACAGTTGTCTGGGCTGCAGAAAGATCCCTCTTCCCTCACCCACCCAACCACCATCCACAGCAACTGCTGCTCTTCAGAATAGATCTGGTAGACATAACCAGGACAAAGAGATTAGTCAGAGGCTACAAAAGCTGGTTTGGAAAATCCCTGAGATCTACTCAGAGATGAGCCAACCCAAAGTTGGCTAAAACTTGAACAATCTCACCAAAGTAGTTCAAGTCAGACCTACTCCAGAGACCATTTGTCTAGAGTTCCTCTTCCCCAAGAACATGAAGGGTTCAGATTTAATCAATCAATATGCAGTTATTTAGCACCTACTATGTACCAGGCACTGTACTAAGCTCTGGGAATACAAAAAGGTGCAAAGCACAGACCCTGACCTCAAAGAGCATATAATCTAATGGAGACAACATGCAAACAAATATATATTTGTCAGCTTATATATCAGATAAATAATAAATAATGAACATAGAGAAGGAACCCAAATTAAAAGGGATTTGGGAAAGGTGCATGGTTTGAGGATGCTTCTCCTGGAAAAATACCCCGAAATGGGCTGACAGGTATTTTGCTATAGCCAGACAAAACAGGCACATATGCTCTAGGTATACTTAAGAGGAAAATTTGGCATTCGACTTGCAGAAACTGAAGTCCACCAGTCCATTAGTGGAAAATAAAAGTGTAGTTGTTGACAAAGACCACCTCAGATCCCTGACAAATTAATCCCATCCCAGAAATCCTTTCTATGACCATTCTACCTGGAGTTTGATTGCATGAAACAGTGATCATGAACATAAAGGTATAACGTGTCCTACTCTGCTACATTTTATAAACATTGTGGTATTTCCTGAGTGAACTGAACTTCTGTGATCCAAGTTAGAAGTATTACCTATATCACAATTACATCATCATATGTTGAGCTTCTTGAGAAAATCAAAGCTGTCAGAGAGGTAGGTATTGTGACCCAAGCCATTTTTCTTTGAGGTTTCAGCATTAACTGGACCTGATTCCAATCTATTCAAGATTCTAGTGTAATAGTGCAAGATAAATTCCTTAATCATCCATTCCTCTCATGTAGAAACTTACAGGAGGCTAGAGGAGAATACCAGCAGAGAACATGGAGGGTCAGAGCATCTGGTCAGAGCATGTTCTCCATCAGGATGCACATTAAACTCTCCATCCCAGGAGTGGGCTGAAAAAAGTTTAATTTCAGAGAAAGATTCACCAATGCCTAAGAAATGGAAGGATTACTTAATGAGGAAATTAACCACTAACAAAAAGACCTTAGATTTTAAGAAAAAAATTTAAGTATTTCAAATATCAAAAAAACTGATTAAATTTATTTGGTAACTTAACAAAATTTTAAAAAATTTAAGTTTGAATCAATTAAATTTTAAAAGTTTAAATCATTTCAACACACAAAATATCATTGTACAGGGGGCAGCTGGGTAGCTCAGTGGATTGAGAGCCAAGCCTAGAGATGGGAGGTCCTAGGTTCAAATCCGGCCTCAGACACTTCCTGGCTGTGTGACCCTGGGCAAGTCACTTGACCCCCATTGCCTAGCCCTTACCACTCTTCTGCCTTGGAGCCTATACACAGTATTGACTCCAAGACGGAAGGTAAGGGTTTAAAAAAATATATATATCATTGTACATTCTTGATTCTTTTTTTGTTCTGCATTATTTTGTCAGATTTTCAGATTTTTTTTTTCATTGCTATTGCTTTATGGTATTCCATATTAATACATTACAACTCATTTAGCCATTCTTCTATCATCATGCTTTTGGGTTGTTTCTAGTTTTTCCATAATGCTGCTATAAAAATCTTTGAACAGATAACACGCTGTTTTTGTTTTCATTTTTTTGCTACCCTTTCACAGTATGTGCCGAATAAGGAGATAAGTGCATCAAAGGGTATGATTATTTTTGAAACAATACTGTTCACTGCCACATTATTTTCCATAAATTCTACAAGTCTGTAATTACATCAACAATGAGAATCACTGTTGCTCCACAACCCTAACAGCACAGAAATTTGTTGCTTTAAATTATTTTTGCCAATTTGATGACAAAATGGTAATATATACAGTACCCATCATAGTATATTCTCTGATCTTCACAATAGGTTCATACTATGAGGTAATAGCTCAAGGATGCTTTAATTTGCCTCTGAATACTAATGAAGTCAAACATTTTTTCAAGTTAGCAAAAGCAGTTTTTGTTTCCTCTTTTAAAAACTGCCAATCCACATCCTTTGACTTTGGATTTTTTCTTTAAACCCTCAGCTTCTATCTTAGAATCAATACTGTGTATTGGTTCCAAGGCAGAAGAGTAGTAAGGACTAGGCAATGGGGGTTAGGTGACTTGCCCAGGATCATACAACTAGGAAATGTCTGAGGCCAAATTTGAACCCAGGACCTCTCATCTCTAGGCCTGGCTCTCAATCCACTGAGCCACCCAAGCTGCCCCCTGACTTTGGACTTTTAATTCAATGTGGCAACAAATGTGATGTTCAATATGTTCTAAGCAAGACTAGATGTAGCAGATTCAAGATTCTTATTCTGAACACATTGTCATTCTTTTTTTTTTAATTTATTTAATCAATTTAGAATATTTTTCAATGGTTACATGATTCATGTTCTTTTCCCTCCTGGAGCCAATGAGCAATTCCACTGAGTTTTACATGTATCATTGATCAAACCCTATTTCCATATTATTACTATTTTCAATAGAGTGATCATTTAGAGTCTACATCCACAATCATATATATCCCCATAGAACCACGTGAGCCATCATGTGTTTTTCTTCTGAGTTTCTACTCCCACAGTTCTTTCTCTGGATGTGGATAGCAACCCTTCTCATAAGTCCACAGTATTATTCTTAACAGCCTAATATGTATTAGTTTGTTAGGCTATCATATCTCACTGTTGGCTCTTATTATTCTCATAAATTACTAAAATTCCCAGATCTTTTTTCAGAAAAACTGCTTTCTTATCGAACCTTCCTTGTCTTGCACTTGTGAATTTTTTTAGCCCAAATCTAGGACTTTGAATTTATTGATTTAAATTTCACCTCATTAGATTTGGTCCAACATCCCAACCACCTACCCTATGCACAAGGCAGTCAATTAGACCATTCTAGATCTCTTTCCAATATCCCAGCCCACTCCCACTTGCCCACATCTCCCCAGAGACTGGAGGGTGAAGCCAAACAGGCCCTGCAAAGCACTTTCACACACCTCCAACATTCCTCATTAGAATCTTCCATTCCCAATGATTGTGTGCCTGAACTAAGCAGTCCTGACTACACAGTAAATTGCCCCACATACCAATTCAATGAACAGGCAGTTACCAGCTACAGATCCTCTGGTAAGAAGGAGTGCCACTAACCTTTGCCATCTGCCCTGTCACTGTGCCCTCCAAACCCTGAATCCCATAAGCCGTCTGCCATAAAACCCAACACTCCTCTATTTATTGATTCCCCCAATTAAAATATAAATGCCTGGAAAACAAAGGCTTGCTTGCTTTTCTATCTGGATCCTCAGCACTTATTTCAATGCTTGAGTGCTTAATAAATTATTTTGTGTTCAGTCAGTCATTCACTCACTCGCTCACTCTAGCCTGTCAAGGACTTTTTGAACTCTAACTCTATCACCCACTATTAACCATTCCTCTTAGCTTCCTGTCATCTCTAAATTCGATAAATATACCATCTAGTCCTTCACCTAAATCATTTTTAAAAGTGTGAATCAGCCTCAAAGTATGTACCCAAACCCTTCAAACTTCTACTATAGGCATTCTTCCAAGATACCCATTAATGACTATTCTTTAGAGCTAGTCATTCAAAATCCACCTAAATGTATTATCATGTAGACCACAGCTCTCCAATATATCCTCAAGTATAATGGAAAGAAATATTAAGCTCCTATTATGTTCCAGGCACTGTTGTCTACTAAGCATTTTTATATTTATAAATGCTATCTCACTTGAACCTCACAACAACCTTTCAAGGCAGGTGCTATTATTTATCCCCATTTTACAAATGAGATATCTGAGACCAACAGAAACTAAGTGGTCACACAGTTAATAAATATGTGAGGCTAGATTTTAACTCAGGTCTTCCTGACTCTAAGCCTAACACTCGATATCCACTGAGCCACCTAGCTACATGAAAAATTTCATCAAGTATTTTATTACTATCACTCTATTAAGAGAAAATTTAGTGTGAGAATCAGGACCAAGAAGATTCTTTCAAGAAACTATCTTGTGAGTCAGAGGGGTAGTTCAGTGGATTGAGAGCCAGGCTCAGAGACTGGAGGTCCTGCATTCAAATATGGCCTCAGACACTTCCCAGCTGTGCGACCCTGGGCAAGTCACTTGACCCCCATTGCCTAGCCCTTACCACTCTTCTGCCTTGGAACCAATACAAGTATTGATTCTAAGACAGCAGGTTCAGGTGAGAGAGAGAGAGAGAGAGAAAGAGAGAGAGAGAGAGAGAGAGAGAGAGAGAGAGAGAGAGAGAGAGAGAGAGAGAGAGAGAGAGAGAGAGAGAGAGAGAGACTGTCTTGTGCTCCTGTATGAACTCTCCTCCATTTGTCATTTTTCTGTTATATTTATATAAATTATCTATTATTCCATATGAACAGGTAGACATAATTAATTAGCATTTTTCATTTTGTGAATGGAGGACCCCAAAACTTACTAGTCCCCTCCTCAACTGAACTGGAATCTACTCCTTTGTGAAAGGCAATTTGTATTATCTAGTTCCCCCAAGTGGGATAAAATGGAGGAGAGTGCATGTGGCAACACAAGATGGAGCCAGTGCTCTTAAGATGGAATCTGATAGGTCCTGATTCTCCCACCACACTAACTGCATTTTATATGTGGTCTTTATTTTCTCTTAACAACCCTGCAAGAAAGGAAATAAAGTTCACCTGGTAGGAGCTGCTCTTTTTTTTTTTAATTAACAAGAATTTATTTTCTCTCCTTCATAGTCCTACCCCCAACTCAACAATAAAAGTATGCATAGATAAGCAAAGGAAATTCCCTGTAATAGGTTATGATGTGAGCTGTTTGTGAAGTCTGGCTCTTTGTCAACACCTTTTCCTTTTCTAGATATTTCCAAATGATCCCTTTAATTATACCTTCTAGAATTTTCTCAAGAATCAAAGGCTGACCTTTAGTTTCCAGGATCTAATAGCTAAGTTTGTTTGTTTAGAATATTTGCCCATTATCTGTCCTGTGATACATATCCTATCCTCCATAGTCTTTCAGAAATCACTGACAATGGCTTTGCAATTACATCTGCCCAGTCTTTCACTGCACTGGAAGGTAATTCACTTGAACTCAGCAAGAGCAGCAATTTGCTCGTATATCTTTACTGATTTTCATTTTAAATTCTATTAGTCACTTGTTTGCTACTCCTCATTCCAAAAATCATTCTTCTTAGAAGAGAAAATAGAAGCAAAATTAACGTTGAATGGTTCTACCTTTTCTTCATTATCCATTATTACCACCTAGAAAATTCCAAGCCAAAATCCTATCCCTTCTTTGATTCTCATATTTTCCTCCATATAGCTTTTCTTTTTTTTTTTTAACTCTTACCTTCTGGCTTAGAATTGATACTAAGTATCAGTTCTAAGACAGAAAAGTGGGAAGGGCTAGGCAATTGGGGTTAAGTGACTTGCGCAGGGTTACACAGCTAGGAAGTGTCTGAGGTCATATTTGAATAATCCAGTATCCACCAAGTCACCTAGCTGCTCACATATAGCTTTTCTTAAAAAAAAAAAAAATCAGTCCTTAGCATCCTACCCAAATTAATCTACTTATTCAGTGCCATACCTATCAAACTACCAAGAAACTTTTTTACTGAATTAGAAAAAAATTATAACAAAGTTCATTTGGATGAACAAAAGATCAAGAATATTAAGGGAAATAATGGAAAAAAAAACATGAAGGATGGGTGCCTAGCAGTACCAGATCTTAAACTGTACTATAAAGCAGTGGTAATCAAAACAATATGGTACTGGCTAGGAGACAGAAGGGAGGATCAGTAGAATAGATTTGGGGTAAATGACCTCAGCAAGATAGGACAAGAATCCACTATTTGACAAAAACTGCTGGGAAAATTGGAAAATAGTATGGGAGAGACTAGGTTTCGATCAATATCTCATACCCTACACCAAGATAAACTCAGAATGGGCGAAAGACTTGAATATAAAGAAGGAAACTATAAGTAAATTAGGTGAACACAGAATAGTATAAATGTCAGATCTTTGGGAAAGGAAAGATTTTAAGACCAAGCAAGAGATAGAGAATATTACAAAATATAAAATGAATAATTTTGATGACATTAAATTAAAAGGTTTCTGTACAAACAAAACCAATGCAGTCAAAATTAGAAGAGAAGCAACAGGTTGGGAAAAAAATCTTTATAAAAGATTTATATATATATACATATATGTATGTATATATATATATAAAACTTCTGAAAAAGATTTACTCAAATTTATAAGGAGCTTAATCAATTGTACAAACATATCAAGCCACTGCCCTATTGATAAATGGACAAGGGAAATGAATAGCAATTTTCAGATAAAGAAATCAAAACTATCAATAAACACATGAAAAAGTATTCTAAATCTCTTATAATCAGAGAAATGCAAATCAAAACAATTCTGAGGTACCACCTCACACCTAACAGACTGGCTAATATGGCAGCATGGAAAAGTAATGAATGCTGGAGGGGATGTGGCAAAATTGGGACATTAATGCATTGCTGGTGGAGTTGTGAATTGATCCAACCATTCTGGATGGCAATTTGGAACTATGCCCAAAGGGTGCTAAAAGACTGTCTACCCTTTAATCCAGTCACAGCACTGCTGGGTTTGTACCCCAAAGAGATAATAAGGAAAAATACTGGAACCACCTCCAAGAATTGATGCAGATTGAAAGGAGAACCAGGAGAACATTATACTCAGAGCCAGATACACTGTGGCACATCAAATGTAATGGACTTCTCTACTAGCAGCAATGCAATAATCCAGGACAATTCTGAGGGACTTATGAGAAAGAATGCTATCCACATCCAGAGAAAGAACTGTGGGAGTAGAAACACACAAGAAAAACAATTGCTCAATCACATGGGTCGATGGGGATATGACTGGGATGTAGACTCTAAATGATCACCCTAGTGCAATTAATAATATGGAAACAGGTCTTGATCAATGACACATGTAAAACCCAGTGGAATTGCTCATTGGCTATGGGAGGGGATGGGAGGAGGGGAAGGAAAGAACATGATTCATGTAACCATGGAAAAATATTCTAAATTAATTAATTAAATAAACTTTTTTTAAGTCCTTAGCATTCCTTTCCAGCCTCAGTTCATTCTGTGCTTTATCATTTTTTTAACTGATATTTTTTAGTAACAATTCTAAGACAGAAGGGCAAGGGCTAGCAAATGAAAGTTGCTTGCCCAATAACACAGCTCAGAAGTGTCTGAGGCCATATTTGAACCTAGGACTTCCTGACTCCAATCCTGGTACACTATCCACTATACCCCCTGCCCCCTCAAACACACCTTAACCCCACACATCCCTATACCCCCACCACCCCCAAACTCCCTTCTACTTGATTGGATTTTTGTGATAGTGATAGATTTAAGATAATCAATATTGTGATTCTAAAGTGATTAATATAAATTCCATTAAAATCTTAATACAATAGTAGAATTCATGATTTTTCTAAGGATTTCTACCTAAAGCATAAATACTGCTTCTAAGGGGATTCCTAATACCTCCCAAAGTTTGTACTTCCCTTTATCATAAGATGCTGACCATCTGAGTCTCATGACCTGATATGGTACAAGCAAACACCATGTACCCTTCCCTGTTTGGAAATAACCACCCTTTCCCCCAGATGAGATGAGTCTGAGGTAATGGTCATCACTATCTGCCCAAATAAGGGTATTGCCCTGTGACTTAACCTTTAGACTAATATGGGCTTTCCTAAATGAACTAACCAATCATCTTTGTAATTAGGTAACCACTCTTTTGCCTTGGAACTAACATTTAGCATCAATTCTAAAACAAGGGTTTTATAAATGCCGGGAGCCATCAAAGACCACACTGACACGGTCCACATGGAAACCGGGGACTGGAAAGCAGCTCCCAGGAAGGATAGATAGAAACACCCACTGAAACCCCCCTAAGTAACTTTCCTTATTAATATCCCCTTATTATTGGAATTGCTATGATTCTTATTCTTACTTAGCCCCAGGAAAAATGGATGAGAGCAACATGCTTGCAGGGTTAATACAGATGGCCCACTCTGTCCCCCTAGGATATTACCAGGAGAGCCCACTTACAAAATTAAACCTAAGGATTCTTATATACCCACTTAGACAGGACCCTCTTTTCTAGGCATAAAAACTTCTGGCTAATCTGTGCTCTGAATTCCCCAACCTGTATCTGGATCATGTTGATTCTACCCTCCGACCCTGCACTTGGCAACAATGTTTCATTGAGCATCTCCCTAGACTTCCTGTTGTTAGGTTCTATGGAAACATGTATGCTGAGAATGAAACTGTGTGCCAAGTAGATGTGTGATCATGAGGGTACAAAATAAAGCCAGACCCCTGCCAAGGCAGAGCAGTTTATCCTGTGCTACGGGTTGAATGCAAAAGCTGTATCCCATCCAACATTTCACTGACACCATCCCACCTCCAAGACCCCATCCCCTGTGGAAGTCTGGCCCACCCCACAGCAAATAAAAGTAATATTGGAAGAAATAACTATCAATGTTTTTTCCCTTTGATGAGCTACAACACTGAACTGTTTGTTCTTCAGTGGTCTTGTCTTGGAGTTAAATGCCTTAAGCCCAAATGATCATTTCAGAAGATTTGTTTACAAACTATCCCATACCTTCCAGTTGGCCAGAAGTGGCCAACTTTGTGTCTTCTCTCCATTATAGGGCAGGGAGAAGACACACCAATTGCTTATTTTTAACTAAGATCCCTATTTCTATAATCTGCCTTAGACTAGTATGAATTGGGCGAGGTCTGTTAGTGCTTCTTAGTGCTTGATTTCTATGGGCTATTTTAGTATGCTCAAGTAGCATGTATTCACTCCAGTATTAACAGCATCACTATTTATTAATCATTTGAGCCCAGAGGTACTCCTCAACTGTATCAGTGATTCAAAAATCCAAACCATTAAAATATAAAATAAGGACAAAAAAAGGAGGGATGGGTAGGAATGTGGATAGTTTCCTAATCTTCAATCCAAAAAGCATTTGAGGGCAATAAGTAGAACAGTGGATAAAGCAACAGGCCTGGAGTCAGAAGGACCTCTGTTCAAATGTAGCCTCAAACACTTCCTAGTTGTGTGACCGTGGGCAAGTCACTTAATCCCAATTGCCTGGGCCTTATTGCTCTTCTGCCTTAGAACTGATACTAAGAGAGATAAGAGTTTAAAAAAAAAAAGGCATTTATTGAGAGGTAGGCACTGACACAAAGAAGAAGAAAATTCCTTCCTAAAGAAGCTCAATTCTTTAAAAATTGGGCAATACTTCTTTATGAGACCTTATTTTGACAACTCATAAGTTTGATACCATGAACACACCACTATTTTTTACCAGAATCATGGGAGCAAATTATACCAATAAGACTTTTATGTTAAATACAGAAATATAAATATGTGCAAAGATTGGTGTTCCTTGATGTTTTTTCTACTAGGCTTATAAAAATCATATTATTCCTGTATCTTGATGAGTAGCAATGGGTTTGTGAGATGAAGCTGGGATTGGTTCTTATTGGCATCCACATACACACATATAATGAAGTCACTATAAAAATGTGTTTATTTATACATTATACATCCATATGTATAATAGCTACTAACATTTATGTATCAGTTTAAGTTTTACAAAGCACTTTGTATGTATTATCTCATTTGATCCTCACAATAACCTCTGTAAGGTAAATGCTATTTTTTTTTCATTTTGCAGAAAAAGAAATTGATCCAGAAAAAAGTTAAACAATGCCTTGCCCTGGCTCACATAGTTAACAAGAATGCGTGTTGAGATTCAAACTCAAGTCTTTGTAACTCCAAGCCCAGTGCTCTGGTCATCTTCTTAGCCACTGTAAATGTGTGTTTCTGTCTCCTGGATCACATCAGTGTAACTTGCTTTGTTAAAATTCAGATGGCCGTGGTGGTTAAGATTGGTATGTATTTGGGCAAGATACTTCAGAAACGTTTAATCATGCCAGTAAGACTCACATTGGTACCTTTGAACTCAGGTGCAGAACTGGTGCTGGGACCAGACTAAAGTAATACTAACCAGTGCTCCAAACTGTTGTCGCTATTAGAGCTACAAAGAGGCAATCCTGAGACATGGTGGCCCTCTAGAGCACTCTTGACTGCTGGAACTACCACCACACATGTGAACCCACTGGGCTCCCAGTCTTAAACCTATCAAGTTTTGCCATGAACCACAAAGGCCATATAACATAAATAAGAGGAACAATAATGAATTCCATAGTTAATTTTTTAATATTTTCTTTTCAAACAGAACAAAAGATGCAGCAAATAAAAAACACAAAACACCATCTCAAGAAGAGCCAGGACTACTTTGGAACGAACCAATCCCTTTTCTGGTCCAAGTTTATCTGTAGTTTCTCTTCCTTTCTCTGAGAGATTATCAATATTATGGTACAAACATTAATGCCTTATGAATAGAATTTGACTTTCCATTTAGCTACAGCTTTATTCATTATGACTATAGACAAGAATCTCAGGAGCCACTAGTACTTAAGTAACATTTTTTACAAGTTAAGGACTGAAAGCTACCAGGTGGCTTAGTGGAGCCAGGCCTAGAGATGAGGGATCCTGGGTTCAAATATGACCTTTCCAACTGTGTGATCCTGGGCAAGTCACTTAATCCCCATTGCCTAACCCTCATCACTCCAATACACAGTATTGATTCTAAGAGGGAAGAAAGGGGTTTAAAAAAAAGAGTTAAGGACCCCTAGCTATGTGGCCACAGGCAGGTTACTTAACCCCACAACTGCCTAGCCCTTACCCTTCTTCTGTATTCAAATCAATATCAATCTAAGATGGAAGGAAAGGGTTTTTTAAAAAAATGTTACAAACCAAGGTTTCCCATCTGTTTTCTTCTCTCTCCCCTTTCCCTGGCCTATGCTGTTTAACTGTACAAGTTGTCTATACTCAGTTTAACTGAGTTCCCAACTTCAACCCCACCCCATCCTTCGTGATTATCAGCCTGGTGAGATATTTTGAACGGAATTGTTCTTGTTTCTATAAAGGACTATTACCGCATGTGAGTGCTGCATTGTTTTGTTTTTTTTATTTACAATAAACTTATAAATGAAAAACAAAAGTGAAATATAAACCATAGGCCAGAATTTCAGAGTCTAATAGGAAGATATGATCTGAGGGAAATTGTGCTGAAGGACATCAAATGAGTTCTCAGTGGGAACGACACAGGCCATTGTTACCAGAAGGACTACAACAGCCAAAATGTAAGTGGCCACATTGTAGCATGAAACTCGATCGCGTGTTCTCTCAGTGGGGGGCCAACACATCACTGGTATTTAAGGTCACGGTTTAATTGGTGGGACCGATGGGGATCTGGGCTTCTCTAAGCCACATCTTCCCACAATCTAAGGTCCCTGCCACAGGTTATTAACTCCAGAACAAATGTCACTGAAGCCCAGGCTGTCTTCTATAAAAGGGGCTGATAAAAAGCACAAAAGAGTTTATGAAGTTCAGGTAGTCTGGTTTGGCTAGATATGAAATAAGGCTAGAAAGGCAGCTTACCAAACATAAGCTCTCTACTAGCTCCACTAGCAGCGAGGTCTCCAGAGTAAAGTTACAATTTGCCTCAGAGTAACCCTGGGATGCTCAGTGGTTGTTTCTCTATTAATACTGGCTCAGGAGCCACTGTCCAACGTATCATCTCTGTATTCCTGGCATGCCAGTTAATGTTTCTCCAATGTCATCTAGTCAGGGATTACTGTACCCAGTATCTTCTAACCAGCTGGTCTCTCCTCAATATCAGTTGAGATTTCCTTAAAATCAATTAACTAGTTAACAACGAATAGCTTTTATTATGAGATATTTAGTGCAACAGCAGAAATAGGTACATTCTGAAACTAGGAGTGCTCTCTTTCTCTTTTAGCACCATGATCTATAGGGAAAGGAAACTCAGATGTTATGATGTGACTAACATCATTCCCCCCATCAAGTTCACTTCTAGGTGTGACAGCCAGTAGGCAAGTCATTCCCTTATTTGCTGCCAGGTCAATTCACTGTTGGGCTAGGCCAACTAGGGTATTACATGTCAGGGCTGCTTCCTCACCGGCCTTGACTGCTTGCAGCTCTTCTGCCAGTTACTGGACCTTGAGTGGCTCTTCTAATCTTTGGAAATGCACAAGCTTATAACATGGTCCAAATCAGATGCTCTTCCACCTAAGATCAGGAAAGAAAAAAAAAACAAAGACAAAAGAACAGCACAGCAATGTCTTGCATTCTCAGGCTGGGGGGGGGGGGGGATATACATACTCAATTCTGGCTTGGCAATCAGTTAAAGTCACCATACCAAAGCCAAAAGGCAACAATCATAGGCTACCTGGAAATCCACTGAATCAGAGAGCCCTTCTAGCAATTATTCATACCTAGAAGCAGGCAAGGTATTAGTACCAAGATACATATGGAATATACTCAAAGGAGTGAACCCTCCCTGGCCAGTTCCCATTATATAGATGAAAATAAGACTTCAGAAGATCAAGAAGATGGTCTTTTACCCTATCAATGAGAGGGAAGGAGACACAAAAGTTGGTTTTCTTTTGTTTAAAAGGGAAGAAACATGATCAGATTTTTGCCTAAAAATGATTATTTTCACAGCTGTAAGAAGAACAAACTGACAAGGAGAGAGATTGGAAGGGAGGCCAGTTAGGTTATAACAGTCTAGACTAGTGGTTTCCAAACCTTTTTGATTCATATCCCTATCAATTTTTAAAAAATACTTCTTCAAAAGCAAGATTAATGAGGGAAAATCAACATGGAAAAAATCTTTGTAATGAATTTCTCAGTTATGGGTCTATATACACACAATACAGAGATAGCCAACAGAAATATAGAAGATCAAAAAAGCTATTCTCCAAGAGATGAATATGTGGCTCTCAAAGTATGATTTAAAGACTCCTAGGGGGCCTAAGATCTGTTCAGGGATTCCAAACTATTTCCATAGTAACACTAAAATATTTAATTTTATATATATGTACATATATATCTCAATACATAAGATTCATATAAACAAAAAGCTCTTTGGAAGTCCTCAATTTTTATGAGGGTAAAAGGGTCAGACACCAAAAAATTTGAGAACTGCTGAAAAATGCGATCAAAGAATAAATAGTTCTCAAACAAATAATTCTCAAAACAAGAATAGCAAACTATGAACTATATGGAAGGCTCCAAATCATTTAAGTAAGAGCTATGCAAATCAAAATAATCCTGAGGTTTCATATCACACTTAGCCAAGTGGCATATATTATGATCAAAGATGGGAAGAGTCAATGTTGGAGGGGTTGTAGAAAGATGGGCACACTAATGTACTGTTGTGGAACTATATTTTAGTACATGAGGGCACATAAGGTGAATGCTAAACAGGTAATTTATGTATATTTCAGCAGTGTTCAAAAAGTAACCCGTGTATATGAGATTAATGCAGAGGACTGCAGAACTGGTTGAATGGCCTGATCCAAAAAATAATCATGAATGGGTGTCACTGAAAGGAGGAATCCAATGGAAAATCAGATGCTATTCAAAGCTTTTGTTAAGTATCTATCAATTTATCTATCTTCCTAGTCTATCCAAACCAATGTGACCTTAGGTTATAATCAAAATAACTTTGCTGGAATCTTGTTTTCACCCTACCTGGGCTCTGACCTAATTGTTAACCAAACCCTAGCTGTTGTAACTTGAAGGCTCCCCTGGGGTAACCCTAATTGGGAAATCTTTCATAAGGATAATGCTTATTTTGATGTCCCCTCCCAAGTAATCCCCCATACTTTGAGACAATTATACATCATAATACATCTGTCAAAGCCAACATATAAATTTACATATCATTCAGAGCTGAAAAGGTTTTTTGTGGGGGATTTACCTGTTGAAGTTCTGTTTCTGGGTTGATGTGCATATCAAAGTCCTTTAAAGAGGGCTTTCTCTTTAAATTCTTATAACCGGTGTCAGGGTTCCAAATGCCTGTCTTTAGAGGAAAGTCTTACACAGTATATGAAATTTAGCAAAAGAGAACTTCTTGGTCTTGGAATGAAGTCCAGTTTCTCTTAATTTTTTTATATAATTCAAACTCAGTCCTTCTTTTCCATCTTAGGTAGAAAACTGTGCAATTCAAACTGGTGTTCCTGGATAAACGAAGTTTTGGTTTTTTTTACCTATTTATTAAAATCATGTTATAATTAAAAAACCATGGATAGTGTGAATTGAATCTGGGATTGGTTCTTGTTGACATCCAGTGGAATCTAGTGATATGCAGTCTCTACTGCATCAATAATTCTGAGATTTGCTCATACAACTTTTCTTCACTTTTTTGGAGAGAACTGAATGGCCAACAGACTCTATGGCCCCACTCTCCCAGGCATGTTGACTGTTACACAATTCTGGGTAAGGTTAAACCTTAACCACACACAGTTCTAGTTAGAACTGGCTGCAGAAACTCTCCCACAAACTTGCTGATGCAAAACAGCCAGAATTCCTTCTTTATCCTGAGTTGGCCCTTCCTGGTTAATTTTTAGAAACCCTACTTTGGCTGCTGGTCCATGTTCCTGTCCCTATCACCTCACCAGCAATGTGACAATTGCCACAGCAAGCACTTTATCTGAAAACCCAAGCCCCTATAGGTGCTATGCTTTTTTTTTTAATTTTTTTAAAATCCTTACCTTCCATCCTAGAATCAATACTGTGTATTGGCAGAACAGTAAGGGCTAGGCTCAAGTTGGCAAACCTATGGCATGCATGCAGGAAGGGACTGCTCCCCTCCCCCTCTCCACTCATACCTCTCATCACCCACTCCTCTGCCCAACAGACCAATGGGAGTACTTCCTCCTTCCCCTATCTGGGGTAGGGCAGGGGCGTCTCACATGTGGCATGAAGGTTGCAGTTTAGGCACTCAGTCTCTAAAAGGTTCACCATCATTGGGCTAGGCAATGGAGGTCAAGTGACTTGCCCATTGTCACATAGCTAGGAAGTGTCTGCAGCCAAATTTGAACCCAGAATTTCCCATCTCTGGACCTGGCTCTCAATCCACTGAGCCACGTAGGTGCCCCCTAGGTGCTATACTTTTGACCAGAGCCCAAAACCCACTCTTTGTCCAGGTCACCACCCACCATGCTACCATTGTGTGACTCAAAATGGTGAGGGCAATGAAGCCCACATGGGACCATAACTCTGACTGAGTCTATCCATCTGACCTGCCCACACTCTCCTGTCAAGCTTCACTGTAGCAAAAATCATTTTGACCCATACAAACCTTAACACTTTTGCTACAATTTACCCTAAATTTCCATAACAATGTTTCATAAATTGCCTAAGCTTCATCCTCCTTCAGAGCTGCCACCTATTAAAATTCTGAGTGTCATAGGAGCAAATATTCCTAATTTTCAAAAAGAAAAATGAAATTGGAGTCTGCAAAAGCAGGACAGAGAGCTTGACTTTTTTCCTAATAATATTCAAAAACTATTAAAAAGATATAAGGATAATAAGAATAAAGAATGAAGGGGCAGCTAGGGAGCACAGCAGATAGAGTGCCAGGCCTGAACCAGGGAGGATATGGATTCAAATCAGGTCTTGGACTTTTCCTAGCTGTGTGATCCTGGGAAAATCACTTAGCCCCTACTGTGCTACTGCCATAAAATTGATACTTAGTATCGATTCTAGGACAGAAGGTAAGGGTTTTGTTTGTTTGTTTGTTTTAATAAGAATAGAAACTTGCCAGTCTAAATACATTACCTCTATTGAAGGCAAGACTGGTAGATCAAGGGAATGAGGTGGATGCAGTTAAAATGGAACTGCTAGATTTGAACAAAGCATGTAACAGTGGTTCTCACATTATCTTTGGAGACAAGACAGAGAGCTATGGACAACGGGGATCTGACCAGCCCAAAGAGTAGTCACTAATGAAGCATCAACTCGAAAGAGGCTCTCCAGTGGACTGTCTCCACCATCTATCCTTGGCCTTAAACTGTTCAACACTATTGTCAATATTTCATCAACAAGACATAGAGGGCATGTTTGTCAAAGTTGTAGATGGCAGAGGAACAGCTGGCCTGTTGGGTGATCAGTTAGTTTACAAAAAGACCTCTGACAAGATAACAATGACTTGAATCAAATGAGATGAAGGGAGGAGAGGAAATAATTTACACACACAAAAATCTGTAGGTTCCAATGGACCACAAGTTCATAAGAGTCAGCACTGTGACAGCAGTCAAAAAGCCAATGCTCTACTAAGCTTCACTTATGACACCAGCAGCAGTCAAGAGAGTAAAGGCTCTGTTGCACTCAGCTCTAGTTGGACCACATCTGGAGTATTATGTTCAATTCTAGGCACCAGCATAGCCTTATACAGAATGAAGTCTTGCCAACCTAAGCTCACTTCCTCTGCTGAGACAGAGACTCATTGGGTTGTGAAGACATAGACAAGATGTGGCACGTCCACAAGAGGGCACCCAAGACTGAAGACTGGAGAAAACACCCCTGTCAGCAGTTGAAGAAACATAATAACTGTCTTCAAGTACCTGAAAGGCCTTTCATGTGGAAGGATTAGATTTAATCAGTTTGGCCCCAGGGGCAGAATGATGAGCAAGAGGCAGAATCTGCAGACAGATTTATATTTTATGTCAGTAAAAACTTCCTAACATTAGAGCCATACAAAAAAAAGGGGGGGGGGGGGTGAAGGTAATGGGGTCTCTCTCACTAGAGGTTCTCAAAAGGCATGTCATGGCTACTCTGTTGAGGATTCTCATTCAAGTATGAGTGGGATAAATTACTGAGGTACCAAAATCTTAGGCTCAGTGAATCTGACTTATGAATTCCTTAATAGCTCTCAATCTCTTAATGTCTCATCTCTTATCTTCACAGAAAATCAAATGCCTTAGGAGACTTGGTTGACCTAGTATCTAAAAGCCAAGGACAGTCTACCTCCCATCCTAATCCCCAGACCTCAGGCCTCCCGATAGACTCCAAATGCCACCAACTCCTCTCCCCAGCAAAACCTTCTATGATGCTTCCTTCTAATTCCAAAACAACTATGGATTGGGCCATAACTCTTACTTAGTTTTTTTTTCCTTTGGTCCTATGCTTATTATTTTCACATTGTGGACAAGTACTAATAATGTGGTCCAATTGGTCTAAAAAGATATATTTATAAATCTAGAAACTGCTGACCATTCCATCACAAAGTGATTATGACGCTATTTCCCCAGTCAGTGGAAGGGTGCTTTCCCCATGTCCACTCCCCAAACCCAAGAACAGAATTAGTTGCCACTGTGAACATGATAGTGCTACATCACTGAGCTAGGTAGTATATCCAAGGTAAGCCCACTGGTGTGGTTACCAAAGCACCCACCTTCCAATTCCCAGGGCCACATCCTTCTTACTTTGCCTACTGCAGACTGATTGAACAATGGCAAAAGATTCTGACGTTGAGACAATTCATGTTTTCAAAAATAAGGTCTCAAGAAAAGGCTTTCTATTCTACCCATGTAGGAATAAGGGTAAGTTTTTATGATAGGCAATGGAAAGAGGAACAAAAATACTGAGTGGCCAGCAAAAAAACACACATATATGCACACAGCATACCCACACTCCTTTCCTCAGTAGCAATATCTTTCAGGGCTCTGATTAGAAAAGTCTACGAAGACACAAATAAGATGAAAAATGAAATCGTTCAAGCCAAACCCACAGCAACATGGAAAAATGAGACTTCCAGGGGCAGAGAAGCAAGACAGCATCTTCTCTGTTCTTCTCAGGGATCAGAAGGGTCCAGAATGTCTATAGGCAAAATTCCTAGTCCAGGAATTGAGCCAGTGACTCCAATACCAAATCCTGGCTTTTTAGCACTGACCTGAGAGGAAACAGGAAGTATTTCAACCACCCTTGCCTAAAGAAAGTAGTAAAGAAGTGAGATGTCCCACTGGGCCAGGAAAACAGAAGGGTATACTCTTCAGGACAGGGACCATAAGGCCTGAGTTTAGTCATACTTCAAGGTAACTTCTGACTAGGGGAAGGTGTGGGGACAGGAGGGATCAATATGTTGAACATCCTTTCTACCTGGCTCAAGGCCCACTCCCATCTTTGGGATAGGAGTTACAATCTTTGTGAAACCCTATCATTGTCACTTTATAATTCTCAGGTCCAATGGCTTTTGGTTTGGACAGCTTCTTGAAAAGCTGTCCCCAATTCATCTCAGAGGACTTACTTGCCTATACTGTACATCCTGAGGATGGGGCTCTGAGCTCCCAAACCTCATCTAATCCCCTGAAGTACAGCCTCCCTTTTTCTTGGGAGATTAATTTTACCTGTGAAATAGCAAAATCCACATACCCTTCCCTTTTACAAGATAATTATTTACAAAAATTATGGTAAGTGCCTTACATGCCATATAACAAAAAACTACACAAGTGTGTCTATTTTCTTTCTTTCCTGACATACTAATAACCATACCGCCCGCCCCCCCCCCACCCCATCAAACCTCTTCAGAGACATGAAGACTATGATCATTTATTCCCATGGGAAAAAAAAATACTGGAATCACTCTCCTCATGTAATTCTGTTCCTCAGAGATAAATGCTACTGGAGGCCAGGGAGGAGGGAGGGAATGATCATACTCAGAGGGAGAGTCTTCCAACAATATCTACGTCACCCTGATCTCAATGACAACTGACAACAAATATAGGGACTCCTGGACTTGGCAAAAAGGGTAAAGCAAAATCGCTGTGTCCAATCCAGTTTCTTGGAGTAGCTAAACTCCATCTCAAGATATTACATTCCCATTTATTTCATATTCCTTGAGTTTCCTAAGAAGTAAAAGGAGGTAAATAATGTTTCCCCCTCCCCATTCATTACTTAGATTAACCTATCACAAAATAAACCTTATTTCTCATAGGCACATGGCACTCTGGCAAGGACCAAACCGAATAAGACAAACATAGGTCCTGCCCTTGAAGAGCTCATAATCACTATATGGGATTATGATCCCAGTATGTGTTTTCTGAGACTTAATAAAAGTTACAAAGTTGTCTGAAGATTTTTCATATTCAGAATATGCATAGGGTCAAAGTTTGGTGTGCACTCTTCGATGTGTCATAAGGCCAGACCAATGCCTAAAAGGTTTCCCACATTCTTTACATGAATAGGGCTTCTCGCCAGTATGAATTCTCTGATGTTGAGTAAGAGCTGAACTTTGATTGAAGGCTCTTCCACATTCATTACACTCATAGGGTTTCTCTCCAGTATGAATTCTCTGATGCTGAATAAGGGAAGAGGTCTGATTGAAGGCTTTCCCACATTCCCTACAATGATAGGGTTTATCTCCAGTATGAATTCTTTGATGCTGAATAAGGTCTGAGCTCCCCCTAAAAGCTTTCCCACATTCACTACATGAATAGGGTTTCTCTCCTGTATGAATTCTTTGATGTTTCCTAAGATCAGAACCACGGCCAAATGCTTTCCCACACTGAGTACATTTGTGGGGTTTCACTCCCATATGACATTTCTGATGTTTTCGAAGTTCTGAGTTCTGCTTAAAGGTTTTCTCACATTCATTACATTCAAATGGTTTCTTGACAGTCTGATCTCTTTGATGTACACTAGAAGATGAATTCTGTCTAGAGTTTTGGTCATTTGTATTAGACATATAGGGTTTATCTATTCTATGTTGTGTAACCAGGTCTGAGCTCAAATGGCAACTACTCAGACTCTCATATTCATCACCATTTTCTCCTAAGGAAGTTTTTTCAGAAGGGATGGTCACTAGCATAATGCCCTCCTGAGAAAGGGATCCATCAACTTTCTCCATGTTGTTTTCTTGTTGCTCATCTAAAGAGCCTTCACATTCATAGACTTCTTCAATCTTGGTTCTCTGAGAAACACCCATTGGGAATCTTCCAGATATCCCTTCCTGTGACTCTACATCTTCAGAATGTTCCTGCTTTGGAAGGGACCACTTGGTACTAGTCTCAAAATCTGAAATAATCAAGAGAAAACATAGATGTCATATGTGCTGGGAGAAAGGAGCCTTCTTAAAGGAAATATTGACAAGAGTTCACATCTCCCTAGCCTTTAACATACTTTACCTGCTGCAGTTATTACAATTCTCTGAATAAGCAGAAAGTATAATTAGTCTCATGTTTATATATTCGAAAACTTAAGGATAAAAGAGGCGAGATGATCATAGATTTAAATAGGACTGGATCCTTAAAAGTTATCTATTCCAATCCTCTTTTACAGATGGGAAAATTGAGGTCCAGAGAAATTAAGTGGCCACAATCACACAGTTAGTAGGTTGTGGAGCTATGATTAAAATTCAAATTCTAAATCCATTAACATTTCAATGAGACCACATTGCCTCTTAGAAACAATAAAAATTAAATTATGTGCTATGCAAGATATGTATAAAGTTTATATTTGTTTCAGTAAGCTTTCACAAACAGCAAACCAATCTAGAAGAAATGGTAACAGAAAGCAAGAGTGAACACAAAGGGGTCAAGCCAGTTAGTCAATAAATATATTTTAGGGATCCACTATGCACCAGACAATATGCTAAACATTGAGGATACAAAGAAAGTCAAAAGGTAGTTCTGACCTTCAAGAAGCTTACAATCTAACAGGGAAGATAACATACAAACAATTCTGTACCTAGAAAACCATATGTAGGATAAATACAAAATAATTAGGAGAGCAAAAAGAGTAGAACTAAAAGGAATTGGGAAAGTCCTTCTGTAGAAAGTAAAATTCTAGTTAGTACTTAAAGGAAACTAGGGGAACCAGGAGTCCAAAATAAGCTTGTGATCACTGGTCAGGAAATAAAAATGCTCATTGGGAGATGGAGTGACATTTTAAAGAACAATAAGGAGGCCAGTGTCAATGGATCAGAGTCTATGAGAGTTTTGATAAGGCAAAAGACAACTAGAAAAATAGGAAAGGCTGGGTTATGAATGACTTTTGACCTCAAATAGAGGATTTTATATTTGATCCTTGAGGCAAAAAGGGTATCTGCCTGAGAAGACAATTTAAGACAAAAAAAAAAGAACGAGAAAGTAAACAGCCAAAGAGAGCAAAAGGTCTCACATATAAAAAAGCATATGGTACTTTTTATAATAACAAAGATAAAAAAATAATAAAGTAGGTGCCCATCAATTGGAGAGTGCCTGAATAAATTGTAGTACAAGAAAATAAAAGAATATTACACCATTAAGAAATTAATATGACACATTCAGAGAAACTTGAATAGATTTATATTAACATTAGTTCACAAAGAACAAAGCAAAACCTGGAGAATAATTTTGCACAATGACTATAATGTAAAAGACAACAATATTCTAGAATTTCAGAACTCTGGGCAATGGAGTGACAACTTTCAGAGGAATACTTGGCATGGCACCTCTTAGCAGAAAGATGGTAAACTACAGGAATGAAATTAAGCATTCATGTTCAGGCCAATGGATTGATTTGTTATGCTCAACTGTACTCATTGAGTTAAAAGGGAAGCTTCTATGGAAATTGAGAGTAAACAAATTGGGAATTTGTAATGTTAAAAAAAGAACATCAACAAAACTTTTTTTTAATCCTTACCTTCTTAAAATTGATACTGTGAATTGGTTCCAAGGCAGAAGAGTGGTAAGGGGCAGGCAATGGGGTTAGGTGACTTGCTCAGGGGTCACACAACTAGGTGTGTCTAATGCCACATTTGAACCCAGGACCTCCCACCTCTAGGCCTGAATTTCAATCTACTGAGCTACCTATCAATAAGACATTTTATAAGAAGAAAAAAAAATGAAGAGCCAAGCAGGAATAAAACATGATAAACAAGTAGGAGGGAAAACTGGAGTTTGGGTAAAATGATCCTTCCATAAGGATGAGAAAGATGAGAAAAAAGTATAAGGCAAGAGACTGAACAGATAGGTAGCAAGAGTAATAGAACAAAAAGTGAGTTGAATCATCTTTTTCCATATTCTAACTTCTTACACTTTGCTACCATTTCCCCTCATATCTTCCTTCAGAGTCTAGGGTCTCTGACCTTGAAACATCCATATATCTCTGCAGTCTTCATACCATGGAATATTTTTTCCACCATGCTAGGGCTCTTTTTTCCCACTGCTGAGTTTCTCTCAGGGCCTCCATTTTAGGGAAGGGCCCAGGCCAACTAATCTTCATTCCCCTTCCAATTCTGCTTCTGACTTTCCAAATTTTGACAGTTTTCTCCCTCTGCAGGTATTTTCCCCTTCCCTACTCCTTTGGTGTATTGTTTTTTCCAACTAAGATATAAGAAACATTGAGGACAGGCGTTGTCTTTCTTTTCGCTTGTATTGGTCTCCTCGGTCCTTACCAAGTTTCTAACCATAGTGTTTGCCAGTAGGGTTAGGTGAAAGGGGACACCAATACTAAGGGAAAGTAGAGAAGTATCTCTGTTCTATCTATACCTTAAGAACACATCCAAAAAACCTTTCAGTTTTGAGGTTTATGTTACGCTTTTAAGATTCAGTAGCTGTTACTAGATGAGCAGAAAAAAGATAATACCTAATAAGGACTACTAAGATTATATATACCAGGGGAAGGGGAGAGAGCCTGAAACCAAGATGGCAACAGAATAAGGGCAGGGACTCACCTGAGTTCTCTGAAATTCCCCTCCAAACAACTTTATAAATGATACCTCAAAATGAATTCAGAAGCAACAGAATCCACGAAAGGACAGGGTAAAATAATTTTCCAACCCAAGGCAACTAAGAAGATTGGGGAGCTTCCAGAGCTCCCTTCCCATAATAGTAAGGAGGTCAGACAGTTGGGGAAAAGAAAATTACAAAAGTCCTTTTTCTGGTACTAGGAGCAGAAATCTGTTACATTGTCCAAGTTCCAACTTGCAGTCTCAGGGTAAAGAGGAACACTAGAAAGAACAAGGACACTGGACATAGTTCCAGGGCAGAAAAAAGTATTTGTGATCAAAGATCAGAGCACAGTGGAGGAGAGCAATGACCACACCTCTCCTTAAATCACACTGCCTTGGAAGAATGGAAAACTTACAGACCCCAGAACTAGCTCTGAAAACTGTAGCAGGTAAACCTGAAATTTGGATGGTGCCCCTTCCACCCTAGGAGCAAAGCCCAACTTTAACATGAAGTTAAAAGTCAAGAAACCATCTGGAAAATTGAACAACCAAAAAATAACCTGACCATAGAAAGTTAATATGGTAATTATATTTGACAATATCAAAATCAATGCATGCAAAGCCTCATAGAAAAATGTAAATTGGTCTCAAGCCCCAAAAGAGTTCTAAAAGATTTTTAAAACCAAGTAAGAGTGTTAAGAGGAAAAATTGGAAAAGAAAGTAAAGCAAGAAACTCATGAAAAAAGAGTCAACAGCTTAGAAAAGAAGGCACAAAAAATAATGTTGTGACTGTTCAGTTGTTTTCAGCTGTGTCTGATTCTTTATAATCTCATTTGAGACTTTCTTAGCAAAATTATTAAAGAGGTTTAACCATTTCCTTCTCCTGTTTTTCTTACAGATGAGGAAATTGAGGCAAAGAGGCTTAAGTGACTTGCCCAGGGTCATATAGCTAGTAGATGTCTGAGGTCAGATCTGAATTCAGGAAGATGAGGCTTCACTGACTCTAGGTCCAGAACTCTATTTACACAACCTAGTTGCCCCTTTAAAAAAAAAACTGAAGAAAATAACATCTTAAAAACAAAATAGGCTAATGGGTTAAAAGGGCACAAAAATCCATTAAAGTTAACTCCTTAAAAAATAGAATTGGAGGGGGCAGCTGGGTGGCTTAATGGACTGAGAGCCAGGCCTAGAGACAGGAGGTCCTAGGTTCAAATCTGGCCTCAGATACTTCCTAGCTATGTGACCCTGGGCAAGACACTTAACCTCCATTGCCTAGCCCTTCTTGCTCTTCTGCCTTAGAACAAATACACAGTATTGATTCTAAAATGGAAGGTAAGGGTTTATTAAAAAAAAAGAAAGAAGAAAAGAAAAGAAAAAAGTATAATTGGCCATATGGGGAAAGTGATATGAAAATTCATTGAAGAAAAGAACTCCTAAAAATATATATAATTAGCCATATGGAAAAGAAGGTACAAAAGCTCACTGAAGAAAATAATTCTTATAATTATAATTAGACAGTGGAAGCTAATTACTATATTAGAAATCAAAAAACAATCAAACAAAATTTAAAAAAATGAAAAATAGAAAAAAAAACCATGAACTATCTCATGGGAAAGACAACATACCCCCCCAAAAAATCCAAGAGAGTTAATTTAAGAATTATTGGTCTACCTAAATGCCAGGATCAAAAAAAAGGGGCCTTTACATCATATTTCAAGAAATTATCAAGGAAAACTGTTGAATTTAGAACACAAAGGCAAAACAGAAATTGAAAGAATCCACCAATCACCTCCTGGAAGAGATCCCAAAATAAAAACTCTCAGGAATATTATAGTCAAAGTCCAGAGCTCCCAGGTGAAGAAAAAACTTTACAAACAGCCAAAAAAAAAACAATTCAAATATCATGGAGCCAAAGTCAGGATAACACAAGATTTAGCAGCTTCAAATTAAATGATCAGAGGTCTTGGAATATAATATTCTAAGGGCTAAGAAGAGAGGCTTACGACAAAGAATCACCTTTCCACCAACACTGAGTAGAGAGGACTTTCAAGCATTCTTGATGAAAACACCAGTTGAATATGAAATTTTACTCTCAAATACAAGACTAAAGAGAAGTATAAAAAGACAAACAGGAAAGAGAAATCATAAGGGATTGAAAAAGGTTAAATTGCTTATATTCATACAAAAGAAGGTGATACTTTTAACTCCTGAGATTTCATAATGATTATGGCAGTTAGAAGGAATGATACACACAGAGGACATAGGTTGAATATGATGAAATGACATCAAAAAAATAAAATTAAGGGGTGAGAAAGAGGTATACACAGGGAGAATGGGAAAGGTAGAGGCAGAATGGGTTAAATTATCTCACATAAAAGAGATTCTAAAAGAGCTTTTACAGTGGAGAAGATGGGAAATGTTAAGTAATACTTGAACCTTACTCTCATTGAAATTGACTCAAGAGGGTATAATATATGCACTCAATTGGGTATAGAAATCTTATAATCCTAATATGTCCTTATATAATCCTAAAAGCAAGTAGGAAGGGAGGGAGATGAGGGGAAAGAGAGGGGAGCTGATAGGAAGGCAGATTC
Source organism: Monodelphis domestica (assembly GCF_027887165.1). Taxonomy (NCBI): domain Eukaryota; kingdom Metazoa; phylum Chordata; class Mammalia; order Didelphimorphia; family Didelphidae; genus Monodelphis; species Monodelphis domestica. The sequence goes on along the minus strand of NC_077233.1, from coordinate 139,496,753 downwards.
AAGGGAGGCAGTGGTCAGAGGGATAGGTAAAAGAAGAAAAGGATTAAGCAGGATAAAAAGTAGGATGGAGGAAACAGTAAGCAAAATTTTGAGTTTGAATGGGATAAACTTACCCATAAAACAGAGGTGGATACTGAGATTACATGATACAGACAAGATGATACCATAAGCAAACTAAGAGAGCATGGAATAGCTTATCTGTCAGATCTATGGATAAAGGAAGAAATTATGATAGAGACAGAGAGCATTATAAAAAATGGATAACTCTGATGACACTAAATTATAAAGTTGTTGCGCAGACAAAATCAATGCAGCCAAAATTAGAAGCAGAAGACTTGGGGAAGGGGAAATTTTACAACAAATTTCTCTGATAAAGGTCTCATTTCTCAATACATAGAATTGAGTCAAATTTATAAGAATACAAGTCATTCCCCAATTTATAAACAAAGGATATGAATAGGCAATTTTCAGATGAAGAAATCAAAACTATCTATAAACACATGAAAAATGTTCTAAATCACTACTGATTAGAGAAATGCAAATTAAACAACTATGAGGTGCCAACTCATACATATAAGACTGGCTAATATGACAGAAAAGGAAAATGACAAACATTGCAGATGTTAGAAAATGGGACACTAATGCATTGTTGGTAGGTAGAGTTGTGAACTGATCCAATCATTATGGAAAGCAACTTGGAACTATGTCCAAAAGGCTATAAAACTCTGCATACCTTTTGACCACGTAATACCACTACCAGGTCTATATCTTAGAGATTAAAAAAAGAAAGAAAAGGTCTTGTATGCACAAAGATATTTATAGCTTTTTTTTTGCAGTGGCAAAGAATTGGAAATTATGGGGATGTCCATTAACTGGGGAATGGCTGAACAAGTTGTAGTATGTGATTATGATGATAGGGGCAGCTGGGTGGCTCAATGGATTGAGAACTAGACCTGGAGACAGGGTGTCATGAGTTCAAACCTGGCCTCAGATACTACCTAGCTGTGTGACCCTCAGCAAGACACTTAACCCCCATTGTCCATCCCTTACCACTCTTCAGCCTTAGAACTATTGATTCTAAGTCAATACACAATATTGGTTCTAAGTTGGAAGGTAAGTTGTTTGTTTGTTTTTTTTTAATTTGTTTCTTTTTAATGAGAGAAAGGAAGAAAGCGAAATGATGAGCAGGAAGATTTCAGGAAAATCTGGAAATATCTACATGAACCAATACAAAGCAAAATGAGGAGATCATACACAGCAACAGCAATATTATATAATGATCAACTATGAATGATGTAGCTATTCTCAGCAAAACAACAATCCAAGACAATTTTGAAGAACTTATGATAAAAAAATACTATCCATCTCCAGATGGAATCTCAATGCAGATCAAAGCATACTTTTTAAAACTTTCTTTTTCATTTGATTTTTTTGGTCTGTTTTCTTTCACATGACTAATATGGATATATATTTTGTATGATTGTACATGTATAACCTATATCAAATTGCTTGTCTTCTCAGGGAAAGGGAAAGAGAGAAAGAATTTGGAAATCAAAATTTTAAAAAACAAAATTAAATAATTGCTTTTCTATGTAATTGGGAAATTTTTTAAAAAGGGAGGAAAAAAGAATATATACAAACATATATACACATGCATACACACGTGTACATATAAACATACATACATAAGAATGTGTGTGTGTGTGTGTGTGTGTGTGTGTGTGTGTGTGTGTGTGTCCAAAAGGGCTTTAAAGCAGAGAAGGGAAAGAAAGAAGATTGCTTATTACCACACCAAAAGAGAGACCCAATAGTTCACTACAATGTAGGAAGGAATAGAAATGCCCAGAATGTCACTCCTGCACTCTCTTTCCTTCCCTATCTTGACAAATACCAGGTCTGCTCTATTCTATCTTCTTTTAAATCCCTTTGCCCCATTGTCCTATCACTATCTAGCTGTACCAAATCACAGCTTTGAATTGCTTTTGAATTTGAATTGCAGCTTGGTGACTCAGTGGATAGAGTACTGGGCTTATAATCAAGAAGACTCATCTTTTTATGTGTCCAAATCTGGCCTCACATACTTACTAGCTGTGTGACCTCGGGCAAGTCATTTAACCCTGTTTGCCTCCGTTTCCTCATCTGTAAAATGAGCTGGAGAAGGAAATGGCAAACAAATCTGCCAAGACAACCCCAAATGGAGTCACAAAAGAGTCAGACATAACTGACTCAGCAGAATAACAGCATCATCCTCTGCCTTCACTCTTACTCATGTGTTCCTGAATAATAGTGGAGAAAAATGAAATTGCATTGACTGGATTCATTAAAAATTTGTTATATAATCTCAACCAGGCCCTCACTGTAACAAGACAATTCTTTTATACCTCCCCCTAATCAATTCACTATCCTATGGCCCCACCTCATCACCACCACTCTCTGAGAGCCTTGCCTCATATTTCACTGAGAAAACCATGCCATATTTCCTCTTAAGTGTGAATTTTAAAACTACTCCACCCTACTGAGACTTTAGAAGATCTGATTTAGCTATTTCCTGATTAGTAACAATGGAGATACTTGGTCTAACAGAATCAAGTCTTAGGAATTCTACATTTCTCCACCCTACTTAGTTTAACAAGGTCAGGAATGTCTGCACCATACTCAAGGATTAAGTATCTGAGAAAATGGCCTTCAACAGACATATGCAGAAATAGCAGACAGACCCTTGGGCTATCCTAAGTCAAGCTAAGCTAACATTGGTACAGATGAGACACAGGAAAGTGACATAAAACCATCTATATAGGGCACGTCACTTCCTCTCTTTGGCCTCTTTTCCCCGGGAGGTGTCTCTGGCTGGCAGCGTGCTAAGTATTCCGACATCTTGGCGTGGTGGCAGCTGTTTGTCTGGGTTTTGGCAGTGAGTTTGCCCTTGAGCTAATTCAGGTTCAGGCATCTTGGCTGAGCCCTCTTGGAGTTCAGGCTGATTCCTTCCTCTTTTACTCTCCAAAACCTAACCTTCTAGAGCCTCTAATCTTCCCGCCTGGCTTATGCCAGGCAGGAGAAATCCTACATCCTTTCCTTCTCCCTTCTTCTTAAATTTCTTTCCACTATATTAATTAAATCACCATAAATTTCCAGACTAACTTGGGTAATTTTTTTGTTATTTGGGATATCCATGGTGACCAATAATTAATATAGTTTAGGTAATAATGCTAAAATTATTCTTTGCATAAGTACTTCCTCTTATCTTCTCACTTCATATCATAAAGATGCTTTCCTCCTCTACTGCCTCCTTCAACCCAGTCTCTCATGAAGAGGCTAGTCCTTCTCCTTGCTAAGGCAAACCCCACTAAATGAACATGTGATTTCAGCCCATCTCTTCTTCTCCAGCAGATTGTCCCTTCTATTATCCCCACTATTAATCTTCAGTGTTTCCTTGTCTACTGGTTGCTTATTTCTCATATAAAAAGATTCCTCCAAAAATCCCTTCATAGAATCATAGATTTTAAATGGGAAGGCACATGAAAGATCATCTAGTCCAGCCTTCTCAGTTAACAAATGAGAAAACTGAGGCCCTGACAAGTCACATGACTTACCCACCCAAATCTGGAACTGGCAGAACCAGCATTTAAATCAATGTCCTTTGATACCAAATCCTGCATATCACAAAACCTCTTCATCATTGAAACTGAGGAGCTACATCCTCTTCTAACACATAAAAACAATCCCCATCCCATCCCCACCTCTTCCCTCCCTTCTTCCCCTCCCTCTGTTATATAAACTTGCACCTCACCTCTTTCTTGTAGGAATTGAGACTCTGGAGACCCACACTTGATCTGGATGTTCATAGGCTGAAGCTGGACATTTAGTGCATCCTGTGCTGTTCCTAAAGGTGCCATCTTCTCCCAAGCCCCTGCCTCTCTGGGAGTACTGGATACAATCTGAAGATAACGAAAATGTTTGGCTTTGAGAATCACCATGGAAGCTAAAACATCATTATAGAAATGAAGCAAGAGATACAAAAGAGGGGCAGAAAAATCAGAAATACATGTGTCAGATTAAAATAGGCTATATTAAGATCAAGAAAAGCCATAAAACAACCAATAAGATGCACTTTTTTATTAATAATAGTCTATTGTCATCCAGGAAAATGGCTGGTTTAGCACATCAAAGAATTAATCACATAGGAAATTTTTGTTACTGATAAAGAGGAAATCTTAAGAAATTTGTGTTGTTATCATGATGTGGTTATTTGAATAATGAATGATTTAGTGTTCAAACAATTGTGGATAAATTCCTAATTGTATTCATCCATTTTTATCAATTAAAAATAAACTGTAGGCTTACTTTCAACTATCACCTAACACATCCATAATTTTACTTTAACTTTCAGAAGTCAAAAGAAACCATGTTATCACAAAACAATTGTTCTTGAGCACAAAGCTTAAGTCTAGAATGTTATGGAAGCTTTACAGTATAGAGTATAGCTGGCTAAAAAACTTGGGAAAATATGATTACCCACTTTGTGGTTGTAACAAAAAAAAAAATAATAGGCTGAGAGCTAAAAGGAACCTTAAAAGTATAGTCCAACCCTTTCACTTCACAGAATGAAAAAACAGAGGCCCATTGAGGTTAAGATATTTGCTCTCATAAAAGGAAGAGAAAGGACCTCTCAATCCAAATCCACAACACTTGGCATTCTACCAAGTCCCCCTCTCACTCTATGCTTACTTTCAGCCTTCATCCTCTTTGACTTTTGACCACAAGCAATGATGACCCCTTTCTCCTTTATAAAACCCATTACTTCCTTGATTTCCATAAAACCACATGTATTGTTCTTCTACCTCTCTGACCACTCCTTTATTTCCTTCTATGGTTCTTTTCTTCCCTTGCCTACAAAGATCCATATCATAAGATTTAGTTAGTTTCCCTCTACTCTCCTCTCCCTACATACACTCTCCCTCAGAGATCTCATTCACTTTCAGTTAGATTTGGCAATTACATCACCAACCAAGTTATAAAACTCAGTGACCTTTTACTTTCTGCATAGCTCCTTATATCTACTCACTCAAAAAAAGTTCTAGCTACATCACTTAGCATAATTCCTCACACAAAGATGCTTGATAAAAGTACACTGACTGTTTATAGATGTTGCTTCCTAAAATGGTCTCCCTGTCTCCAATCTTCTTTAACAAAATAAATTAATTCATCACCAGAATATCCCTACTAAAACTAATTCTCATAACAGTCTCTAGCTCAAAAATCTTTCACTGGCTCCTCCGATATTACTGATATTGATATCCATACTCCTAAAGACTGTCTTGTTAAACCCTGTTCCCTTCCAGTCTCATCTCAAACTATTGCCCTTGTGAACGTGGAATCTAGAAACCCCAAACTTGTGGCCTAGTGGGATCTGGTGAACCCCAGGTTTCAGGGCTAACTTGTAGGTTGGAGACCCCAAAGTTTTATCTTGTTCCCTGTTTTCGTGGAAATCCACCCTGAAGGGAATCCCAGGAAAGCAGTTTCAGACTGAGTGGTGGACCTTTGGGTGAAATGACAATCACTGTAGGTGGGGGCTAAGCCCAAGCCAAGTAACTCTTCTTGTCTCCAGAAGCTTCTCCCAAGATATCACACCCTCCTTCTGAGGATCGAACTCGGACTCTTCAGCTTTCAAGACTGAAGCACTGCCTACTGCACTAAAGAGTCACTTGGCTTGGGCTTAGCCCCCACCTACAGTGGATTGTGTTTCAATCTGCCACTCAGAGTGAAACTGCTAGCCTGGGATATCCTTCAGAATGGTTTTCAGAATGGATTCCCACAAAAACAGGGAACAAGTACAAACTTTGGTGTCTCAGACCTACAAGCTAGTCCTGAAACCTGGGGTTCACCAGATCCCACTAGGCCACAAGTTTGGGGTTTCTAGATTCCATGTTGACACCGTATAAGAATCCTCCAATCCAAACTAATCAGTTATTCCATAAATACTTGAGCTGGTTCTCCAAAGACTAATATACTTGCATGTGTCTCTCAGGTCTCTCAGAGATTGCAATTACTTACTAGATCTCAAATGGATGACCTAAGATATCTCAAGCTCAATAAGTCCCTAATGAAAAAAATAATTTCTGCTCAACCCCAACTACTTCCAATTCTGTTAATGAGATGCAGACCCTCTCAGACAAGCTGGAAACCTTGGCATTGTTCAGATATGGCCAAGGAAAGGAAGAGACATAAATTCTGTGACCTCTGAAATCTTTTTCACAATCCTTCTGTTCTTTCTTTTTATAGAGCTACTAATTCAGGCTTTTACTACCACTCCTCTATGCCTCTAAACCAATTTTCCAGACTCAAATACCTCCAGTACCCTCCAATCACAATCCAATTAATTTTTAATAATAGCTCTATTCATATTATTCCCTTGCATAAAAAGACTTCAACAGGTTTCTACTCCCTTCCTTAACATTATTAGTCCACTTCCTGGCTCTAAACACTTCCTCTAGCTATCTACCAATTACACAGTCACCCAAACTTGGAATTCACTAACTTCTCTATACATATCTTTTGAAATTCTTCCAATCACCTGCTTTCAATTCACAGCTCAGGGGCTCACTCCTCTAAAGAAAAGGGGGGAAAAAATCATTCTTTGTTGTGTACAATTCCACCACCATCAGTCAGAAGCAAGCATTTTCTGAACTCTCATAACATTCTATACCTCCCCTATAACTTTATTATATTCTAATTGGAATTTTTAGTATTGCCTTATCTCTGCAACTAATCTCAGTCCTTAAAGAGGTTGCAAAGCATAGGCATAAATGTTTATTGAAGTTAGTGCAACTTTCTCAGTTTTTAGATGAAGTCAGAGGTAGCAAGGATTTGTTTTTTTACTTTTTTGTAGCCTTCACATTGATTAGCAGTGATTTAACTATAATCAGCACTCAAAAAATATTTGTTGAATGATTCTACAAATATGTTCTTTGCACCCAATCCTACAAACCCCTACAATTAGAATCCCTACATCTCATATTTTAAAGAGCAGAGCAGCAATTGGAAATAGGAGAATAAAGAGACAAATACATGGGTTAACAGTCCTAGTCAATCACACTAAACACTGGACCTTACTAATTTTTTCTCATAATTATTCCCTATATCAACAAAAATTTATTTAATACCTACTATGCCAGCCAGGAATGTGCTGGGAATACAAAGGTTAAAAAAAAAAGTGTCTGCTCTCAAGGAACTCACCCTCTAATGAAAAAAACAAAAAGACACTCTTTTCCATCAACAAATTACACTTGCCTTTCCCGCCTGTTGTCCTGGTTCAAGAAGTTCTCTCTCCAAATCTTCCAGCACAGTAACCACCTCCTCTCCACTTTCTGGATGCTGATCTCTCACCCAAGTCTGCAGGTCCTCTGGCAAAATGGTCAGGAACTGTTCCAGCACGAGCAGCTCTAGAATCTGCTCTTTTGTATGTATCTCTGGTCTTAGCCACTGATGACAAAGTTCCCAGAGTTTGTTCAGAGCCTCTCGGGGTCCAGGTGTGTCATAATAGCCAAACTGCCTAAAACGCAGGCGGAAGATCTCCTGAATGGAATGGCTGTTCCTCTTCTGGCTACCTTTTTCTCCCCATAAGTAATCCTCTTCCTCCTCCATGTTTACTACCTGAAGTCTCTCTTTTCCGGTAGGATTCTGGGCATCCAGGGCTACAGCCTCTCTAGATTCCACAGCCATTTGTACTTGTTCAAATTTTAGAAGGAAAAAAAAAAACAGACGGGAGTACGCCTCAAAAATATTCCCTTTAGATTGCTCTTCAAGGACGCCCCTAAGATATAAGAAAGCAACGTTAACGCGTTATTAAATTAATAATGCTATTAAGAGGACTTAGGTAAGTTAATGAAGGTCCCGCAAAAGGATAATTCGTTGAACACAAACAGTGACAAGACGAAAAGAAACACTAACAAGTTAACCAAGTAATTCTAGGGCAATTTGGGATTGATTCTCTATTGAGAAAAAAAAAAAAGAATATTGAGTACATACGCCCCCCAGCGACCACCAGAAATCACTGAGGTCGAACTCCAGATTCTGAGTAATGCCACGGAGCATGTGCAACCGCCCGGACAGACTCCCCCGCCCCCCAGGAATGCAAAAATCTCCTCGCCCAACCGCACCCCCTAGAACCTAGCACCTCCCCACTACCCTTTTCTACACACCCCCACCAATGCCACACAAAGGCCAAGAAACTCAAATAACAAAATCACAGGCCTCGAGCGAGAGAGTTCTCAACTGACAATAGGGCCCGAAGTCATCACCACAATTCCTTAGATCTCCGCTTCCTCGCCTGAGGCAGAAGTGAGTTAGTTATTTCCCAACCCCGCCCCTCCTCCATCCGCCCGATCCTGTCTGCACCTCCACTTCCAGATTACATTTCCCGGAACCTCCGGGCCGAGTTTCCGCCCTTTCCGGGGTGATTGAGGCCGACGGACCACTGTCAAGCGGTTGCTATAGAGACCAGTTTGAAGGGCACGTGACTCAAAAAAGAGACCTATCTGCCCCGCTACAGCCTGGGGCTGAGTCTAAAAGCACAGTCTATAGAACTGTGGAGGAGGCCAGGCTGTCCACTGGCTTCGATAGGTGACGGAGCTAAAGGCAGAGTCCAGCAGAGAAAGGAAGCTGGCTTTAGGTCTCTCGAGACCGTCGCCGCCTGGATCTCTGGGAAATGTAGTCCGGAAAACTGGATGCCCCTAGGCCCCGGAGGCCTCTGGGAATCGCAGTCTAACCGCAACCCGCACGCGCTTCCATGGCTACGCGCAACAGCCAGAAAAGCGCACAATCCTTTCTCACTCAAACTGAATCATACTCCCAAGACTCTTAAGTGTTTAACGGAATCAGGCTCTCTTCGGACTACAACGACCAGGGTCTCTAATCTTTTCGTTTCCCAAACCTTCCTCCTCCGGCCTCTTACCTCCTTGCCCACAGGGAAGATGGCGATGGCTGGAGATGAGGCAGAGAAACCCCAGGATGGAGTTTGGCGCGGGGAAATCGGGATGGTCCCGCTCCGGTGACGTCATCTGGGGGGGCTCGGGATCTGCCTCTCTCTGGGGTGGGAGGAGGAGGAGGAGGAACTACGGTTGGCGACTCTGACGTTGGCCTCAGCCAAACTCGCGGGGCTCTGTCGGGGCACGGGAGTAAAGTCTGGGTTCTTTAGACGGTTGAAGGCGCGGACAATGCCTTCGCGGCCCAACCTGCCCGCTTTTCCCAGGGTTTGGGGCATTTGTTTATCCAGCGCTTAGGGTTCGCTCTTCGGATCCATTCACCTTTCTCTCTGTAGCGCCCTGCCAAAACACATGCCCCAGCACCAGACGGCTTTTATACCTATTAGTTTGGGTTACATTTCGAAATCCAGCAGTAACAATCACCAGCGTTTTAAGATTGCTAATAAGTAGTCTCTCATTTATACAACCTCGGCATGTAGATACTGTTATTATCCCCATTTTACTCAAACTCAAGAGTTTGAAATTACTTTCTTGGGATAACAGACGAGTAAGTGACTGAGACTGGATTTGCATTTCAGGTTTTCATAACTCTAGGCACTTCATCCACCACCCTGCTGCCACTACAGTTATTTAGGGAAGCACAGCCCTTTCCCCACTTCATTTTTCTATTTGATTCTCTTCGCTACCTATTTTTCATTAAGAATCTCATTATAGGGGGCAGCTAGGTGGCTCAGTGAATTGAGAGCTAGGCCTAGAGACAGGAGGTCCCTGAGTTCAAATCTAGCCTCACCCTGGGCAGGTCACTTAACCCCCACTGCTTATCCTTTATTGTTCTTCTGCTCTGGGACCAATATACAGTATTGATTCCAAGATGGAAGGTAAAGATTAAAAAAAAAATTAACGATTCTATTCCACTTGCTACTGCATCTTATAAAAGTTCCAACAGGCTATCTGAAGTCTCATTCCCTAGAAATCTCCCCTCCCCTACCTCTGCCCCAGTCTATAATATCCTTACTAAGTCACTTTTCCCAGAAGAAGAGGGGAGAACCAAAGGAAGAAAGAAAAAGCCTAATTTATGAGCTATTAAGTCTATACCGTTAAGTTTTCACTCCTAAAATTGCCATACCTAACAGTCTAGTAAGAAAAGCACTAAATTCTCTTACAGAAGACCCAGGTTCTAGTCCAGTCAGAGCACAAAGTAATTGGACTATCTTGGGCAAGTTATTTAACCTTTGTTTGTAAACTGGGATGTAAAATTAAAATGAAAATGAAAAAAAAAACTAAAATTACTTCAAAGTCCATTTCAAAGCCAATGTTCTAAAACACCATGAAGTCAACCTTATCAGAAAAATCTCCTTCCCTATCTCCAGGAATAGATCCTGCTACACCTCACCTATCAAAAAAAAATTAATTTAAAAAAATTCTCACTGTCTCAGGGAACCCAAGCCTGAAATCTAATGCAAATCAGAGAGCAAGGAACTCAAACAGCAGTTGTAAGAGCTAAAAGAAATGTTGGGACAAGGGATCACTATCACCAAATAGTTCCCAAATGACAAATATTTGCCAAGTAGTCATTGATTACCTGGCCTTTTATCAACACCTAGTGAGATTCATGGAGTTTGGGTAAGAGGTTTCAGACCTCACAGAACTACACTGGGGAATCCCATATTGGAGGTGATTCTTAGGAAGCTGTCAGTGCCTGAGGAATTAAGATACATGCTGTGTATTCGTCACAGAAAAACACAGAAAACACCCCTAAGCGGGAGGGGGAGGGGGTTCTGAATAGAAGAAAGCTAGCAGGAAAAATGCAAGTAGATTGGCAAGTTGATTGCAGCAATCTGGGACATGAATAATGCTAGTTGATGTTTGTTTGAGAAGCAGGCTAAGGCTGGTGGTCTCCAAATTCCTTTAAATAATGGGGCTTTATTTCTGCTTGTCCCTCCCCTTACACCTGGTTTCTCTACAACAAATCCCAATAAAGTCAAGTGAAAGCAGTGGGGCTTGCCAGAGGGAAAGAAGCTCCTTATAGAAGGTGAGTTTAAATGTCCTTGATACAAAACCTGGAAGTAAACTATCCTGGAATGACCTCACCTTGTTCTCTTTTTTTCCTTTCCTCAGCCCAAGTTGTCTTCACCCTCCAGCTAAGATATCTCCATTGACTGTAATAGAAAAATTCTTAGGTCTAATCAGTCAATCAATATTTATTAAGCACTTACTATGTCTGAGGCAGTGGTCTAAGCACTAGGGATACAAAGAAGAGCAAACATTGACCCTGCCCTCCAGAATTCTGCTTGAGAATGGTAATGCCACAGAGTGGTGTGACAAGAGTCATAGTTTGTTTCTTATGTATGAAGGGAGGTGGTCCGAAGTCTGGGGCCAGCACACCTAGGTAAACTCCTGGGTAAATGCCACAGTTAAGGATCTGGAGTTAAGGATCTGGAAAGCAATACGTGAAGGCAGAAAGGGAGTCATGTCATTTCCCTGGGATGCAAGAAACCATCAGTGGTATTCACTGTTGGTAATTCTGCGGGTTTTTCCATCATTTGAAGTGGCATGCTATTTAAAAACAACAACAAAATAGTGTTTATTAGCTTGGTCAAGTAAGAAAACCTCCAAAAAGTGGGTTATGGAAGGATATACCAGAGAGTCAGTAGACAAAGAGCCAGTGCCAAACATTCCATTAGCTCCCTAAGAGATGGTGAGGGATGGTGTGAGCCTATGCCTGCAGCCAATGGTGTCAGAGCAACAGGAAGACAGTGCATTATGGATGAAGTTTCTAAGGAACTGGATCATGGACTGAACAATGAGCATATACACACAAGCAATTCTTGGCAATCCCAGGCCAACAGTGTTTGCAAGCTTAAAAACCAGTCCAACTACACACACACACACACACACACACACACACACCTTTATTTTTATATAAAACATCGGAGTTATGTGTGGACAGCCAGAAGCATCATCTCAGTAAGATTTCCACAGCTAAAGAAATCCTGACAACTATGCCCAAAAGGTGCTAAAAGACTGTCTGCCCTTTGACCCAGCCATAGCATTGCTAGATTTGTACCCAAAGAGATAATAAGGGAAAAGACATGTACAAGAATATTCATAGCTGCGCTCTTTGTGATGGCAAAAAATTGGAAAATGAGGGGATGCCCTTCATTTGGGGAATGGCTGAACAAATTGTGGTATATGTTGGTGATGGAATACTATTGTGCTCAAAGGAATAATAAAGTGGAGGAATTCCATGTGAACTAGAATGACCTCCAGGAAGTGATGCAGAGCGAAAGGAGCAGAACCAGGAGAACCTTGTACACAGAGACTGATACACTGTGGTACAATCAATTGTAATGGACTTCTCTACTGGTAACAATGCAATGATCCAGGACAATTCTGAGGGATTTATGAAAAAGAAAGCCATCCACATTCAAAGAACTGTGGGAGTTGAAACACAGAAGAAAAACTTGATCACAGGGGTCGATGGGGATATGATTGGTGAAGTAGACTCTAAATGATCACCTTAATGCAAATATTAATAATATGGAAATAGGTCTTGTTTAATGACACATGTTAAACTCAGTGGAATTACACTCCAGCTACAGAAGGGTGTTGGGGGGAGGGGAAGGAAAGAACATGAATATTGTAACCATGGAAAAATATTCTAAATCATCTAATTAAATAAAATTTAAAAAAAGAAAGAAAGAAAAATCCTGACAGAGGAATCCAGCATGCAAGAGGCATTATCCAGTCACCATCAGTGGAAAAGGATTTGAGACCCCTTTGCAAGAGACAGTATCACTCTGCTAAAGTGATAAGGACTGCAAATTTTGGCCAAAAAAGACATTGATGATCAAATTTACACTCCTTCCTATTCCTGTAAAAAGACCCTCTATCTCTCAATTTTATGCATTTTCCCTGGCTATCTACTAGGCCTAGAATGCTCTCCCCAATCTCTGCCTCCTGACTTCCTTTAAAATAAAACTAAAATCTAATTTGCAAGAAGTCTTTCCTGCTTTCCCTTAATATTAGTGCCTTTTTCTTCAGAAATTATACTGTACATGTATTTTTTGGCAGATTGTTGATACCAAATTTGGTATGTGTCATTTCTCCTGTTATAGTATTAGATTCTTGAGCATAAGAATTTGTTTTGGAATGTTTTGGTCTTTCTTTGTAGCTCCAATGTAGCACAATTCCTGGCACATAAACCACTTAGTAAATGCTCATTGACTTAACTTACCTGAAGAAACTGCTGAAGGTATTAAGATCTATAATGGGTGATAAAAATCTCTAACATAGACTGAATCTCATAGTCCACCAGATGCTGCCAGAAGTCTCTGGACTCTTGTTTGGGACTAATGTCAACAAAGACATTTTTGGACTGAGTCTTTGAAAAGTTGGAATCTAGTCCAACTCCTGTAGTGATGAGATATTAAAGTAGTTAATATTGCAAGAGACAACCATCAACATTATTGCTCTCTGATAAGCTATATTATCCTATGTTGTTCTTCAGTGTTCTGATCATGATGTTAAATGCCTTTAGCCCAAATGTTATCTCTGGAAGATTTGTTTCCAAATTGGCTTTGTGTCTTTTCTCCATTATAGGAGCAGGGAGAAGACAAACCAATTGCATATTTTTCACAGAAATTCCTACTTCTACAATCCATAGATTGTAGGTCACTATGTGATCTGAGCAAGGTCTGTTATTGCTTCTTTTGTCCTTGATTTCCATGGACTACTTTAATAGAGTTAGCTAGATTGCTCAGTGGCTAGAGAGCCGGGTCTGGAGGCAGGAAGACCTGAGTTCAAATCCTATAACAAACTGTGTGACCTTGGGTGAATTGCTTCACTTCTGTTTGCCTTAATCTACTGGGGAAGGAAATAGCAAACTACTCCAGTCTCTTTGCCAAGAAAACTCCATATTGGATCATGAAGAGTCAGACACAAATGAACAACAGTAACAACAACTTTAATATGTTCAAGAAGCATGTAGTCACTCTCACAGTAATAGCATCTGAATGCTATTATTATTATTATCTGAATCTAGAGGCTTTCCTTAGCTGTATCAATGATTCAAAAATCCAAGCCATGATTATATTTATTAAATCAAAATTTGGACTAACAACAACAACAACAACAAAACAGGAAATGGGTGGGAATGTGAACAGTTTCCTGATCTTATTCAATTCAGCAAACTTTGAGAGGTAAGCACCAAGGATATAAAGAACAAATGAAAGCCTATAACCCTCAAATAGCTCAGCTCTTTAAAAATGGGGCAACCCACAATATACAAATTACTTGTTTATGGAAATTTATTTTGACATCTCTTAGAATTCGGTACCATAAACACACCCTTATTTTTTGAGGGAATCATGGAAGTAGACAAATTATATCAATATGTGATTTTTTAAGTTCAGAAATAAATTGTTATTTAATAGATAATGATAACTACAAAGATTAGTGTTCCTTGATACTTTTTCATTTTCCATATTTATTTACTAATAAAATATTATTCCTGTAACTCTATAATTAACAATGGGTTTGTGAGATGAATCAGAGACTGATTCTTATAGCTATCCAGGGTTTTCATTTTCTTTTTTTAAAAAACTCTTACCTTCCATCTTAAAAGTAAAATACTAAGTACTGTTTCCAAGGCAGAAGAGAAGGAAGGGGTACTAGGCAATTGGGGTAAAGTGACTTGCCCCAGGTCACACAGCTAGGAAATATCTGAGGCCACCTATGAACCTAAGACCTCCCAACTCCAGGCCTGGCTCTCAAGCCACTGAGCCACCTCCATGCCCCCATCCAGGGTTTTCTGGTGATATGCAGTCTATTCCTTATTCAACAATACTGAAAATTTTTATTTTTCAACTTCTTTCCTCACATTTTTTGGAGTGTAAAATTGAATAGACAGCAGACTCTATGGCCCTACTCTCCCAGCATGGCACAGGTTACATGAGGTTAAACTTTAACTACACATAGTTCTAGTTAGAACCGGCTGCTAAAACTCTCCCACAAGCTTGCTGATGCAGCACACTAGAATCCCACCTTCCTCGCTGACCTTCCTGGTTAATTTTTAGAAACTCTCCTTTTGTTATTGGTCCATGTTCCCTGACTCTTTCACCCCACCCGCAATGTGACAACAGCCACAACCAGCCCTTTGTCTGAGAACCCTGTGTCAACCCAGGTCCCCAGGGGTGCTGTGCTTCTGACCAGAGCCCATCCCTCCTGTTTGTCTGGACCACCTCCCAGCTGCTGCTCTAGTATAGCTCCAGGGGGGGAGGGGGGATAGCAAAACCCCCTGGGACTCTCACCCTGAATGAATGCCATCTATCTATATTGTATCCCCCTTTGCAGAGCCCCACTGTATCACAAATCATTTTGATCCATTTGCCACAACTCTACCCTAAGACATTCAATCAATAAACATATATTAAATACCAGTTAAGTGCCAGGTACTGTGCCAAGCCCTGGGGTTACAAAAAGAGGCAAAAAAAAAAATCCAGTCCCTCTCCTAAATTTATGGCCTAGTGGAGGAGACAGCATGAAAACAGATATCTCCAAAGCTAGTTATATATAGGATCAATACATAAAATTAACAGGAGGAAGGCGCTGGAATGAAGAGGGGTTGGAGCCCACCTCTTGTAGAAGGTGCAAATTTAGTGAGATTTAAAAGGCACAAAGGCCTCAGATGCCATTTCAACCATAGTGGGGGCCCTTCCTTGAGGTTTGGGTAGCATGTCCAAGCTGAGCCCCACTGGTGTGGTCAGACCACCTCCTCCCTATTTCCAGGACTGCATACCCCTAACTTGGGTCATGTAGCAGAATATACTGAACAGCAGCAACAGATTCTGATGTTGGGAGTCAGTTCAAGTTCAGAAAACGATCATTTTGACCATTTTGGCCCAAGGCAAAAAGCAGGGATAAGGGTAAGCTGGAAAGGAGGACATAGGGCAGCTGGATGACTCAGTGGATAGAGAGCCAGGCCTAGAGATGGGCAAGGGGGAGGGGTGGGGTTTCATAGGTTCAAATTTGACTTCAGACACTTCCGAGCTGGGTGACCCTAGAAAAGTTACTTAACCCCCCAATTGCCTAGCCCTTACCAGTCTTCTACCTTAGAACCAATACTTAGTATTGATTCTAAGACAGAAGGTTTAAAAAAGGGGGGGGGGGGGCGGGGAGACAGAGGAACAAAAATACTGAGTGTGGCCAACATAAACAGGGAGTTCACAACATACTTGTACATAGCATACCTATATGCCCACTCCTCAGTGACAATGACTTTCAGGACAATGAATGATCAAAGAGGAGATGCAAAGTAAAATCCCTTTGCACCATTGTAGTTGAAAAAGCCTACAAAGCTACAAATCAGGAAAAAAATAAAAGTCCCTCAAGTCAAACCCACAGCACCAGGGAAAACAGGAACTTCCAAGGCTCAAATGGTTGGAGCCTCTATAGACTAAGTACCCATCCAGGAATGGAGGCAGTTAATCCTCTTCCAAATCCTAGATTTTCAGTGCTGACCTGAGATAAAACAGGAAGTACCTCAAACATTCTCTTGTGGTAAGGAAATGAAATGTCCCAGGCAGTTGAATAGACTGAGGGATCTAGTTCTCAGGACAGGGACTTCAAGGACTGAGTTTGGCCATTATTCAAGAAAATTTCTGGTTAAGGGAAGAAGGGGCAGAGAAATCAATAACTGAGATCAGGACTTTCATGCTGGATAGCCTTTGTACCTAGTTCAAGACCCAGCTCCTTCCCAAATAGAAGTCAAAATTATTATGAGAACTCTATAGTTGTTATTCTATAGTTCTCCAGGCCACTGACCTTTTGTTTATGCCTTCTTAAAAAGCTGTCCCCAATTCATTTCAAAGAACTCATGTGCCTATATTATACATCCCAAGGAGGAGGCACTAACCCTCCAAACCTGTCAATACCCTAAAGCGTAGCTCTCATTTTTCTTGGATATGAATTTTACTTTCTCTGAATTGGCAAAAGCCATATATATATTCCCTTCTTAGAAAATAACAATTTACAAAAATAACAGGTACCATGTATGCCAAATAGCAGAAATATTATGAGCACTTCTCCTGCTTTTTCCCCTGGATCTTTTAAATTGTATTTTCAGCTCTGAATTCTCTCCCTTGAAGCTTCCCTGACTCTTCTTCCCTCCTTTGACAAATCAAGAAGGGCAAGATCTGTTGTACTCATGTATAATCAAGATAAAAAGATTCTAGCATTAGCTATGTCAAAAAACCTCAAACATATGCCTTAAACTTTCCTTTTGAGTTCATCCCCTCCCTATCTGGAGGTGTATAGTATGTTTCATCAGGAGTTCCCTAGACTTGGGTTGCTCAAAGTTCCTAAAACCTTCAAAGTTGCTTATCTTTACACTATTATTACTACATTGTCATCCTGGTTCTGCTCACTTCATTTTGCATTATCTCATGTCTTCTTAAGTTTCTCTGAAATATTCCTTCATCATTTCCTACAGCACAGCAACATTCCATCAACTTCATATACCATAACTTGTTCAGCCATTCTCTGACTGATGGGTATCCCCTCAAATTCCAATTCTTTGGTACCACAAAAAGAGCTGTTATATTTTTGTACTTATTGGTCCTTTTCCATTCTTTGATCTCTTTAGGGTTACTGACCTAGTATCACTATCCCTGTCTGTACAGCTTAATAGCTGTTGGTTCATAATCCCAAATTGCTTTCCAGAATGGCCAGACCAGCTTTCAGTCCCATCAGTGGTGTATTAATGTACCTGTTTTCTCACAACTCCTCCATCACTTATACTTGAACCAATTTCATATGGCTATTGATAGCTTAGATTTCTTTCTCTGAAAACTGTCTATGCAAATCCTTTGGCCAGTTACCACTTAGGCAATGACTTATTCTTGTGAATTTTTAGCAATCTCAATATACTTTAGAAATAAGGCATTTATCAGAAAAACCTATACAGCATTTTTTTTTTACCAATTCCCTGCTTCTCTTTTCATTTTAGCTACATTTGGTTTTGTTTGTGCAATTTTTTTCTTTAATTTTATGTAATCAAAATTGTTTATCTCCTGTGAACCTGTCTTTTTTTGGTCATGAATTCTGCCTTAGCATTAGATTTGAAAGGTAACTTCTTCCTTATTTCACTAACTTGTCACCCTTTTTCTCTAACTTATGTATTAACTAAGTTGGTCTTAGCATATAGAGTACAATATTGGTCTATATCTAGTTTCTGAAACACTGCTTTCCAAATTTCACAATTTTTTCTCAAATGGTGAGTTCTGGAAACAATAGCTGTGATCTTTGGATCTATCACACACTGTATATTGTGTACCAATTCTGTTCCACTGGCCAACCTATTTCTTTACCCAGGACCAAAATGTTTTGATGATTATGGCTTTGTAGAATGGTCCTTTCCACTTTTTTTTCATTAATTCCCTTGATATTCTTGATCTTTTGTTCTTTAAACTACTTTAATTTTTTCCAGCTCTGTAAAGCATCCCTTGTTAGTTTGGTACAGCACTAAAGAAGTAAATTAATTAGGTAGCAATTTCATTTTTATTATAGTAGCTCAGCTTACCCAACAGCAATTAACTAATATTTATATATTTGGGCCTACATTTTTGTAAAGATTATTTTCTAAATGTTCATAGAGTCCCTCTGTGTGTCTTGACAGATAGACTTCCAAGCAATTCTTGTTATCAGTAGTTATTTTAATTGGAATTCCTTCTTATTGGATAAAATATTTGCATTCTTCTATAGGGAGATGATACACGTATCCACACAGAATTCTATCAACATCAGGGGTTACAAAGAGAGTCTAATTAGACACAGGGTATGGGAATGGTTATTTTTAATGATATAAAAGGTTGGAAGGGAGAGGAAAAGGAATATACTTGAATAGAAGTGGAAGACAGGAGAAGAATGGGGGAAAGTACCTCATATAAATGGAGTACACAAAGAAAAGTCTATTCAAGAAGGGAGTGTGGGGCAAAGAAGCAAACAACACTTTAATCTCAATCTCAAATGAATTGGTCAAAGGAGGGAAGAATATTCATACATATACACACACAGTCAAGTACAGAAATAATTTCATCCAACACAGAAAGAGGAGGGAAAGTGATTACAGCAAAGGCAGTAAGATGGGAAGATTAAGAGAGGACTTGGAATTTTAAAAAGAGTGAGAGACTTAAAGAGTAGGCAAAAAAAAAACAAGAAACAAAGTATAAGAAAAAATGATGAGAAAAATATTTAACTAACAATAAGTATGAATGGGATAAATTCACTCATACAATGGAACAGTATGGCAGAAGGATTAGACACCAGAAAAATATGATGTTTACAAGAAACACTTGACAAGGAAAGATACACACAGAGTTAAAATGAGAGACTGAAGCAATTTATTTTCCTTGGCTTAAAGTAAAAAAGATAGGAGTAGCAATCATGATCTCAGATAAAGCAACAACAAAAGAACTGTATAAAAGAGAAAAACAAGAAAGACACATTATACTGAAAGGCATTACAGACAATGAATTTATACCAATAATAAACATATGAAACAAATAGAAGAGCATCTCAATTCTTAAAGGAAAAATTAAATTAATTTTAGGAAGAAAAATAGTAAAACTATAATATTGTGGGGGACTTCAATTTATCCCACCTCAAACCTATATATTCCTGACCAAAAAACAAAAAACAACAAAAAGAAAAAATATTGAATTGGAATAGAAAGGAGTAAACCTATTTCTCAACTGTGTATGGCACTTTCACAAAAATTAACCATGTATTAAGTACATAAAAACCACATAAAAATGCAAAAAATCAGAATTATTAAATTCATCTTTTATGAGAATAAAAATTATATTCAATAGACTTTGAAGCAAAAATTAAAAATCAATTAGAAATTCAATAATGTAAACTAAACAATAGGTGAATCAAGGAACAAATCATAGAAACAATAATTTTAATAAGATAATGACAATAAAGAGATAGCATACTAAAGCCTGAGAGTTGTACTCAAAGGAAGACTTTAGGGAGATGTTATAGCTTAAATACTTTCATCAATAAAAGAAAAAGCAGACCAAAAAATAGAGCTTACAAGTAAAGAATCAGAAAAAGCAACAAATTTAAACTTCCCCTTCCAATTAAAAATCAAGGTGGAAATCTTCAACATTAAAGGAGAGAATTTTTAAAATTGAAATAAAAAAACAATTACTTAAAGCTAGGAGCTGGGGGTTGGGGGAATAAACCATTAAGTAATTGGATTTAACAAAATTACCAGTATCAAAAAAGGAAAAGGTAAATTCAGAACCAATGAGAAGAAATTATTATTATTAACTATTTTTCCAGAGTATGTGTCAATAAAACTGACAAAACGAATATTAGCAACAACCTTACCATTGTCAGGCTGCTTCAGAAAAATGGAAACTAGTTGTATTTTTTCTGTGGGGGAAAAACTGGAAATATCTCTCTTCATGTATTTATGTTCCTCATACGCAGATGCCAGTGGAGGTCAGGGAGGAGGTAGGAATAATCACATAGAGAGGGACAATCCACTGACAATATTCATGACTCCTTCCTATTAGTGACAACTTACAACAAATATAGTGTAATGTAAGAAAA
Source organism: Monodelphis domestica (assembly GCF_027887165.1). Lineage (NCBI taxonomy): Eukaryota > Metazoa > Chordata > Mammalia > Didelphimorphia > Didelphidae > Monodelphis > Monodelphis domestica. The sequence goes on along the minus strand of NC_077233.1, from coordinate 139,476,150 downwards.
AGAGATCTCTTCTTCAGCGTGGGTTCCCATTGTAACCTCCTGGATCTCTCTTTCTTACATTACAATAGGAATTCCTAAAGACTGGATAAAAAAGACATAGCAAATTTGCTTTATCTAATTCATAATTTCTTGGAGTAACTAAGCTCCAGCATAGGATATTACATTCCCATTTATTTCAAATTCCTTGAGTTTCCTAAAAAGTAAAGGGGGCATTAAACAATGTTAACGCCCCTTCTTTATATAGATTAGTCTATCACAAAATAAACCTTAATGAAGGTCTGATAGGCACATGATACTCAGGAGAGAGCTATACAAAAATAAGACAAGCACAAGCTCTGCCCATGCGGTGCTCACAATTATTTTAGAGATTTTGATCCCAAGATACATTTTCTAAGATTTAATAACAGTTACAAAATTGTCCGAAGATTTGTCATATTCAGAATATGCATAGGGTCAAAGTTTTGTATGTACTCTTCGATGTGTCATAAGGCCAGACCAATGTCTAAAGGGTTTCCCACATTCTTTACATTCATAGGGCTTCTCTCCAGTATGAATTCTTTGATGTTGAGTAAGAGCTGAGCGTTGATTGAAGGCTCTCCCACATTCATCACACTCATAGGGTTTCTCTCCAGTATGAATTCTCTGATGTTGAATAAGGGAAGAGTTCTGGTTGAAGGCTTTCCCACACTCCCTACAATGATAGGGTTTATCTCCAGTATGAATTCTTTGATGCTGAATAAGGTCTGAGCTTACCCTAAAAGCTTTCCCACATTCACTACATGAATAGGGTTTCACTCCAGTATGAATTTTTTGATGTTTCCTAAGGTAAGAACGTCGGCTAAATGCTTTCCCACACTGAGTACATTTGTGGGGTTTCACTCCTATATGTATTCCCTGATGTTTTCGAAGTTCTGAGTTCTGCTTGAAGGTTTTCTCACATTCATTACATTCAAATGATTTCTGGACAGTCTGATTTATTTGATGTACACTAGAAGATGAATTCTGTCTAGAGTTTTGGTCATTTGTAGCAGATATATCAAGTTTCTCTCCTGTTGGAACTCTTTGTTGTGCAACCAGGTTTGAGTTCAAATGGCAACTACACAAACACTCATCATATTTATGGCCATTCTCTCCTAATGGAATTTTTTCAGCAGGGATGGTCACTAACATATAATTTCCATCCTGAGAAAGGGAGCCATCTACTTTCTCCATTTTGTTTTCCTGTTGCTTGCTTAAAGTGCCTTCACATTCATAAGCTTCTTCAGTCTTGGCTCCCTGAGAAACGTCCACTGGGAATCTCCCAGATATCTTCTCCTTTGACTCTACTGCTTCAGAAAATTCCTGCTTTGGAAGAGACCACTTGATACCAATCTCAAAATCTGAAATGATCAACAGAAAATACAAATGTCATGTGTGCTAGGTGAAAATGACCTATTTTAAGGAATACTGACAAAAGTTCACATCTCCAAAGTCCTTTATATACATTACCTATTTGGTAACTGTAAACCTTAAAATTTCTTAGACTTATAAATGTTGGAAATTTCACCATTGGGAAATTTCATACTTGAAAAATTTCCTATTGATAGTGGGAACTCTATTGGAATGTGAACCCCATTGGCATGGGAGGTTCCTCCTCCTCCCTTCTTAAGATTACTTTAGGACAGAAACCTTTTGCTGAACAATGGAAAGGGCTTTGACCTATGCTTAAGCATAGAACAGGAAGTTCTTTGAGTCATGATTGATTTTAGAATTGATACAATAGAGATACTTGGAATGACAGAACCAGGTCTTGGAAAATACAATTTCCACCCCACTCAGTCCTAACAGGATTTAGGAAGGGCTGCAGCAAAGGATCAAGATTTAATTATTTGAGAATATGACCTTCAACATACATGTGCAAAGCCACAGACCTCTGGGCAGTCCTGGGTTAAGCTAGATCCACCATTGGCACAGGGAAGACATGGACAGTGATTGGTAGATGTGAGAACTGAGGGGAGGGAACTTGGATGGTTTCCTTAAAGATAGAGGGGTCTGAGGACTGAGGGTGGTTGGTGGGAGAGGTTTTTGGTCTGAGAGGTGGTGCTTTGAGAGTTGGCTCTGAAGGAAGCTGGAGGTGGAGGCCCTTGAGACTGTTTCTCCATTTTGGTCACGTGAGTAATAGGGACTGATCTCCTTTCTTTGCCCCAGCTATCTAAGGGCTTGGGCCTTTTGGCCCAGCCTAAACAGAAGGGGTATTTAAGCCCTATTCCCTTCTCTCCCCTTTCTCTCTCCCTCTATCTCTAATTCCTTTCTTCCTCCTGTTTTGTAATTAAACTCTATAAAAGGTTGACTGCTGACTTGAGTTTTCATTTAGGAATTACATAGCTGAATTCCTTGGCGACCTTAAATTAATATATATCAGTCTTTTAAAGTGATTTCCTTGTCACATAACTACAGCAACCTTTTGAATAAGCAAGAGATATGATTATACTCAATTTTATAAATTAGGAAATTAAAAATAAAAGAAGTGATAAGATCATAAATTTAGAGTGGGAAGGATCTTTAGAGATCATCTATTTCAACTCCCTCTTTTACAGATGAGGAAACTGAGACCAAGAGAGATTAAGTAATTAATCAATGCCATACAATTAGTGATTTGTAGAGCTGGGACTAAAATCCAGATTCTAAATCCATCACCATTTTAATGGCACCACATTGCCTCTTAGAAACAGAATAATCAAAATGAAATTATGCAAAATATGAATACAGTCTGCATATGTTTCTGTGAACTTTCACAAATGGTATCCCAATTTAGAGGAAATGGTAAGAGGAGACAAGGGTAAAATCATAGGGGCCAAGTGAGGCAGGTAAGAGGTATCTGGTAGAGAGGACAATGTAGCCCAAAAAATGAACCATTCTATGACAGTAAGAAAGTAAGAGACAAATCAGAGAAAGTAGGAAGCCAAAGACAGAGGGAAAGGCCTCATATACAAAAATATTTATAATAGCACTTTTTGCAATGCCAAAGAAGGAAGTGGATGCCCATCACCTAAGGAGTGCCTGAACAAACCAGGGTATATGAAAACAATGGAATATTATTGTACCATAAAAAATATCAATAAGAAGCCCTCAGAAAAACTTGAGAAGCCTTTAATGAATAACATTGCATAAGAACAGATCAAACACCAGAGAAGAATTTACAAAATCATTATGATGTGAAGAAAAACAATATTCATAGATTTCAGAACTCTGAACAGTGGAGTGATATAACTTCAGAGAATGGCTAGTAAGACATGCATGTCTCAGAAAAGGGCTGGTAAATTATACATATGGAATGAGGTATACATTATCAGTCAAGGTCCATGGGTTTATTTGTTTTGCCTATATGTAAGCTATGAGTTATAAGGGAGGGTTGGGAGTGAAGGAATTTAGAATTTTAAACCTGAATAAAAAAAACTGAAAAAGCAGAAAACAGATGAAAAACTAAGCAGGACTACAACATGCTGAATTAGGACTAAGAGAAAAATTGGAGAGTGAGGGAAATGAGCTTTCAAAAGGAGAGAAAAGATAAGAGGATATAAGATGAGGGCCTGGATATGTAGAGGGAAGAATAAAGGAACAATTTCCAATTCAGTGGTTTGAACTATTTTTCATATGCTGACTTTCTGGGCTTTGCTATGATTCTCACCCTTGAACTTCCCTCAGTGCTTAGGGCCTCCTCATCCTGTAATATCTCTCCATCCCTGCAACCCTCTCCCTAGAACATTGCTCCACCATGCCAGCTCCCTTCTCCCACTAGTGAGTTCCTCCAAGAATGTTCTAGCCTTCATCACCATGCCCTGGTGGTGGGGCAACTTGCCCCACTCTTTACTTTTCTGTGTGGTCTTTCCCACTTAGAGTGTAAGCTTCTTGAGGGCAGGAAGTGTCCATCTTTTTGTTTGTATTTGTCTTCCCACTCCCTAGCCCAGTTTTGGGTACATAGTAAGGACTTCATTAATACTTGTTTGCCATGCTAGTGGACCTAGAAAAAAGGAGGCATCAAGAGTGAAGGAAAGCAAAGGGGCATCGCAATCCTGTATCTTAAGCATATATCCATAAAAACTTTTCAGTTCTATAGTCCATATTAAACTTAAAAGTCACAGATCTGAGTCAAGCAGAGGACGCTCCCCATCTTGGCAGTCTCAGCCCTAGGCAGTATACTTAGAAAGAAGCAAGTTTAAAAGCCAGCAACAAAATTGTGGTCAGGCCCCAGGAGCATAGTAGGGTCTCATTTCTAGTTTCCAGATCAGTCTGAAACCTGCACAGGAATTGGCTAAGGAGGAATCACAGTTCAAAGGGAAGTCTATAGTTATGTCATTCTGAATCAGAAGCTTCTGAAATGGATGGTAGTAGAAGGGTCCAGCAGCAGTCTACTGTTGCTCAGATCAAAACCAGCCAGAATTTGCAGAGCTCAGACCAAGAGTCAACAACTACACTTTGACCTAAATGGACCACTTTGGGAGAATTGAAAGCTTGTAGATGCCTAGCCCATGTTGTCCTTGAGATTCTGAAACAGCACGATCCTCACAACATCTATAAAGCAGCAAACAGCCCATCTCAGAACTTCTTTATAGAAGGGCACAGAGTCCAGCCCCAACAAAATCTAAAGTCAGGAAGTAGGCTTAGAAGATGAAGGAGGGGGAGGGAGAAGCTATTATGGTGACAGGAACATTCAAGTCATAAACTCCAAAGAAGGGAATAACTCCAATACAACTTGTAGATACAAAGCTTCAAAGAAATACATATCATGGACACAAATTCAACTAATTCCTGGAAGAGGCAAGAGTTTATTTTTTTTTATTTTTAAATATTTTTCTATGATTCCATGATTTCTGTTGTCTCCCTCCCTCCTCCCAGATCTGACAAACAATTGCACTAGCCTATACATATGTTATCTCTCAGAGGCAAGAGTTTAAAAAGAAGAGTTTAAAATAGTTTTATAAATGAGAGAGGGCTAAGGGAAAAAAAAACTAGAAAAGTTATTAGAGTTTTGAAAGAAAAAACTGGACAGGGAATTAACAGCTTGGTATAAGGGGTATAAAATCTTATCCAAATAACAAACTCCATGAAAATTAGAAGAGACCAAATAAAAGTGAATGAATCCATAAGAGCAAGAAATATTAAAATCAAAAGATTGAAAGATTAAAATCAAAAGATTTTTTAAAATGAAGAAAATTTAATATATTCAAAAACAACTTACCTGGAAAACAGATCAAGGAGAAAAATTTTAAGAATCATTAGACTTCCTGAATGCCATGACAGAAAAAAAAAGCCTAGATATCCTATTTCAGGAAATCTTAAAAGAAAACACCTCAAACTCTTAGAACCAGAGAGTAATGCAAAAACAGAATAAATCCACTGATCATCTGCTAAAAGAAATCCCAAAATGAACATTCCTAAGAACATTATAGCCGAAATATATTTTCCAGATCAAAGAAAAAGTAGTGCAGCAGCCAGAAAGAAAGAATTGGAGTGCCAAGGAGCCACAGTTAGGACTATCCACAATTTAGGAGCCAGCACTACCAAGTTATGAAGAGCTTAGAATACAACATTCCAGAAGACAAACCGTACTTATATGTATTGGCAATAAAGAGTTTACTTGAAAAGAACTCACAATCTAATGGATAAAAGTTGTGAGGATAAAATAAGATTATACTTGTAAACCTTCAAATGATCTAAAAATGCTAGCAGTTTCCATTACTGCTGCTGCTACTGCTACCACTACTGACAGATCTTCACACACCCTCCAACACCTGGCAGAACACCGGAACTCAGCCTGTCTTGCATGGCTGAGCATCAGCTTGAGAATCACTCCCGATCCCCAGAGGCTGGAACCCCCCCATCCCACTCAGGGACATCCAATGAAGTTGGCCCAAGTAGCTTACCTTCCCCAGAGACGACCAATAGAGGCAATCCAGGTTGCCTTATCCCTACTGCCCCTTCCTTCCCCAAACCTATATATATCCTATATCTCCCTACCACTCAGCTGGGACTGCCTCACCAACTCTGTTGGCATCTGGCTCCCGCTGTCTGCCTCCTTCTTCCCTCCCCCTTCCCGTAGGACCCCTTCACTAACCCTCTTGGCATTGGGCTCCTTACCGCTTCAGTAAACCCATGTGTAGCACTGACAACTACCATTACTACTACTACCACTACCACCACTGCCACCGCTCCTTCTCCTCAACCATCCCCTAAATGACACACAGAAATGAATATGAGGAAGTGAGGTGATGTGATAGACAGAATACTAGTCCTGAAGTTAGGAAGACCTGAGTCTACAAATCCAGTCTGTCACTTACTAGCTATGCCTGTTAACCTCTATCTGACTGTTTCCTCACTTATATGATGGAGAAAATAATAGTACCCAACACACAAAATTGTGAGAATTAAATGAGATGAAGATACTTGTAAAGCACTTATCATAATGCCTGGCACACAGTGTTCTTGTCATAAATGCTGGTTTCCTCCCTCTCTTGCTCCCCATACTCTTAGCCTCATGATCATTCACAGGTATTTCATTTCCCTGTTCACAAAACACTGAAATCTCTTTACTTGATCACAATCTGTTGTTGTTTCATATCCACATCTCCTTCTACCTTACAAACTTAAACCCTTCCTTTCTCCTTTGCTCAAAATCCCACTGATTGGAACTAGCAAAGTCAGCATTTCAACCACTATCCTTTGTTACCAGACCCTGCACATCACACTACTCCTAATCACGGAAACTGAGGAGTCAGACCCTACTCTAATCTATTTAAAAACAACCACCATCAAATCCCCACCTCTTCTCTCCCTTCATATCCCCTCCCGTTGTTATACAACCTTGCTTCTCACCTCTTTCTTGTAGGAACTGGGGCTCTGGAGACCCACACTTGATCTGGATGTTCATGGGCTGGACATTCAGTGCATCCTGTGCTGTTCTCAAAGGGGCCATTTTCTCACAGGCCCCTGCCTCTCTGGGTATACTAGATACAACCTAAAGATAATGAAAAATGTTTGGCTAAAACATCATTATAGAAACGAAGCACAGGGATACAGGAGAGGGAAATAAAAACCAGAAATCTGTGTGTAAAATCAAGAAAAACCATAAAACAACCAAGGGGTCACTTTTTATTAATAATGAATAATCTATTACCATTCAGGAAAATGGCTGACTTGGCACATGAAAGAAGTAGCTACATGGGAAGTTTTTGTCTCAGGAAGTTTGTGTTAATATTATCATGTGGTTATTTGAACAATGAATGATTTAGTGTTGAGTTGAATATATATAAAATCTTGAGACAATTACAAAAATATCCATATTTATCCATTTTTACCAATTAAAAATAAATTATGGGCTTACTTTTTTATCCTCAACAAACCATACCATATTGATAACATTATTTTAACTTCTAGAAACTATGAAAAACCATGCTGTCCCAGAGCAATTCTTCTTAAACATAAAGCCTAAATTAGAATATTAAGGAGGATTTAGAGTATAGAATGTGCTCGTTGAAAAAGTTTGGAAAATCTGATCATCTCCTTTATTGTTATCATAGAAGCTAATAGCCTGAGAGCTGAAAGTAACCTTAAAAGTCATATAGTTCAAACTCTTCATTTTACAGGGTAAGGAAACTGAGGCCCAGAGAGATTAAGAGACTTGCTCCAATAAGAGGAAGAGCCAGGATTCAAGCCCAAGTCTTCCCAATCCAAATCCACCACACTTGACACTACTAACCTCTCTCTCACTCTATGCTTACTTTCAGTCTTCATCCTCTTTGGCCTCTGACCACACTGGACACTGTTGATCCCCTTCTTTATAAAACTCTTTAATTCACTGATTTCCATGATTTCCATAAGACCAAACTATTTGTGTTCTCCTACCTCTCTGACCACACCTTCTCTACATCCTTGTATGATTCTATTCTCTTCTTCCACTGCCTAAAAAACCCCATGCTGCAAGATTCAATTCTCCTGTCCACTGTAAAGTGGCAGGAATCTGAAAGACCCAAGTTCAAATAGAGCTTCAGATGTTTACTAGCTATGTGACCCTAGGTAAGTCACTCTTGACTTCTGTCTCAGTTTTCTCAACTGTAAAGTGGGGATAATAATAGCTCCTACTTCATACAGTTGTGAAGATTAAATGAGATCAAATGAGATAAAATATGTAAAGCACTTAGCACAATACCTGACACATAGTAGGAAATTAATAAATGCTTCTTTTCCCCTTTTTCTACACTCTCCTCAGAGATCTCATTCACTTTAAGGCAAATTTGGCAATTACATAATGAAGCAGGTTAAAAACCTCAGTCATCCTGTATCTTCTCTGTTTCCTATACCCAACCACTCACTCATTGACTTTTTTTTTTTGCTTTCTATCCACGTCACCTAGCACAGTGCCTCACATGTAGATGCTTAATAAATGCTCACTAAAAGACTAGAAATTGCTTCCTAAAATGGTACTCCTTCCTGCCTCCAGACTCCCTTATCTAATTAAGTTAAACAGACCACCAGAATAATCTTTCTAAAACAGCTTTTGGTCATAACACTTCCTCAGTCAAAAGAAACCTTTATTGAGTCCCTGATGCCACTGATAAGGTCCAAACTCAAGACCCTCTTCCCTTTGCAGCCTCAAGCTGTTATACTATAAAAATCCCCTTCCCCAAAGTAGTCAACTATGCAGTAAATACTTTTTACACGTCGGGCTCCCTAACTTTGCTCACCTCATTCGGTCTGCTTGCAATGGTATGTCTGCTTATATGCAAGTGTGTATGTATACACACACACAGATATAGGCATATTTATCCCTTAAGAACCAGCTCAACAACAAAAAAAAAAAGGAACAAGGTCCACCCACCTTCAACAAAAACTTACCAAAACTAATCAGCTGGCATTTCACGATTCTCTGGATTTAGATATTTATGGTTCCCTGGGAATAGCTGGGTGGCTCAGTGCATTGAGAGCCAGGCCCAGAGGTGGGGAGGCCCTGGGTTCAAATTTGACCTTAGATACTTCCCAGTTGTGTGGCCCCCGGCAAATCACTTAATCCCCATTGCCTAGCCCTTATCACTCTTCTGCCTTGGAGCCAATACATAGTATTGATTCTAAGACAGAAGGTGAAGGTTTAAAAAAATAAAGTGGTTCCCAAGTGTGAGGACCCTTTCTTAAAGAAAAAAAAAATGTACCCCACGACAACAATGATATTTTGCTAGAACTAAAGTTCAAAATGATGGTTACAAATATGGATTTGCGAATGCAACCATTCCAGAAGCTTTGAGGAGTCCAGAGCCCACAGGCTAGGAACCACTGGTACATATCACTTATTTGGGAATGAATCATGTGATATATGTTGTAACTTCTTCTATAGTTATATATGTTATATTGCTCTATCTTCTAAGTCCTGAACTCTGAAATTCCCTTCTCTGGTCACATTCTACCTCTCCACTTTTCAATCGTACCAATCCTGCTCCCTACAAACACAATGATATTCATTCAGTCCCCGCATCCTACTCTGCTGTTCTGGCACTACCCAGTCTTGATCCCGGGCGTTAGCTATTTCAATGACATTAGGAATCACTCCAGAATCCCTTACCCATCTCACTTTCCATAATGAGCCATTCTCAACACTGGAAACCACTTAGCTAGGCCTGAAACACTGAATGCTAAACTGTGCCAAGGGAGTGAGTAGGTCCAAAACAATCTTACTCCGTATCACATTTCCCATGATCCAAGTTCTTTCTACTATCACCAAGTCCCCAGCTTCACTTCCTACTCCCTTCCCCAATCACAGATGATTTCACTTCCTACTTTATCCTAAAACGTCTGAGATCATCTAGCATAAGCCCACTCAGCTTCTCCCTCCCTCCTCACTTCAAAACCTCTCTAATAGATCATCCATCTTTTCTTCCCTCCTGTCCAAAAGAAACAACTGGCCTTCCTCCTTGCCCAAACGAACTCCACTGATTTTGACCCTATCCCCCTTGCCTCCTCCAGAATTTTGTTTCCATGATAATCTTTTATTTCATGGAAACAAGAAGAGCTGAGTAAGAATCCTGCTTCAGAACACTTCCAGCTTGTGACCCTGGGAAAGTTGCTCAGCATAGGGTTGTATGAAGAGCACTTTGTAAACCTTCAAGAAATCTAGAAATTCTAGCTGTTGTTATTATTGTTTCCTCTCAACAAGCTCTTTCCTCCCACCTACAATCCATTTTTAGCTTCCTGTATCCCCCAAACAAAAACCTTCCCCTAAAGTTGATACTTCTTTCAATCCCTCCATCATCTTTCCTCCTCTTTGATGTTACTTCTTCCTCATTATCCACTGTTTCTTTTTTTTTTAATCCTTAACTTCCATCTTGAAATCAATACTGTGTATTGGTTCCAAAGCAGAAGGGTGATAAGGGCTAGGCAATGGAGGTTAAGTGACTTGCACAGGGTCACATAGCTAGGAAGTATCTGAGGCCAGATTTGAACCTAGGACCTCCCATCTCTAGGTCTGGCTCTCAATCCACTGAGTTACCCAGCTGCCCCCTCCACTGTTTCTTAATCCCTAGTTTTTCTACTCATCGCTCTGGTGACCATCTTCTAATTTATTATCCATGATCTCTCTGCAGCATTTGACACTGTTAATCTACTCCCTCCCTATTCAGCTTCCTAGAAATTGTACTCTTATACTTTCCTGCTTGCCAATCCTCTTCCTTCTCCTTTTGAATTCTCTTCTTCCTCTTGTTATCCTCTACAGGAAGATGTCCTGAAAAGCTCTGTCTTTGACCCCCCTCCTATTACTCTCTCTTCTTTGTTGATATTATCCACATCCACAACTTCAACTCTGGCCTTTGTGGAAGCAGATAACTCCCACTGCTGTGTCTCAAACCTCCCTCATGGTCTGAGATTTTTTGTTAGATGATTTGGAGCATTCCAATCTCAACACACTCCAAACTAAACAAGTAAGTTCTGCCCAATGGCCCCTACTTCAGTAATGATATGAACATACTCTCAAACATGCAGGCTAGAAATCTTGGCATTATTTTTGGATTAGGCCAACAAGGAAAAAGGAAGAAACACAGATCCTGAATCATTTCTCTGAAATTGTTTTCACCACCATCTCATTCTTTTCATTCACGTTTCTACTACAGCAGGGCCTAAATATGGTTCATTTAGACTAGAGCAACAATCCTTTTAACAAATTTCCCTAACTCTAGTCTCAGCACCTCCAAACACTGCCCAATGAATTTAATTTTTTTTTAACCAATTACATGTAATAACAAATTCCCACACAAATTTTCCTAAGTTAGAGGATTGAATTTATGTCACTCCCTTTCTTTCCTTCACCATCCCGGTGCTACTACTCAATGAATCTTATTAATAGCTCTATTTATCTAATTTCCTTCCATAAAAAAGAACCAATAGAAACCTATTATCTAACCTCACATTAGAAACTCACTTCTGGCTCTAAATATTTACTCTATCACACAGTACTCATACCAGGAATATACTAATTTCCCTCCACTCCCACACCCTACATCCAACCTATCTTGAAATTGTACCTATCATTCTCTTCCAAAGCACAGTTAAACAACATGTCCCTCAAAAACTTTTTCTTGACTTCAGGTCCCTCCACCACCAACAACCAGGAGTGAGCTCTTCCTTTTCTGAACTCTCATAACATTCTGTATCTCTCCTATATCTTTATTACATTTAATTGGTAATATAATTAATTTCTTATCTTCCCTACTTTCAATACTTTCAAGACTTTCAATAATCAAGGAAATTAGGAGCATCTACATGTTGCAATGGATAGAGAATAAGATTGGAGATGTAATCCTGGATTCAAGTCTGGCCTCAAACACTCATTATTTATGTGGCTCTGGGCAAGTCATTTAACCCCAGTTGCCTAGCCCCTACTACTCTTCTGCCTTAGAGCCAATACTTAGTATAGATTCTAAAACAGAAGGTAGGGGTTTCTAAAAAATAATAAACAAGATATAATGGTTAGGCATGTAAATGTTTACAAAACTGAATCTACTACATCTTCATCAATTTTTAAATGATCACACAGGAAAAAAGGATTGTATCATACTTTTTTATAGCCTTCACATGTATTAGCAATCAGTGCCTTATCTACAGCAGGCAGTCAATAAATATCTGAATGAGTCTATAAACATATTGCTTATATTCTACAGCTCCCTACATGAAGGAACAAATTCCTATATTTCTGGCATGTGTTCAAGAGTAGTGAGCAAAGAAAAAAAAGAGCAGTGAGTAGTTGGCAATAAGAGAGTAAAGAGGAGACTAATGGACTAAGACTCCTGGCCCCTTAAATTATACTGAAAATTTGAACTCAAGACATTTTCTTCTCATCTTTTCCTTATTCAACAAATCAAGTAAATCATCATATATTAAGCATCTACTGTGTGCTAAATTCTGGAGATACAGAGAAAAGCAAAAAAATAGTCCCTACTTTCAAAGAACTCACTGTCTAATAAAGGAGACAACATAACCTCATTTTCCCATGGTAAATCACACCTGCAGCCTTCCCACCTGACGTCCTGATTCACCAAGTTCTCTCTCCAAATCTTCCAGCACAGTAACCACCTCCTCTGCATTCTCTAGATGCTGATCTCTCACCCAGGTCTGCAGGGCCTCTGGCAAAATGGTCAGGAACTGTTCCAGGACCAGCAGTTCTAGAATTTGCTCCTTTGTGTATATCTCCGGTTTTAACCACTGGTGACAAAGTTCCCGAAGTTTGTTCAGAGCATCTCGGGGTCCAGGTGTGTCACTGTAGCCAAACTGCCTGAAACGAAGGCGGGAGGTCTCCTGGGTTGAAGGACTGTTCCTCTTCTGGATACCTTTCTTCCCCCACAGGTAATCCTCTTCTTCCTCCACCTTTACTTTTACTACTTGAAGTCCCTCTTTCCACGCTGGATCGAGGGCTGCAGTTTCTCTGGATTCTAGAGCCATTTGAGCTTTTCGAGTTTTTAAAACAACTCTAGAAGGGTCTATGCCTTAAAGATGTTCCCCTTAGGTTGGTCTTCAAGGACATTCATAAGATATAAGAAACCATAGTTAATAATGAGTTATTAAATTTAGAATGTTATTAGAAAAATTAAACAACTTAATGAAAGTCAGTCAGAAGCATAATTCATTGAATACAACTCTGACAAAAGCTATACAAGTAATTCCAAAGCAATTTCGGATATTTTCTCTTTGGGTGAAATAGAAATATTGTGAATTTGTGGGCCCCCTAGCGGTCACCAGACCTCCCTGAGGCCACACTCCAGGTAGTCCCTGTAATGCCACCGGTCATGCGCAGAATTCCCAACAACCGATCCCGCCCCCCATTTTCACCTACCCTCCCCCCCAATGTATCCTTCCCTTCCCCCTTCCATCCTCCCCCAATACCATTCAGGGGCCAGGAAACCCAACTTCCAACTTCATAGGCTTCGTACATAAGGGCTCTCAGTTGACACAGGGACCTGCAGTCATCCACAACATGTCTAGCTTCCTTAAGTAGTTTAGCTCCTGCCACTTGCAGGGATGCTTCTAAACCCGACCCTCCTCTAACCACAGCGACCCTGTCTGCACCTCTGCTTCCAGACTACATTTCCCGGAACCTCCAGACCGGGTTTCCGCCCTTTTCTGGGTGATCCAGACTGACGGACCACTGTCAAGCGGTTGCTATAGAGATGGGTTAGAGCTGCACGTGACTCCAGCAGAGTTCATACTCCGGCCCGGGGGCTGGCTCTACACAAGAGGGCGTAGGTCTGCACTGCAGGGGAGAACTGCAGCCAGAGCTATTCAAAGGATTCAGTCAGGGAGCTCAAGGCTCAGGGTCCAGCAAAAAAAGGAAGCTGGCACTAAGTCCCGGAGAATGTCGCCACCTGGATCTCTGGGAAATGTAGTCAGGAGGGGGAAATAGACATTCCTCTGCCCCGAAGGCCTCTGGGAATCGTAGTCCAAAGACAATTTCCATGACGTACTGGGAGCTGCAGCTGGAGATGCTGGCTCAATCCCTTCTCCCTCCAAGGGAATTGGCCTCCTGGAGATCTCTGTGTTAAATGAGAACTGGGTCCTCCACCTAGAAGAGGGAGAACCCCTCCCTCTCCAGCCTCCTTACCTTCTTGCCCACAGGGAAGATGGCGGTGGGTGGGGATGAGGCTGAGAAACCCCAGGGTGGAGTTTGGCGCGGGGAAATCGGGTGGTCCCGCTCCGGTGACGTCATCGCAGGGGGCTCAGGGTCGGCCTGGCTCCAGTGAATCCGGGAAGAGGAGCTCCCTCTGGCGGCCGGGCTGTTGTCTTCGTCCAAATTCACCCCGTTCTATTGGAGAACCGGACGAAAAGCCAGTTCTTCAGTCTGTTGTGAAGACGCTGACTGCACCATCTGGGGCTAACCTGCCATTTTCCCCAGGGTTTGGTGCATATGTTTATCCAACACCAACTTCTTTAGTACTTGAGGACTCTTTGGGTCTATTCGCCTTTTTCTCTGTAACGCCCCTACCCCTCCCAACACACTCCAGTGCCAGACAAGTTTATGGTTTACATTTCGAAATCCAGCAATAACAAAAGCTAACGTTTTAATATCGCAAATAGTCTCTCATTTACACAACAACCTTGACATGTTAGATACTGTTATTATCCCATTTTACTGATGGGAAAACTAGAGATCGAAGTGACTTGATTTAGATGAAGGACGTGAGGCTGGATTTGCCCTGAGGTTTTCCTGACTAGGCACTGTACCCACCACTCCGCGAACACTACGGAGTTATTAGGGAATTCCAGCCTTCTCTTTTATTTTTCTTCTTAATTCTCTTCCCTACCTACTTTCCATAAGAATCTCATTATGATTCTGTGAAGTGGCATATTGCTATTTTTTATGGAGACCAGAATTAAACGAGGAGGGAAAGAAGAGTAGCATGGTTTGGGAATGGGAAATTGCTGGGCTTCTTTAATGACCCTAAACTTCTGGAAATGAAAGGCTATCTTTTAATTCCAACATTCTATTAGTGATGTGGTATAGCTTCAAGTTTTAGAACCTCAGAATTACCCAGAAATTAAAATTGAGTTATCACCTATAAGGATGAGATTGAGCTGATGATCTGTAAGGTACATTTCAGCTTGAATTTAATTATCTTATATTGTATTCTTGGGTCAATCGAACACTGTGACTCTAAGTTACAATTTAGTTCAATCGTTTTTCACTATTCCTTATCTAATTTGTTTCATCTATCTAAATTTCTATTGCTTAAACTACACCAAATAGTTTTGATGATTACTGTATTATAGCCAAACTTCAGGTCAGGAAATGCTATTACACTTTCATTCCTACTTTTTTTCATTTTTTTCCTTTGTGATTATAGAACTTTTGGTCCTCCAAATTCATTTCATTGCTTTAATCTAGTTCTATAAATATCTTCTTTGCAGTTTAATTAGCAGAGAACTAAATCTGTAGATTAATTTGCCTAGTATCATTTTAATTCAAACATGAGCTATGAATGTCCTTCCAATTATTTTAGTCTTTTGTTGCAGTAAGAGATATCATCAATGAAATGTATTGCTGAAAAATGAAGAGAGGCAATTACAATTTTGCTGAAAAATGAAGAGAGGCAATTACAATTACTAGGAGTCAAAGAACAAATAAATTATAGAAACAATAATTATGAGAAAAAAACACGATAATGAAGGAAAAGCACCAAAATTTCTGAGATGAACCTAAAGTAGTCCTCAGAAAAGAAGACTTAAATGTTTTAAGTGTTTAAAAGTTAGGAAAACAATAAATTTTTAAAAACCTCAGATAAGCACAAAAGAGATATTAAAATTAGAGAAGAAATACAACAAAAATATTAGAAATAAAACTTGTTCTGTGAAAAAACTAATAAAACAGATAAACCTTTAGCAGATATGATTTTTAAAAGGGCAGAAAATCAAACAAAATAACAAGTGAGGAAGGTGAACTCACAGCAAAATCAGAAGAAATTTTAAAATATTATTAGAACTTATCAGAGTTATATGTTAACTAAATTGAAAACACACAAAAAAGAGGGATATTTTTTAAATATATAAAATATTCAAACTAACAGAACACCAAATAGAGATCTTAAATGATCCAATTTCAGAAGAGTAAAATGAGCTAAGTATTTTTAAAAAGGGGACAAAGGATCCTAGTCCTTAAGGAATCACAGGAAAATTCTATCAAATTCTTAAGAAACAATTGATTCATGTTACACAAAATATTCTCCAAAAATAAAGCACCCTACCAGAATCTTTTTATGAGACAATTATAGTTCTAATATCAAAACCAAAGAAGGATAAAATTCAGAACTATAGACTAATATCATTAATATAGATTTTTAAAAAATCTTTTAGATAAAATCCTGTCAGGCTATAGCAATTTATCCAAGAAATCATTTGTTATGACCAAGTTGGATAATAGGGATTTAAAGAAAATAATCAACACAATCGTATTAAAACCAAAAATAACCAAAATCTTGATTATCTCAGTAGATGAAGAAAAGGCCCTGAACAAAGAGCAAACACTCATTTATGCTTTTAAAATGTAAAATATATGCATAGAGAGGACTTTAAAAAATATTAATATCTACAAAAAAAGGAAGTTTTTTCTGAAAAGTGGAAACACTAGCACCTTTTCCAAAAAATATAGGAGTAAAGCAAGAATGTCCACTTTTCCCATTATTGTTTGTTATTATTCTGGAAATACTATTAAGAGTAATAAGATAAGAAAATATTAATGGTGTAAAGACAGGTCAAGAGGAGATAAAAACTGCTTATTTTCCAATGACTTGATATCTTGTTGGAAAATAATAGGGAATTAATAAAAAATACTAAAGAAAAATAGCTTTAGCCAAATTTTGGGCTACAAATAACACCCCTCCCTCAAATCAATGGCATTTTTATATGACATAAATCCAAGAATAATAGAGAAAGAAAATTGATTCCAAATAATTACACAGTTCATAAAATATCTGGGAATCAATCTATCAAAGTACACAAAAGACAAATTTAATTACAGTGCTACTTTAAAGAAATAATTGAAGGAATAGCCAATGCTAATGACTGGACCATGTCAATCAAATAAAAATGACAATAATACCAAAGTTAATATATTTAATGCTATACTAATCATTATTATCAAAGGGATACTTTTTAGAACTTGATAAAATAATCACAGAATTCATTTGAAAAATCCAAAAGATCTAAAATATTCGAAGAAATGAGAAAGAGAAGTAGAGTTGGGGGGAAGTAGAAGTAGAAGTAGGGGGGGGGGAGGTCTGACCAAGTTAAAGAATATATACAAACACATAGCTATGGTTTATATTCATATTCCAACAAAGAGAAAGACATTACAGACTCAAGTATTAATAAAGATCAGTCAGGAAATGAATTAAACCAAGAAATTTTAATTGGTCCAACCATACAGTTAGCTAATGATGAAAGTATAGTGCAAAGTGACAGACTGACAATTGGTTCTTTAACAACAGATAAACCTGAACCATATGTATGGATTAAGGTGGGGAGAAAGCAATACAAAGCTCTCGTGGATACTGGTGCTTCAAAGTCTGTCCTAAAGACATTCCCAAGAGATACCATCATAGGGTGTATGGTTTTAGTGGCAGGAGCTACTGGGGAAATACAGCAAGTCCCAGAGCTCAAAAGCACAATGGTTAAACATTGACCATACATTTCTCCTAATTCCTGGATGTCTGGATAACCTTTTAGGATGGGATTTTTTTTATGTAAAATCGGGGCAACCCTGCAATGTGAACAATCTGGAAATATATACCTGCATCTACCCAAACATTCATTAAAGTATTATCCATTGCTATATCTGGAGCAATTGGAGAAAAAACCTTAACAGATAGAAACATTAACATTGCTGTATGACATTCCTGATGACATACCACAAGGGGTTTTTGCTAAACATCAAAATGATGTGGGTAGAATAAAATCTGCTGCACCAGTAAAGATAGAAGTCAGGGATGGTGTACCTCCTAAGATACCGCAATACAAACGTAGCAAATAAGCTATTGAAGGCATAACACCAATGATTAACAGTTTGTTAGAGCAAGGAATTTTAAAACCAACAGTGTCTGAATTCAATAGTCTATTTTAGCTATTAAATGCAGACGGGACACAATTGTGGAGATTTGTGGAGGATCTTAGGGCAGTTAATAATTTTATTAAAAAGACATACAGTTACACCTTCTCCAAATGATATCATCACACAAATTCTACCCAATGCCTGGTAGTACACTGTGATAGATCTGAGCAATGCATACTTCACCATACCATTGCACCCTGACTCCCAAAACATTTTTGCTTTCCAATGAGGACAAAATCAGTTTTGTTGGACCAGGCTTGTCCAGGAATGTTGTGAACCAACTTCTATATTCTGTCAGTTACTTCAGAGAGATCTAGCAACTATCAGTTTCAAACACAGCAAGTTGGTGCACTATGTGGACGATTTACTTTTAGCATCACCAGATCCAAAGATGTGCTTAGAAGACTCAAAAAACTGCTGATAGAGTTTTATAAGAGAGGACAGAAGGTCTCTAGGAAGAAGATTCAGTGGGTACTTCCAAAAGTAGAATATCTTGGATTTATCCTGGAAGAGGGCACCAAGAAAATCTCAAACAAGGATAGCTGATATACAGGAGCTAAGTATTCTTAGAACTAAGAAACAACTCAGGGCATTCCTAGGGGTTGCTGGTTTCTCACGGCAGTATATCATAGGATGTTCCCATATTTCAAAGAGCTTGACTGACTTGACAAAGAATGAGATTAAAAAACCATTACAACTGACTAAGGAACATCTCCATGCTTTGTCAAAGTTGAAACAAGTCATTCTAATAGCTCTGGCTTTAGGGATACCAAACTACAAGAAGGAGTTCCACTTGCATGTACATGAAGCTAAGGGTATCACTTCTGGGGTACTGGCACAATATTTTAGATTGAATTTAAGACCTGTAGCATTTTACAGTTCTATCCTCAACACAATGGCACAGGGAATGATACACTGCCTGAGAAGCATTTTTGCAACTGTTCTCATGGTAAAGGAAGCAAATGATATTGTACTGGGATGAAAGCTACATGTGTATTCTGCACACCAAATTGAAAAACTCTTATGGTCGCATGCTTTCACAAATGCCAGGCTGTCTCAGTATCAAATCATTTTGCTGGGAAATGACAACATAACTATTCATAGGTGTGCACAGTTAAATACAGGTACTCTAATTCCAGATTTGCCATTGGGTGGAGAACCACTGTATGATTTTCAAATTTTTAAAAATTGTTTTATTAAAAAAAAGAAATGTGTATAGTGAACACAGAGAAGCATAGAAAGATCCCACATAAACTGATACAGAAATAAAGTAAGCAGATCCAAGAAAATAGTATACATAATGACAACAATGTAAATAGAATGCACATAATAACACACATACACATCCAAACAAGTGAATATTGCAAAATTATAAAGAACTAGCATGGCTTAAAAGAAGCAACATGAAGAGGCACCCCCAGCCTACCCAGAAGTCAGAAGTCTGTAAGTGTGGTACCTTGAGCTTATTTTCAGATATTTTTGATGTATTAATTAGAAATGCTGATTTTTTCCTCTTTTTTTTTTAATTTAGAAATTTCCTTTATGTTGGATGGTTCTCTAGGAAGGCCAAGCAAAGTATATTGGGAAAAAAACTATGGTGCTATTGTAGGCAAAATTATTAACAACTAGGTTACATTATTAAATATTGAGTTATAGAAAAGAATATTATTTCATTATTTGAATCTAGCTTTGCATAACAAGAAACTATACATTTATTGCTTAGAGATCAAACAGGTTTAAAGCTTCACATAAGATTCCATGTCATACTACCCCAGAAAATTTCAGGAGATTCAAAGATTTATGTTTGGAAGTTCCAATTAATTTCTGGTTTCTTAAGAAGTACATTTTAATTAACTTATGTGAAGTTTAATATATGTGCCTTATTTGGAGTATTTCTCATGTATTAGCCAATTAGCTCCTATTTCTTTGCCTCTTCATCCAAATCCTATATAATGTGCAACTCTCAGGGAGTTGAGGGGAGGAAGCCACTGATTTCAGCACTCCCCTCTGCTGGACAACTTTAATGAACTTCTAAATTACTTTTGTTTAGGAAAACTTTGTTCTCAACTCACAATGTTCAAAAAAAGACATAAGTAAATAAACTATTAAAAAAAAAGTCAAGGAGGCCCAAGCACATCAGATGGACCTCTATGCATTATGGAAAGACATAGAAATGAGTTGTACAGAAAGGGCAGGCATGGATGGGTTGTGTCCTCCTTTGGATTCGTTCTAGCCTATCAATATCCTTAAACCATTGTGCTGGAACGAAATATCTTCCAAATGGGCTGTGAGAAAAGCAGTGTCCAATGGAACTATTACTTCCCTGCAGGATGATAACTTTTTACTTTACATGGTGACCTAGATTTACTCATGGTATCATTATTTATTATTTATGAATGACTTTATTTCATTATGATCCAGAAGTGTTGAAAATGGGATTTCTGCCCCTCTCTATTTCTCTATATCTTCTTTATATCCAGATGATAATAAGGTGTTATACAAATTCCATGTGTGCTTGAAGTAAAATGCATAGTTTTGCTTTTCCCTTTGAGTTTTTAACATCTATCTATTAGATCTAGTTTGTTTAATACTCTTATTCAAATCAGCAATTTCTTATTTATTTTTGGTGGATTATCATTTTTCATAGAATGTTTGGGATTTCTTACTCTTTCTTCTTGCAAGAATGTAAACTTCTTTCCTTTATAAATCTTACTACAAAATTATGAAGTATGTATATATTTTGAACTTGTTGATCTCTTATTTGTAATAGAATTATTTAGCCTATTGGGGAAGCTGGGTGGTACAGTGAATAGAGTCCTAGGCCTGAACTCAGAAAGACTCCTCTTCCTGAGTTCAAATCTGGTTTCAGACACTAGCTGCGTGACTCTAGGCTAGTTGCTTTACCCTCTTTGCCTCAGTTTCCTCATTTGTAAAACAAGCCGGAGAAGGAAAAGGCAAACCACTCTAGTATCTTTGCCAAGAAAACTACAAAATAAAGTCATAACCATCAGACATGACTGAAACATCTGAACAACCACCAATGTGCTAGTCTCCATGAATGAAACTGTTCCTGCCCTCCAAGAGACAATTTTTACTCTTCATAGTTTTAATGTATGCTTAAGTTTTCATTTGATTAAGTCCTGGTTTGTGGGTGATTGACAAACCAGATAGTCCAAGGAATAGCCTCTCCTTTTGGCCATTCAAGGTCAATTTTGTTCAAAGTAATTTCTTTGAGTTTTTAAACCAAATATGATAATCTGATTTGCTAAATCAACACTTAATTAACTTTATTATTGTTCAAAGTTGTAATGTTTTTTAAATTTACCTACTGATGTTCTATTTCTGGACAGAATTGCATATCAAAGTCCCAAAAGAGGCTTACTTTCTCCAGTAGTAATTCTTATATTTGTTAGTGTTTCAAATACCCATTTTAAGTAGGAAGGGAACCTTTAATAGTGTGCATAGTTTAACTGAATATGCAAAAGGTCTTGGGATAAATTCCAATTTCCTTTTATTTTTTGTTTGTTTTTCTTTTAAATTCTTACTTTCTGTCATATTAACAATTCTCAGACAAAAGGGCAAGGGCTAGGCAAACACTAAGTGACTTACCCAGGGTCACAAAGCTAGGACATATCTAAGGCCAAATTTGAACCCAGATCCTCCCAATCCCAAGTCTGGCACTCTGGCACTCTATCCACTGAGCCACCTAACTGCCTCTCAATTTCCTTTGATTTTTGATATATAGATTCAACTCCTGTCCTATCTCAATTTGGGTGGAAAATCGTGTATAATTCAAATTGGAGTTCCTTGATAGGTGACTGTTTCCTGCTTGTCTGCTCGTAAAATCATCTTTGTTGTCCTGGAAGTAGTCTGATTATACAATCTCTCCCTCTTGCAAAAATTCTGAGAAATGTTCTTATGCAAATGCCTTTTTTCACATATTGGGGGGACCAAAACTAAATGGTCAGGAGACTCTATGGCATTATTCTTAAAGGCCTGAAACCTGTTACTCAATGCTAGTAAAATTAAACCTTAACTGCACACAGTTCTAGTTAGAACTGGCTGCTGAAACTTTCACAAGCTTGCTGATGCAGCACAATTATTATTCCACCTGCCTCATCCTGAGTTGGTCTTCCTGGTTAATTTTTAGAAACCGTACTTTTGGTACTCATCCACGTTCCCTGACCCCATCACTTGACCAGCAATATGAAAGCATTGAATGAAAACCCTATATAAATCCAGATGTATTGTGCCTTTGCCCAGAACTCATGCTGCATATCTAGGCCACCAGCTGGCATGCTGCCCTAGTATGAGGCATAATTTTGGGGGTGAGAGAACTAAGCTAGGATTCCATCTCTAAGCAACTTACTGTTGATTTGCCCAAGCCATTCTATGATGTGCTGGCCATTTAAATCAGTCCTAGGATTGAACTCACCAGAATTTGCCCTAAATTTCCATGACATCAATAATTTTAAATTTGCCTAAACTCAGTTTTCCAATTGTCACCTATTTGTAACATTGTAAATAAGTGGCATACGCCAAGAAAAGAGCAAATATACCTGACTGTCAAAAAAAAAAGATGAGATCAGAGTCCGCAAAAACCAGACAGGGAATTTTACTTTTTCCTAAGAATATTCTAAAATACTATTAGATAGTTTGCAAGCACTGAGAATGAGAAGCAAAGCTCACTAAAATACAGCATAACTTTATCAAGAATAAAGATTGGAGCCTTGCCAGCCAAAGCTCACTAGACTAGTAGATCAGCAGAATGATGTAGATGCGGTTTATTGGAATTTAGGGTTATATTTGAACAAAGCATGTAACAGTGGTTCTCACATTATCTTTGGAGACAAGACAGAGAGCTATGGACAACGGGGATCTGACCAGCCCAAAGAGTAGTCACTAATGAAGCATCGACTCGAAAGAGGCTCTCCAGTGGACTGTCTCCACCATCTATCCTTGGCCTTAAACTGTTCAACACTATTGTCAATATTTCATCAACAAGACATAGAGGGCATGTTTGTCAAAGTTGTAGATGGCAGAGGAACAGCTGGCCTGTTGGGTGATCAGTTAGTTTACAAAAAGACCTCTGACAAGATAACAATGACTTGAATCAAATGAGATGAAGGGAGGAGAGGAAATAATTTACACACACAAAAATCTGTAGGTTCCAATGGACCACAAGTTCATAAGAGTCAGCACTGTGACAGCAGTCAAAAAGCCAATGCTCTACTAAGCTTCACTTATGACACCAGCAGCAGTCAAGAGAGTAAAGGCTCTGTTGCACTCAGCTCTAGTTGGACCACATCTGGAGTATTATGTTCAATTCTAGGCACCAGCATAGCCTTATACAGAATGAAGTCTTGCCAACCTAAGCTCACTTCCTCTGCTGAGACAGAGACTCATTGGGTTGTGAAGACATAGACAAGATGTGGCACGTCCACAAGAGGGCACCCAAGACTGAAGACTGGAGAAAACACCCCTGTCAGCAGTTGAAGAAACATAATAACTGTCTTCAAGTACCTAAAGGCCTTTCATGTGGAAGGATTAGATTTAATCAGTTTGGCCCCAGGGGCAGAATGATGAGCAAGAGGCAGAATCTGCAGACAGATTTATATTTTATGTCAGTAAAAACTTCCTAACATTAGAGATATACAAGAAGAGGAAGGGATGCCTCAGAAGATAAAGAATGGTTTTTCTCTCACTAGAGGTCCTCAGACTTTGTCATGACTACTGTAGTGAGGATTCTCCACCAAAATACAGGGAAGATTAGCTCCTGATGAGCCAAATTCTTAGGCTCAGTGATTCTATGACTTCTCTGAAATGTATAGGTTTCTTACAGCTCTCAATCTCAAATCCTTCTCTCATCTCACGTCTCCCAGATTCTCTTCACAGAAAAATCACATGCCTTTGGTTCTCTGGCCTTGCCAGTCTGGGTTCACCCAATATCTGAAAGCTGGATCAAAGCATTTTATGCCCAGGAATTAGATTAGGAGATTTTTAAAATTAAACTGCTTTCCTTCACATCTCGGTCTTGGGCCTCAAAGTCATTTCTTATAAATTCCAACTTCCATCTACCCCTCAAAGCACCACAGTGCTTCCTCCTAATTCTATAGAAACTGAGGATTGGATCATAACCCTTTTAGGGTTTGGGTGTTTGTTTGGTTTTTTTATTTTGATCCACTACTTGATATTTTCATATCGTGGGCAGGTGCTAATGATATGGTTTAATTTACCTACAAGGAATATTTCTACATAGAATGGTCATGATATCACTTCCCTAGATTAGTGGAAGGGATGCTTTCCCCATGTTCCTTCCCCATACCTGAGTTCAGGACGGATCAGTTGTCACTGCATCCATGATGGTGGCCTGGTCTTGAGCCATGTAGCTTGTTCAAGCTGAATCCTACTGGTCTGGTTATCATTCTTCCAAATTTTCAGGGCCACCTCCCCTAGCTAGTGTCATAAAGTCGATTGAAGAGCAGTAATATATTCTGATTTTGGGAAACAATTCAAGTTAAAATATATACATATATCTCAAGGCAAGTCCTTCCACTCCATTCAGAGTAAGAATAAGGGTAATCGTTTATAGTGTGCTGTGGAAAAGTGGCCTTGAAGAAAAAAATACTAGTGGGCAGCAATGTGTTCATGACACATACATGCTCACAGCATACCTTTGTATCCATTCCAAAGTAGCAACAACTTTCAGGGCACTTATGGATCAAAGAAGAGGTACAATATAAAATCCCTTTCCAACACTGTAGCTGAAAAAGTCTTTAGAGTCACAAATTAGGAGAAAAATGAAGTCAATCAAACCAAATACAGCTCCAGGGAACAAAGAAGCTGGACTGCATCTTCTCTGCCTTCTCGGGGGCCAGAAATGTCAAGAATGTCTATAACAGTGATGGTGAACCTTTAGAGATGGAGTGCCATACCGCAATCCCATCCCACCCACCCCCAGACCAAGTATGGTACCTGCTCCCCCCACCATAGACCCCTGCCATGCCCCTCGCCCCCAAGTGCTGGGCATGCCCCAGCCCTTACCCCACACAGGGGAGAAAGAAAGTGCTCCCACTGGGCTTGTGAATTTTAAAATTATTCCACCCTACTCAGACAGTACTTTAGGGGAAGATAAAGTTGTAAACTCCTGATTGAACAATGAAGGTGCTTTACTCATACCTTATAATGAAGCTAGAACTTTAAGCTAAGTTTATTTTTAGATCCAATACAAAAAGGTGTTAAGTACCTATAAAGGTTAAATTAATCACAAAAAGTTCGAGTAACTAACAAAAGGTGAACTTAACAAAGAAGTGTGAAGTAGTTCAAAAGATATAATCTAACAAGAGAAGGTGAGAACTAAAAAGTGGACAGTCCTGGAGAAAAGCATCTGCTATGATTGGTAGATGTGAAAATTTAGGGGAGGTGACATAAGAGAAAATTTCTTTAAAACGAAGTCTAGAGGAGGTCAGTACAGTCAGTTCAGAGGAGGAACTGAGCCTGGAGGATCTCCCTCAGACAGCTTCCTTGAAACGGTCTCGTGGTGAGTGATAAGACTGACTCCCTTTCCCTTGGGCTCAGGGAGGCCACTTTGGCCAAGGCCTTTAACTACTGCCTGGCTCAGCCTGAGCCGGAGCAGTTTAAATTAACTCTTTCCTCTCTCTCTTCTCCTTAATTCCTTCTCTCTATATTAATTAAAATCACCATAATTTCCAGCTTACTTGGGTATTTTATTATTTGGGATTTTCCTTGGTGACCAAATTAATTTAGATTTTCAAGTCAAAATGCTAAAATTATCTTACAGGCTGCTGGGCAGAAGAGTGGGTAAAGTGAGGAATGTTCTCAGTACAAGTAAAGAGGGGGAGGGGAGAGGTCAAAGAACTTCACTCCTATAGTGTCCAGATGGGAGGTATAGCGACCCACCACAGGAGTACTATAACATATACTGTGGGAATAACCTGAGGTGGAAAGAGGAGGCTAAGGAAATGGGAGAATAATAATGACTCAAAGACAGAAGTAGAAACACATGGGGAGTAATGGGAACTCCAAGGAAGTAAGAGGAACAAGAGAATAGGTGGAGAGTATCAACCCCTTTATACTCCTAGACAAGAGAGTCTGCTTTGGGGGTGACAACATTGCTATGAAAGGTGGAGACTGAACTCCTGGTGCCTCTATAGCAATAGCAGGCACTGGGGCAACCAAGTTGCTATGAAAGAGATATAGTGAAGCAAGAGAGTAAGTGTCGAGGAGGGAACAGAGGGAGAGAGGAAATGAAGGGCGAGAGAGCTAGTAAGAGAGAGCTGGTAAGAGAGTGAAAGAGAGGAGTTTGAAAGAGAGTTTGTAAGTTTCGCACTTGTACCCAGTATTTATTGAGGGTTTTAGGAACGTATACGTAACATGACATAGGTTTTAACATTGGTTCAATTGACAATGATGATATCAAAGAGGTAGGGATTAAATCAACCCCGCGGTTTGCAAATGTGTGTAGTCTGAGCTGGGCAATGCCCTAATGGAACCCCGCTATATATTAATGACCTTACTCCTAGCAGAGGCAGCGTGGCTGTCCATGCCCAGCCCAAGAATTTGCCTGTCCCTTGCTAGTCCCCTGGACTGTCCCTATTACACAATGAACATTAAGAGGTCTGACCATGTGTCTGGTAATACAATATCAATACATCAATCATACTTCCCAGATGCCAACATGCCTGGTATGCTACAACACCCCTCCAGTTTTGCCACCTGTGAGCAGCCTGCCTTCCCCATCTACTCTCCCATTGGGCTGCTGGGCAAAGGGGTGGGGAATAGACCTCCTCACCTTCTGAAGGTTAAGTTCTCATCAAAAGGATTCATAGCTAAGGGTGTGAATTTTCTAAGTACCTTGCTAGCTTCTCACCTAGTACTAAGTAGAGTGTTCAATCTTTTGTTGATTCAATTTAAAAGTAGACAAAGGAGGGTTAATCCTGTCTTCAGTCTAGTGAGGTACTAAGCAGGGGTACTTAAATTAGTGTTAACCCAAGATAGACAATAAAGTAAAGAATTCTCTTTCACACCAATCTCTCACACAAAGGCACTGCTGCTTTTGACCTAAAGGTCATCATTAAATCCTGAGTCCCCTCCTCACTCTGAAGAGCAAAGAAGTCATTGTATCATCATGATTAAAAGTACCAAGCCTGCCTTTACCTAAGAACAAATTAGCAATCACTGTTTCTCGACCTCCTTATATCTGTAATAGCAACCCTGGTAACATTTGTGTGTGAAGTCATTTTCATTAACATTATCCTGTGGGAAAGTACCCCCCCCCCAAGAATGTTGTAATGCTTAATATTTTACTCTCTATAAAAGACTTTTTCTTTGTCATAATAAACAAAGATCATAGATAGCCCCAAGTCATGATGCTGTCATTCTTCTGCTCAGACCATCTCAGGTATGCTGAACCCAATCTTTCCTTCCCTTCCTTTTTATCTCACTCTTTCTCTCTAGCTAATAGTCTCCCTAGTGTTAAAAAAAAACTAGTTTCTCTACTAAAAGTATTATATTTTAGAGGTTTATTAGGAAAATAATAAAATATAAAATAAGAAGGCACGTGTCTAGGGCACATAGCCCATTCACAGCCACTCACATCTTGTCTGCGTGTCCTTAGAAGCAGAAGCCAAGAGCGCAAGTAGGCGGTACAGTCAGTTTAAATACCCATTTTGTTCTCGGCCCAGGTGGGTGTCTCGGTGAGATTATAGGGAATTCTGGGAACTGTTCAAGGACTTCTGGGGATTGAAGTCTGGGATTCAAATCTCCATTTTTTACATCCCCCTATTTGATTTTATTGGGAATGGTTTCCCCAAAAAGGATCATGAAAACATAATCAATGTAAAGATTACAATAATTTGAGGATAAGAGGAAAAGAACAAAACCAATAATTGCTAGACACATTGACAAAAAGCCAGTTAGGGGGCAGTCCCCTTTGGCATGAAAATATATATACAAATAAATGTTCAATCAACTACACCCAAAGTTCATTCTTGATCTCATGCAGCTTGTAGTCTGGAGGCATCTTCATGGTGTCTTCTCCAAACAGTTCACTTTCTGGATTTGGAGAGGTATCATGTTTCTTAACCTAAAATTCTTCTCAAAAGGAATTTAAACTTTGCAATTTAAAATAATAATACTTTTACATTCCCTCCATGAAGAGGGTGATTGAAAAAGAAAGGGATCATTTAGGGATGCATGGCTGAGTTATGAGGTATATGAATTAATTGGCAAGAGAAATTAAAAAGAAATCAGAAAAATCCAAATAAAAATTTAATTTCTGGATGAAAATATAGACTATCAAAGTCTTATGTGTAAAAATTCTAAGTA
This sequence comes from Monodelphis domestica, assembly GCF_027887165.1. Lineage (NCBI taxonomy): Eukaryota > Metazoa > Chordata > Mammalia > Didelphimorphia > Didelphidae > Monodelphis > Monodelphis domestica. The sequence goes on along the minus strand of NC_077233.1, from coordinate 139,447,694 downwards.
AAGGAAAAATAAATCTATAACAGGTCCTTGAATCAGGGCCCAATTAAAATGATATAAGCAAGTAAGCATTTACCCAGTCAGTAGCCAGGACTACAGAAAGTTTGCCACACTATGAAAGACAGAGAAAGGGACTAGATTATAGGAGCCAGGTTAGGAGCCAACTTTGGGATACTCATCTATAAGTATTTTCACAAAGAGTGTGGATACAAGGAAGGCCTACATCTTAACTTAGTTAAGCGTCAGAACCTCAAGTCTTCACACTAGGTTCAAGTCCTTTGTATTGACTTAGAAGTGCATCAATCCTTCCCAGATTGGTTTATTTTGTTGACCTGTGTGCTCTTCTGGCACAATTCAGGTTTTGCTTTGTGCTTCTTTGGCCCTATGAAATAGCTGTTTTGTATATCTTGTCCTGGAATCAGACAGAATCATTAAGCAAAGTCCCATAATTTTTTAAAAACAATTAGTGGCATCATTTTTATAGTCTCAAGCTTTTGGGGCATGTATTACATTATAACAAATGTATTTTAAACTTATATTACTGTTAAATCAAAAAGTTAAAGAAAATCTTAATACTGGTGACATGTGCTTCAAATATAAAAAAGAGAGGGAAAAAACTGAAATAGTATTTTGCACATGCAAGAAAAATATAATAAGAGTTTAAAAAATAAAAATGTAGCTTAAAATCATTGACACACTGTGTCAGCTAAGAAAATATAGAATACAAGGCTTTCTCATCAAAAATGAGATCCATTTCCTCTTCATATCTGGCCATGATCCACTGTGAGTACAAGCAAATGAATTTTACAAGGTAACAGGTTTTTTTTTTTATAAAGAGCAGTATCACAAATATGTAGGTATCAATATCCCCCAAATTCTCAATAGCCCAGTTAATTATAATAACAAACACACTATCATTTTTTACAAGTTGCTGTATGGCATTTTTAAAAGCCTATGAACTGATGGATATTTGTCACAATTTTTACAAATGTAGCAAATATTTCAACCTTGGTAAACATATTTTTAAACAAAGTAAAATTTATTTCGGGTTATTGAACATCATCAAGAAATCTAGATGTCATTACAAAAATGTGGCAGAGGAGTCTAAGAAAAACTCAAACCTCTGTAAAGTGAGCTGAAGAGTTATAAATGAGAGATGCTCCTTTTTGGGGAGTCTTCTAGGGGTACAATGCCCTGGGATTAACTTCTCAGCTTCCATTCACAGTTTTATAAATGCAGGAGTTTGGGATTATAATTGTATTTCACTTCAGCTACTAAAATGGGCCTTACCTCCTGTTAGGGGCAGGCAAAAAGATCAGAGGTTGTTAAGAAAAAAATTTTAAATCATGTCTAAAGAACCCTTAAAATCAATTTCCTGTTTGGAAAATTCTCTTCCTTCTTTCCTCTTCCCCCCCCCCCACCTCACGGTGATCTCCTGTCCCCACTCCACGTGAAGGCTAATTGTAGCCTAAAGAAAAAACACCCCCACTTTTTACCAGCTGGTGGAAGTGAGTCCTGAGCCTGGGGAGATGATCGATCTGCTCAGAGGCCAGAATTGCTGGTTCAGGACTTGGGAGGACAATCTGGGTCTGGATTGCAGGCAGCAGCCAGGTGGGCGGGGCTGGGGCCAGGTGAGTGGCAAGCAGGCAGGAGCCAGGGACCAGGAAGCAGGCAGGCAAGAGCGAGATGAGTCAAGAAGGCTTGCTAAAAAGCCTTAGAGAAATGTGCTTTAAAAAAAATCTAGGCAGTAGCTATTAAAAGCTGAACTTAGTCACAGTAGAGAAAAGATTTAGGAAAGTTAAGAAGATTGAGGGTATTTTGTCATAATCGACGTGCTTAACCAACCTGTTAAAAATTAATTTCTCTACTAAAAGTATATTTTAGAGGTTTATTAAAGATTATTACAAATCAAGGAAAATAAGAAAATATAAAATAAGAAGGCACGTGTCTAGGGCACATAGCCCATTCACAGCCACTCACATCTTGCCTGCATGTCCTTAGAAGTGGAAGCCAAGAGCACAAGTAGGAGGTACAGTCAGTTTAAATACCCATTTTGTTCTTGGCCCAGGTGGGTATCTCCAGTGAGATTATAGGGAATTCTGGTAACTGTTCAAGGACTTCTAGGGATTGAAGTCTGGGGTTCAAATCTCCATTTTTACACTAGCAGGATAACACTCTCTATTCACTGTTGCAACAACCCTCAGATCCCAATCACTCATCACCAGACTCCCACACATGACCAAGACACATGGAGCCCAGAACAGGGTTCACTGACCACAGAAATTATTAACTAAGACCAGGACTATTAATTATGTTGAATTCTCTTATCTGGATCATAGCCCAGGCCCTTCTACACAGATAAAATTTAAAATCACTGTGAAACAGAAATGGTTGCTATTCTATTTGTCTTTTAGGCCAGTGTCCGTCTACTTAAGACTTTTTAAGAAACTATCTCCAATTCATCTCAAAAAACTCACCTGCCTATCTTATACAACCTGAGGAGGAGGCACTGGTCAATCTCCTGAAATGCAGCCCTAATTTTCCTAGGATATGAATTCCATCCTTTCTGAGATGCAAAAATCACATATCCTCCCTTCTTAGCCTATAACTATAACAGTATTTTAAATGCCAACTAGCAAAAAACAGATTAGTCAATCACAAAATAACCTTAACAAAGATCTAAGAGACACATAGGTATAGATGTAACAGCATACATAAGACAAACACAGGCTCTGCCCTTGTTGAGCTTACAATTACTTTATGGGGTTTTGGTCCCAGAATGCATTTTCTGAGATTCAGGAACAGTTAACAAAGTAGTGTGAAGAGTCTTCATATTCAAAATATGCCAAAGGTTAAATTCTGGTGTGTACTCTCTGATGTGTCCTAAGGCCTGAAGGCTTTCCCACATTCTTTACATTCATAGGGTTTCTCTACAGTATAAATTCTCTAATGTTGAGTAAGAGCTGAGCTTTGATTGAAAGCTTTCCCACATTCATTACACTCATAGGGTTTCTCTCCAGTATGAATTCTCTGATGTCGAATAAGGGAAGAATTCTGGCTAAAAGCTTTCCCACATTCTCTACTTATTTGGAGGGCTTATTTCCAGTATGAATTCTTTGATGTTGAATGAGGTCTGAGCTCCCTTGAAAGCTTTCCCATATTCATTACATGAATAGGACTTCTCTCCTGTATGAATTCTTTGATGTTTCCTAGTATCAGAGCTGTGGCTGAATGCTTTCCCACACTGAGTATATTTGTGAGGTTTCACTCCTATGTGAATTCTTTGATGTTTTCTAAGATCTGAGTTCTGCTTAAAGGTTTTCTCACATTCATTACATTCATAAGATTTCTTGACGGTCTGATCTATTTCACATGGACTAGAAGATGAATTCTGTATACAGTTTTGTTCATTTTTATTAGATATATGGGGTTTTTCTTTTTTCTTTTTATTTATTTATTTATTTTGGTATCGTTTTATTTATTTTTTTGGTATCATTTTATTTTATTTAGGGTTTTTCTATTGTATGTTGTATAACCTGATCTGAGTTCAAATGGCAACTACTCACACATTCATCATATTTATGGCCATTCTCTCCTAAGGGAATTTTTTCAGAAGGGATGGTCACTAGCATAATTCCCTCCTGGAAAAGAGATTAATCTATTTTACTCATTTTGTGTTCCTGTGGTTTGTCTAAACATTCATAGATTCCTCCAGTCTTGGATCCCTGAGAAACATCCATTGGGAATCTTTCAGAAGTCCTTTTCCATGACTGTACTTCTTCAGAAAGTTCCTGCTTTGGAAGGGGCCACTTGGTACCACTCTTGAAATCTGAAATGATCAACAGAAAATACAAATGTCATGTGTACTGGAAGAAAGCACTCCAAAGTTCTTTATATACATTACCTGCAGGGTTACTACAACAACCTTTTGAATAAGTATGAGGCCTGATAATTTTTACAGTTAGTAAACTGAGTTTAAGAGAAATGATAAGATGATAGATTTAAAGTGGGATGGGTCCTTAGGACCATCTATTCTCTTTTTCAGATGAGGAAACTGAGGGCAAGAGAGATTAAGTAACTGATCAATGGCACATCATTAGTGGGTTGTGGAGCTGGGACTAAAATACAGATTCTAAATTCGTCACCATTTTAATGGCACCACATTGCCTTTTAGAAACAGAATCATCAAAATAAAATTATGTAAAATATGAACACAGTCTGAATATATTTCTGTGAACTTTCACAAACAGTATTCCAATCTAGAGGAAATGGTAAGAGAAGACAAGGATGAATATATAGGAGCCAAGTGAGGGAAGCAAGAGGAATCTGGCAGAGAGGACAACGTAGCCCAAAGAATGAACCATTTTATGACAATAAGAAAGTAAGAGACAAATCAGTGAAAGTAGGAAGCCAAAGACAGAGGGAAAGGTCCCATATACTTATAACAGCATTTTATAATGCCAAAGAACTGGAAGGGAGTGGGTGCCCATCACCTGAGGAATGCCTGAACAAACTGGAGTACATGCAAATAATAGAATATTATTGTGCCTTAAGAAATAGAAATAAAAAGTCCTCAGAAAGACTTGAGAAGCCTTTTATGAATAACATAAGAATGAAGCAAACTTCAGAGAAGAATTTACACAATCATTATTATGTGAAGGAAAACATTTCAGATTTCATTGGAGTCATATGACTTCACAGGATGGCTGGTAAGACATGCATGTCTTGGCCGAGGGCTGGTAAATTATATGTATGAAATGAGGCATACGTTATCATGCAAGGCCAATGTGTTTGTTTTGCTTATCTGTAAGTTATGAGTTACAAGGAGGGTTAGGAATGAAGAAATTGGGCATTTTAAGTGATATTTAAAAAAAGAACATGAATGAAACATTGTAAAAAGCAGAAAACATGAAAAACTAAGGAGGAATAGAACATGCTGAATTAGGACTAGGGGAAAAAATTGTCATCTGAGGGAAATGAGCTTTCATTAATGGCAGAAAAGATGAATAGAGGGTATAAGGCAAGGGCCTGAACATGGAGGTGGTTAAAATAAAGGAACGAGCCAAACACAGAGACAGGAGGTCCTAGGTTCAAATCTGGTCTCAAACACTTTCTAGCTGTGTGACCCTGGGTAAGTCACTTAACCCCCACTGCCTAGCCCTTACCGCTCTTCTGCCTTGGAACCAATGCATAGTATTGATTCCAAAACAGAAGGTAAGGATTTTAAAAAAGTTTTAATAAAAAAATAAAATAAAAACAATAAAGGAACAGCTTCCATTCCAGTGATTTAGATCTTTTTTTTCGTATTTTAACTTTCCAGGCTTTGCCATTACCAGAACCTGGATCTTCTCTCAGTTCTTGGGGCTTCCACATCCATTCCTACCCCCAAAGTTTTCTCACCTTGGAACATTCCTACACCATGCAAGCCCTCTTTTCCCATTGGTGAGTTCCTCTTAGAGCCTCCATTATGGGAAAAGGCCCAGGCCAGCCAACCCTCACTCCTCTCTTGGCTCTGCCCTTGACTTTCTAGACTCTGCCACCATGACTCAGCTGTCATCTACCCTTGGACCTTTTTTCAGCTCCTGGGGCTCGCTCACCCTGGAACATCCCTCCACTGTGCTAGTTCCATTCTCCCATTGGTGAGTTCCTCCAAGGGCTTTCTAGACGTGGACATAATGCCCCCCTTGCAGTAACTTGCCCCACTCTCCACTTTCCTGAATTGTCTTTCCCCCTTTACAATGTAAGCTCCTTTGGGGCAGAAAGTGTCTTTCTTTTTATTTGTATTTGTCTCCCCAATTGTTAGCATAGTATCTGGCGCACAGTAAGGGCTTTATGAATGTCTGTTTGCCCTGCCAATGGGGTTAAGCAAAAGGGGACATCAATAGTAAGGGGAAACAGCAGGGTATCTCAGTACAATACCTAAAGAATATATTCACAAAAATTTTTCAGTTCTACCATCCATGTTAAGCCTATAGGATTCAACAGGGGTCAAAAGATGAACAAGGATGAAAAAGGATAAAAAAGGATACCTAACAAGGTCCATTAAGAATATAGATAGATGCCTGGGGAGTAGCTGGGTGGCTCAGTAGCTTGAGAGCCCTGCTCAGAGATGGGAGGTACTGGTTCAAATCTGGCTTCAGACACTTGAAAGCTGTGTGCCCCCAGGGCAAGTCATGGAATCCCCATTGACTAGCCTTTACCACTCTTCTGCCTTAGAACTAATACACAAAATTCATTCTAAGACAGAGGGTAAGGTTTAAAAAAAAAAAAGAATATAGATGCCTGATTTCTTATAAATCTAATCAAAAGAGTTTTAAGTGGAAAAGGGGGAGAGAGACAGATAGACAGAGACAGAGAGATACAAAGAGAGAACTGCTCATTATCAAAACAGAGACCAGAGGTTAATTACAAAGTAGAAAGGAGTAGAAATGCCCAAAATGGGGGGCAGCTGGGTAGCTCAGTAGATTGAGAGTCAGCCCTAGAGACGGGAGGTCCTAGGTTCAAATCTGACCTCAGCCACTTCCTAGCTGTGTGACCCTGGGCAAGTCACTTGACCCCCATTGCCAGCCCTTACCACTCTTCTGCCTTGGAGCCAATATACAGTATTGACTCCAAGACGGAAGGTAAGGGTTTAAAAAAAATTTTTTTAAATGCCCAAAATGTCATAAGAAACAAAATTCCAAGAGAGTGGAAAAACACTACGGTCTCCAATGCCTATGTACAAATGCAAAAGGTACAGGTATACCAGGCAGATTGTAGCCCCACCACCAGGAGGCAAATTTGACCTCGCAGGTACCTCTGAAACTTGTCTGGATGGAACTAAGACCTGAAACAGGCTCTGCAAGTATATTCCTTATCTGAAAGCGTTAAGACAACAAAAAGGGGTTGGGGAATAGGGGTTAGGGGAGGAGGCTGGGAACAATGGCAAATTAAGGAAATGAACTTGGATAAGGAAATCCAGGAATCAAAGAAGGAAAGCATGACACAGGAATGTGAAATCATATTAAAAAAAATTTTTTTTGAGGTCCTCTTTGGTTAAACTGAAAACATTAAGAAATAATATTTCTGACTTCCAGGTTAGCATGGCAGCAGTCTAGATGCAGGACACTTCTTCTTCTCAGCACCCACCAATTTAGACTACCTCAAAAGACAAAAAAAAAATTACATAAGAACTAAGGGACTCTACAGTAGGGCACAGAATTTAAGGTACATGGGATTTGGGCATTTCCACACTATAAGGGAGTGAAAAACCTCCCACCCAAACATGAGCTGATCTACCCTCCTCCACCCCACCTATGGAGCCAGAGTCAGAGCCAGCGCACGCCAGAATCAGCCAGCAAGAGGCACCTCTAGGTCCTTAGGAGCTGACTAAGACCACCAAAGATCTACCCCTTAGAGCAGCTACACCTGAAACCCTGGCAGACGGGGGAACGCAGACTGTCTGTGCGCTCGGGAAGGTAGCAAAGATTTGAAAGCTTGCCTCAGGCAAAATCCTTGCTCCTTACCCCCATACCCAGAGATCCTGCCCATCTCACTCATATTTCTGACAAAAAAGGGAAGAGAAAAACCTCCACAATGATGGCAAATTGTGCACAGGACCAACAAACACCCTCCAAGAAAAAAAAAAGGCATTGACCCTCAAAAATTTTTATGGAGGAAATACAGGAGGAAATTCAAACAAAGACAAAACCTTCTAAAAAAATGGAAATTGTACACAAGCTCTGAAAGAACTTAAATTGGAGCTTATCAAAAAGATGAAAGCCTTCTGGCAAGAAAAGTAGGAAATAGTTCAAAGAGAAAATCAAAAAATTATAGCAGAAAATCAAAAAAATTAAAGCAGAAAACCAGGCCTTAAGGACCAGAATTGGGCAACTGGAAACCAATGATCTTGCAAAATAGCAAGAATCAATAAAGCAAAGTCAAAAGACTGACAAAATAGAAGAAAACATAAAATATCTCACTGACAAGGTGACAGATCAGGAAAACAGAGGAGGGAGAGACAATTTGAGAATCACTGGTCTACCTGAAAAGCCAGAAATAAACAGAAATCTTGACATCATACTACAAGAAATCATCCAATCCAAATCCACTCTTTGATAAAAACTGTTGGGAAAATTGGAAGACAGTGTGGGAGAGATTAAGCTTGGATCAACACCTCACACCCTACACCAAGATAAACTCAGAATGGGTGAATGACTTGAACATAAAGAAGGAAACTATAAGTAAATTAGGCAAACACAGAATAGTATACATGTCAGACCTTTGGGAAGGGAAAGATTTTAAAACCAAGCAAGACTTAGAAAGAATCACAAAATGTAAAATCAATAATTTTGATTACATCAAATTAAAAAGCTTTTGTAGAAACAAAACCAATGTAACCAAAATTTGAAAGGAAATAACAAACTGGGAAACAATCTTCATAACAAAAACCTATGACAAAGGTCTAATTACTCAAATTTACAAAGAGCTAAATCAATTGTACAAAAAATCAATCCATTCTCCAATTGATAAATGGTCAAGGGGCATGAATGGGCAATTTTCAGTCAAAGAAATCGAAACCATTAATAAGCACATGAAAAAGTGTTCTAAATCTCTCATAATCAGAGAGATGCAAATCAAGACAACTCTGAAGTACCACCTCACACCTAGCAGATTGGCCAACATGACAGCAAAGGAAAGTAATGAATGCTGGAGGGGATGTGGCAAAGTAGGGACATTAATTCATTGCTGGTGGAGTTGTGAATTGATCCAGCCATTCTGGAGGGCAATTTGGAACTATGCCCAAAGGACCCTAAAAGACTGTCTGCCCTTTGACCCAGATAATAAGGAAAAGGCTTGTATAAGAATATTCATAGCTGCACTCTTTGTGGTGGCAAAAAATTAAAAAATGAGGGGATGCCCTTAGATTGGGGGATGGCTGAATAAATTGTGGTATCTGTTGGTGATGGAATACTATTGTGCTCAAAGGAATGATGAACTGGAGGAATTCCATGTTAACTGGAATGACCTCCAGGAATTGATGCAGAGTGAAAGGAGCAGAACCAGGAGAACATTGTACACAGAGACTGATATACTGTGGTACAATTGAATGTAATAGACTTCTCCATTAGGGGCAATGCAGTGTTCCTGAACATTCTCCAGGGATCTATGAGAAAGAACACTATCCACATCCAGAGGAAAAACTGTGGGAGTAGAAACACTTAAGAAAAACAACTGCTTGATCACATGGGTCCATGGGGGATATGACGGGGGATGTAGACCCTAAATGATCATCCTAGTGCAAACACCAACAACATGGAAATAGGTTCTGATCAAGGACACATATAAAACCCAGTGGAATTTCGAGTCAGCTATGGGAGGGGTAGAGGGAGGGGAGGGAGGAATAGAAAATGATTTTTGTAACCAAGGAATAATTTTTAAAATTGATCAAATAAAAAGTAATGTTAAAAAAAGAAATAATATTTCTCTGTCCTAAAAAATTTTTCCAGACCTCTCTGTTGGATGAGGGGTTAGATGAAAGATAAATTTGAGGTGGGTTAGATCAAAGCCTTTCTAAAAGTAAAGGATTAAGAGTGGTAACCAAAATTTAGAACAAGAGCACCTTTTTATTCAGTTATTGACCTAGGCAACTGGTGCCAGGATCTGACCTTCACTGAGAAAGGATTGAGATATCTATGGCAGGAGAGCCCAAAGGATTGTTTCAGTTGATCCCAAGAGACAACCTAACGGAACTGGTCAACAAAAGATGAAAAGTGACTATTGCTTAAGAACATTAATCCCTGAACTGAATTTTAATCTAAAATTTTTTCATTGTTTCAGATTTCTATAAGTGTTAAATCAAATACTCTTCTGCTAAAGTTTTGCTGAGGAAAATGGAGAACTAAGCCAGGATGTACATTTTTCTATTAGATTAATATTAAATTGTTTCTTAGAGACTTGTGTCAAAACCACAGAATACAGTATTAATATTTTTTCTTCATTTGAGAGAGACAGAATCAGCATTGATAATCATTGGAGTATACTACAGACCACTGAAAGAATGAAATGAATAGTTTGGGAAACAGATCACAAGTCCAGAATGATGTAGTTGTGACAGGAAATTTCATTTATCCAGAATTTTGCTAAAATATTTCTTTTTCTCTGCCCTCTTTCCAATTCTCCCTTTCTCTCCCTGACTCCCAAGTCAATAAGCATTTATTAAGAGCCTTCAAAGCAGAATTCATGTGCTAAATGCTGGCACTACCAATATAAGCAGACAAAAGACTGTCCCTTCTCTTGAGGAACTCATGTTCTAACGTTGAGATACAACCTATCAAAAGGAGTTGGAGAGGAGAAGAGCTGAAGGCAGAGCACAGGGTACCATTCCTATTGGACCCTAGTGAGACAGATCAGCTTTACTCTTCTCTTGGATCCCTTCCCCCTGATTCCATCCCTGATCTTGACCTGGCCATGGCTCAGCCTTAGATTCCTCCCATCACCATCCATCTTCTGCTTTCACTCCTACCACTGAACAAAGGTGGAGAAAATCATGAAACTATACAGCCTAAGTTCATACCAATTTATTTTGTTATTACTTTTCTTAAGCTTGTATGAGGTTTTCTTGGTAAAGATACTGGATTTCTTCTCTAGTGTATTGAAGCAAACAGAGATCAAGGGACTTGCCCAGGGTCACACAGCTAGTGAGTGTCTGAGGTCAGATTTTAACTCAGGGTCTCCCTGACTCTAGGCCCAGCACTCTATCTGCTGAACTACCTAGCTACTTCACATTTATGTCACATAACATCAGCTGGGTCTCTACTACACCAAAGCTTTCCTTTTAAACCTCCTAAATCAATTCAATAACACTCACAATACCACCTTATCTTCAATACCACTTCACATACCACCACTTCAATACCACTCACAATAGCACCTTATCTTAAATCTTTCATCCTTCCTCAAACTTCCAATGATTCCCCAACTGTGACTCTCTCAATTGAGACCCTTTCCTCCTATTTCTTTTTCTTTTTTAAACCCTTATCTTCTGCCTCAAAATTGATACCAAATATTGGTTCCAAGACAGAAGAACAGTAAGGGATAGAGAATTAGGGTTAAGTGATTTGTGAAGAGTCACACAGCTAGGAAGTATCTGAGGTCAGATTTAAATGTAGGACCACCTGCCTCTTTATCCAATGAGCTATCACCTGCCCCTTTAAAGATGTCTTCTACCATTATCTTTACTCCTGACTCTTATGAAGATGTAGCACTTCTTGCCAAGGCTAACCCCTCAACCTGCTCAAGAGGCCCCATTCTTTCCTGTATCCTCCAACAAACTGCTCCATCTGTCATTCCCACTCTATCACTCATCTTTAATCTCTTCCTGGCTATTGGTTGCTTTTCTGTTGCCAACCAACATCCATGTCTCTTCTACCTTCAGAAAACCTCACTTGATGTGACCATTCTCATTAGCTGCCATTCTATATTCCTCCTCCCTTTCCTGGCTAAATCCTTGGATGCCTCAATGTCCTTTCCTATCCATCTCTTTTTAACTTTCTCTATTCTGGGTTCAGGGCAACTAGGTAGATCAGTGAATAGTATGCTGGGCCTAAAGTCAGAAAAACTCATCTTTCTGAGTTCAAATCTGACCTCAGACACTTCCTAGATGTGTGATATTGGGTTAGTCACTTAACCCTGTTTGCCTTAATTTCCTCATCTGTAAAATGAGTGGGAGGAAAAAAAGGCAAACCATTCTAATATCTACCAAGAAACCCCTAAGTGGAGTCACAAAAGAAAGGGCTGACTGAACAAGAAAAATTCTGGTTTCTGACTTCATCATTCAACTGAAACTGCTCTCTCCAAAGTTTCTATTGATCTCTTAATTGTCAAATCTCATGACCTTTGTCAATCCTCAACCTTCTTGAATTCTCTCTAGCCTGTCAGTGGCCCTCTTCTCCTTGATAAGTCTCCTGCCTGGTTTTACTGGTTCTCCTCCTACCTGACTGTTCCCTCTCATTCTCCTTTGATAGATATTTATGCAGGTCATCCAGACAACTATAGATGTCTACCCCACTCACCCCGACACCCAAAGTTGTGCCCTCTTCTCTTTTCTCTAAACTACTTCATTTGGTGATAGCTCCCAAATATTCATTTATGATCTCTCTTCTGATGATTCCCAGATCAAACTATCCAGCCCTAACCTCTTTCCTGACTTCTAGTATCTCATCTCCAAATGAATAGACATCTTAAGCTCAACATGTCCTAAACCAGACTCATTATCTTTTCTCTTAAATCTTCCTCTCATCCTAACTTCATTACTACTGCCCAAAGCACCACCTTCCCAGGCTTACAACCTTGGTGTTATCCTTGACTCTTCATTCTCTCTTATCTCCCACATCCAGAGTTCTCAAATCCCGTCATTTTTACCTTCAAGATATTTCTAGTATATGCTTCCTTCTCTCCAAAGACACTGACATTATTACCCGGGGAAGGTTCTCATTCCTTCATGCCTGGACAACTGCAATAGCTTTGTGGATGATCTCCCTCTCTCAAGTCTATTCTCCACTTACTTGTCAGAATGATCCTCCTAAACCACGTCTGACTATTTCACTATCTTATTCAATAAAATCCAGCATCCCCTTTTAAAGAAAATATAAAAATCTTTTATCTGACTTTTAAAAATCTTTTATAACCTGGCCTCCTCCTTTTTTTTCTTACATTTTTGTTCCAAATTCTCCCCCTCCCTCTAGCTCCTCTTTACTCATTGTATGTGTAATAAATGGTACTTTCCTCACTATATTTGATGGTACTTTAGTGGAGTCTAAAAGGGAGCTTATAGAAAGAGAACAGAGAGTGGAGGCAATAGGAACCTAGATGGATTGGCTCCTATTCTCCTTTCACCACCCCTGAGTGAGGCTGTTGAGTGGTGCTACACAGGTAATTGGGGATTCCCTGCTGAGAAAGGGTGATGGAGAGTTGAAGGAAGAACTCCCCTATCAGATAGACCCAGGGGTAACCCTAGATTCTCTGGCACGGAGAGGATCCAGAGACAAGCCTCTCCAGTGACCTTGCCTCAGCTGGGGAGGGTTATGACTGCTCTCTCTCAAAGTTGGTTTTAGATACCTTCTCTAGGATCCCAAACTAAATCACTCATAAAAATCTGACTGTGATATAAGGTTTAATGACTTAAAGATAAGCAGGTGGGGGAGGTGGAAAGAGGGACTCAGTGTCCCTAATTTGTTTCCCTAGCATGGTCCTTGGCCCAAGTAGCTGTATAGCTGGCTTGGGTTTCATAGTTCTAGACCCAACAAAATTCTCCCAAACTATCTATTATATATCTAGCCTAAGGAAACGATAAAATAGTTGTAAGAGGGCTGAAAGGGGGGAGTTGGGCTCTCTTTGAACCATGAGTCCACGACTCCCTCACTTAGAGGGGTCTGATCCTTTGTTGAGATGTTTCTTTGAGGTATCAGACTGATGGTATCGGTATCGTTTGACAGAAGAAACTCTAAACATTGAACAGATAAGTCTTCTTATGGATCTTGGTGAGGTCCTCAGCAAGGCACTTACATCCTACTAGGTTGAGGTCCCAGCTCAAAAGACCTAGAATTCCATCTGGATCTTTCCCAGGTCTCTTCTCCTCTTCTAGGATGCTTTGCTCCCCAACTGACATTGCTGTCACTCAAGCCCCTCTTTCAAAATTCCAGCTTTCTCTCGTGCACCCTTCCTTACATATGTATGAAGTTGAAGTCATGCAACATATTTCCATATAAGCCATATTGGGGGGGAAAAGGGAAGAAAAATAAATAAAAGTGAAAAAATGCTTCTATATGCTTTCAGAGTTCATCAATTCTCTCTCTGGAAGTAGATGTCATTTTCCATCATGATTCTTTTGGAACCTTCCGGAAGTTACTGGAGATACATCGTGTCCTTGTTGTCCCTCAAACATAGCATAGAATTTCTTATTCCTTGTATTCTCACTGGTTATCTCTCATGACTTGACTACTCTCTCTCTCCTGATTTCCATGCCTTCTTTCAAATCTTGTCTAAAATCTTCTAAAATAAGCTCTTTTCAATCCCATCATGCTAATGCCTTCCTTCTCTTGATTATCTCCAATTTACCCCATATGATATGCATCTTGTTTATATGCAGTTGTCTGTATGTTGTCTTTCTTATGAGATTATAAGCTTCCTGAGAGTAGGGATTGCTTTTCCCTTGCTTAGCCCAATCCAAGACACCAAGTAGGGGCTTAATAAATGTCTTTTCTTTTCCTTGATGTCAACAAAGCAAATGTAGTATAACAGCTTTCTAATGTTGTCAATAAAAACACTAAAGCAATATTGGCTGTGGGTTATTGAACCAGGAATGTCATTTCCTCTTATCCTTGGAAAGTCAAAGATGCTGGAAATTCTGAACTTTTAATTTACAAAATAATTTAGCTGAGAGGATTGTTCTTTAAATAAAGATCCCTCTTCTGCCTCATGGAATCACTGATTTTAAATGGAAAAGAACCTTAAAGATCATATGTAGCAGTCCACCCCTAGCTATGGGCAAGGGGAACAGTTGGTATATGCAGATTGCCTTAAAAGAGAGCATGCTCAGTCTTGAGCATGCTCAGTATTGCACATGGCTGGGAAGGCCTCTGACCCTTGACCCCAGCTTCCCCCAGGTTAGGCGGGAAAACAGGTTTCTTTGTGCTCGCCTGGTTAAGAGAAACCACACCTATGCCTTATCATTAACCAATGAGGATCATCCCTATGTACTGTGTATATTTGCATATCAAAGGGTATATGTAGCCCAGCAAGCTCCGCCTCTAGCTCTCTCTCTCTCTCTTTCAGGCTAGCTGATGGCTGTCCTGGCAGGAGCTTGGCCTCTGGCCAAGCTCCATCTTTAATCTTTCTCTATCACCTCTCTGACCTGTGTGGTATTAAATGTGGATCTCTGGACTGGTAAAAGCCTTCGGAAGGGTCCTTTGATCAGAGCTTAGCTGTAGCTCATGGAAAATTAATATAAAGACTCACTCCTGCCACCTCATATCTCTAATTTGACTCCGTCATCCCCCTCGTGGTATCTAAAACTTCTATCCTGTCTCTATCTTCCTACCTTAAAGCTTCTCTCCCCTCTGAGGAAGCTTTATCATTCTAGTCTAACCTCTCACTTTACAGATAAGAAGACTGAGGTCTAGACAAGTCACATGATTTGCCCATCCAAAATCATACTGACTGGAATTGGCAAAGTCAGCACTTAAATCAAAGTCCTTTGACACCAAATCTTGTACATCAGAAAGCCTCTTAATCATAGGAGATAAGAAAATAGGGAACCAGATGCTATGCTAACTCAATGAAAAACAAGTCCCAGACTCTTTGCCAGCACCACCTTCTCTTTAATCCCTGCATCTTCCCCTTGTTCCTCACCTCTTTCTTGTAGAACCTGGGGCTCTGGAGACCCAGGCTTGATCTGGGTATTCAGAGGCCAAAGCTGGACATTCAGTGCACCTTGTGCTGCTCCCGAAGATGCCATCTTCTCCCAGGCCCCTGCCTCTCTGTGTATACTCAGTGCAACCTAATGATCATGAGATATGTTTGGTCTTGTAAAGGAATCACCATGAAAGCTAAAAACATCTGTAAAGATAGAAAGCATATCCGTTCAGGGACTCAGAACTCTGTTGATCACATTTAAAGAATCTGTATTAAGACTCACACACACACACACACACACACACACAAAATAGCCCCAGAGGCTCCATTTTTATTACTCAATAGTCTGCTCCTTTCAGGAGAATGGCTGAATTGGCACCTGAAAGCATTAGCTACCAAAGAAATTTTGTTGCTGATAAACAAGAAATTTTGAAATTTGAGTTAATTTTATTGTGTAGTTATTTGAACAACGAATATTTAGTAAAACGAATGGACAAGAAAATTCCAAACAATTGTGGATATATTCTTATTTTATTTCTCCATTTTTACAAATTAAAAATAAATTGTGAGATTATCACAATTAATAAGTCATAACAAAACCTTCAATCAACCTTAATATATCCATAATGCTACTTTAACTGTCTGCTAGGGAGAATTTAGAAAGTGACTGAATAAAAGCCAGGAAAATCTGATTACCTCCTTTGTTGTAACAGAAGATAATAGACTAAGAGCTGAAAGGAATTTTAAGTCATCTAGTCCAAACCATCCTATCTTATTGGGTGAGGAAAATGAGGTCCAGAGAGTGGTCTTGCTTTAGTAAGTGTAAGAGACAGGATTCAAGCCCAGGAACTCTGGCTCTAGATTTCAAACTATCAATCCTACTTCCA
The DNA here is from genome assembly GCF_027887165.1 of Monodelphis domestica. NCBI lineage: Eukaryota > Metazoa > Chordata > Mammalia > Didelphimorphia > Didelphidae > Monodelphis > Monodelphis domestica. Next base: position 139,431,417 of record NC_077233.1, on the reverse strand, counting down.
CTCCCACTTATCTATTTTCAGTCTTAATCCTCTTTGACCTTTTACAGCACTTGTTACTGTTAACCACTTCCCCCTCTCCTTTCTAAAAATCTTTCCTCCTTTGGCTTCCATAACTCCACACTATTCTTGTACTCCTACCTCTCTGACCACTCCTATATGTTCTCCCATGGTTCCTTGCTATATGCCTACAAACAGCTTATCCTAGGATTCGGTTCTTTGCCCTCTATTCTTTCTCTCTTTGCACCCTCCTTCAGAGGTCTCATTCATTTTCTTATATATTTAACAATTAAATCAATCAATTTAAAATTTCAATCATCCTTGATTTTTTTCCCTAACTCCTTATATCTAGGCACACAACAAGTCCTGTGATTTTCCCTTCCTAATATTTTTTTTCATGTGCCCCCTTCCTTTCAAACTTCCCCTGCCTCCACCCTACTTCAGATTCTGATCATTCCACTCACCCCAAGAGAGGAATGATTTCATGTTTGCCTTTGTATTCCTGTCACCTAGCACCGATCCTGGCATATAGAAAGTACTTAAAATACTTAAAATGTTAAATGATATACAACAGAATTTGCTTCCTAAAATGGTCTCCCTGCCTCTGGTCCCTCTTAACTAAGTCAACAAACCACCAGCACCAGATATTTTACTTAAAAATCCTTCATTGGTTCCCCAGTGCTTCTAATCAAGCTCCTTAGCCTATCCAAAAAGACTGTTTTTTTAGATTTATCTTAAACAATACCTCAACTATAAGAATCCTCTACTCCAAAACTAGATAAGGAACTTCTTAAACACTGTATGCAGGAATCTGTCTTCCTGTCTTTGCTCACATTATTCCTTTGCCTGCAATGGAATATGTGTGTATGTGTATTTGTATGTATGTTATTTATAAATATGTGTATACTTGTATATACAAAAAATACATGTATATTTCTCCAGTCAACCCCAGTTCAAGGTCTATCTACCTTCCATGACACATTCTCAGACTAATTAACATTTCTTGGTCCACTGATTTGAAAAATATATAGTCTATATAAAGGTTTCAAGGCATAAGAACCCCTTTCTGGTAGAAAAAGATTCTAGACCCCACCAGAAGTAGCTACCCTCACAGGGAATGTTTTGCTAGGACTAATGTTCAAGATGATAATGCAAATACGGATTATCATAACCTTTGCAACAATTCCAGAAGCACCCAGAAGTTCAGAGTCCACAGGTGGAGAACCATTGTTCTTTTGTGTGTTGTATTGTGTGCATTGTAATTGTAATTTCTTCTTAGTTTTTGTGTGTATTGTAATTGTATTGTAATTTGTGTGTTGTGTGCAACCTGAAGATCATTGTAATTTCTCTTACTCAGTTCTCATGTTACTTAAATTTTTATATGTTTACATGTTCTTACAACTGATAGTAAGCTCCTTAGAAAAACTGGTTCTTAAAGATGCAGATAAAAGTTATCTGGACAAGTGAAAAAGGAAATCAAGATCTTTTATATTTTTAACACTCTGCCTCAATTCCAATCACATTCATCACCATATTCTAGTTTACTTACCCACCAGGTGAGATTCCAAAGGAATCACACTTTAGGAACTGCTCCATCTCTAAGTCTTGAATTCTGAAATTCTCTTCTCTGGTCACAATCTATCTCTCCACCTTTCCATTCCTATCAATCCTGCTCCCCACAACCACAATGATGTTTATTCAGGATGTATGAGGTAGCAGGTGTATAGACAGCACTTTGAAAACCTTCAAAAAATCTAGAAATACTAGCTGTTTGGGGAGGGGGGTGGTTAAACCCTTACCTTTGGCCTTAGAACCAATCCTAAGGCAGAAGAGCTATAAGGGCTAGACAATGAGAGTTAAGTGACTTGCCCAGTGTCACACAGCTTGGAAGTGTCTGAGACCAGATTGGTCTAGGCCTGGCTCTCAATCCACTGAGGTACCCAGCTGCCCCCATTAACTGTTATTATTATTATTTCACTTTTTCTCAACAAATTCTTTCCTCCCACCTACAATCCATGTTTAGCTTCTTGTATCCCCAAAACAAAAACCTTCCCCCATGTTGCTACTTCTTTAAAGTAATCCTATCTTCTTTCCTCCTCTTTGATGTTCATTCCTAGCTTTTCTAATCACCCCGCTGGTGACCACCTAATTTGTCAGCCATGATCTCTCTGCAGCATTTGACACTGGTAACCCACTTCCTCCCTCCCTCCCTACTCAACTTCCTAGATACAGTACTGTACTCATGTTTCCTGCTTGCCAATCCTCTTCTCTCTCTCCTTTGATTTCTCTTATTTCTTCTTTTATTAGCAAACCATGGCCTGTACCCAGAACTAATAATAGTTGTTAAATTTTAAAATACAATAGCACTTTATTTAAAAATGTAAAAGCCATACTTGCTCATCTTGATTCTACAAAAGCAGGCAGAAGGCTGCAGTTTGACAACTCCTACTCAGGATTCTCATTGTGTACAAAATCAAAGGCTAGGACTTTGGCCCTCAGCTTTTGCTACTTTCTCTCGTTTGGAGAGCTTATCCACACCTACAATTCCAACTCTGTAAGTCAATTAGCATTTATTTATTTAATTGTGTATTTCATTTATTTATTTATCTATGTGTTTATTTATTTGTTTGTTTGTTTATTTAATCTTAGAACTGATACTAAGTTTCAGTTCCAAGGCAACAGAATGGTAAGGGCTGGGTACATGTCTGAGGCCACATCTGGACCTAGACTCCTGTTTCCAGACTAGTTGTCTATCCACTGACCCACCAAGCTGCTCCCCCTCCCTTAACTAGTATTCATTAAGCACTTACTATGTGCCAAGTACTGTGCTAAATACTAGGTTATACAAAGAAAGGCAAAAAACATGATCTAAAGTATAATGAAGAAACAACATAATCCTATTTCCCCACAATAGATCACTCCAACCTGTAAACCTCAAAATTTCTTAGACTTATAAATGTTGGAAATTTCACCATTGGGAAATTTCATACTTGAAAAATTTCCTATTGATAGTGGGTCTTGACTATTGGAATGTGAACCCCATTGGCATGGAAGGTTCCTTCTCCTCCCTTCTTAAGATTACTTTAGGACAGAAACCTTTTGCTGAACAATGGAAAGGACCTTGACCTATGCTTAAGCATAGAACAGGAATTTCTTTGAGTCATGATTGATTTTAGAATTGATACAATGGAGATACTTGGAATCAATCTCTACCCTACTCAGGTTAACAGGATTTAGAAAGAGCTGTAGCAAAGGATCAAAGATTTAATTATTTGAAAATATGACCTTCAACAGACATGTGCAAAGCCAGAGACCTCTGGGCGGTCCTGGGTTAAGCTAGAGCCTCCATTGGCACAGGGAAATTGATGGACAGGTGATTGGTAGATGTGAGGACTGAGGGGAGGGATCTTGGATGGTTTCCTTAAGGATAGGGGGGGTCTGAAGACTGGAGGTGGTTGAGGAGTTTGTCGGAGTGGTTGCGGTGTGCTCTGAGAAGCTTGCGCTGAAGGAAGCTGAAGGTGGGGGCCCCGGAGACTGTTTCTCCATTTTTGGTCACGTGAGTAATAGGGACTGATCTCCTTTCTTTGCCCCAGCTATATAAGGGCTTGGGCCTTTTGGCCCAGCCTAAACAGAAGGGGTATTTAAGCCCTATTCCCTTCTCTCCCCTTTCTCTCTCCCTCTATCTCTCTATCTCTAATTCCTTTCTTCCTCCTGTTTGTAATTAAAACTCTATAAAAGGTTGACGGCTGACTTGAGTTTTCATTAAGGAATTACATAGCTGAATTCCTTGGCGACCTTAAATTAATATATATCAGTCTTTTAAAAGTGATTTCCTTGTCACAAACCTCTTTCCCATCTGACATCCAGGTTCACCAAGTTCTCTCTCCAAATCTTGCAGCACAGTAACCACCTCCTCTCCACTCTCTGGATGCTGATCTCTCACCCAAGTCTGCAAGGCCTCTGGCAAAATGGTCAGGAACTGTTCCAGGACCTACAGCTCTAGAATCTGCTCCTTTGTGTGTATCTTTGGTCTCAGCCACTGATGACAAAGTTACCAGAGTTGTTCAGAGCCTCTTGGGGTCGAGGTGTGTCACTGTAGCCAAACTGCCTGAAACGCAGATTTCTTGTCTAGGAGGACTGCTCCTCTTCTACCTACCCTTCTTCCCTCATAGGTAATCATCTTCTTTCTTCACCTTTACTACTTGAAGTCTTTCTTTCCATGCTGGATTCTGGGGATTCAGGATTACAGTCTCTCTTGATTCTAGAGCCATTTGAGTTGTATACATATGTAGATATATAAAATTTGTTGTAGTTGTTGTTGTCATCTTTTTTTAAATGGGCACTCCAGATGAGTCTATGCCTCAAAGAAATTCCTCTTGGGCTGCTCTTCAAGGATACTCCTAAGATAATATAAACCATACTTAACACTGTATAATAATAAATATTATCTAAGAACTTGGACAAATTAATGAATATCAGTCAGAAGGATAATTCATTGAAAGTAAAATGTAGTAACAGGAAGAAATAGCAAAGGCAATGCTAAAAAATGTTAACCAAATAAGTCCTAAGAAATTTTGGATATTTTCTCTATTGTGAAACAGAAATGACACTGAGTCAGAATATACTAGAACTATATTCATTCTATAAAAATAGCAGTACTTTAAGAAGATGGATAACATATGATAAAATGAGACCCCAAAGGGAAAGATCTCTTGCACCAGTGACACAAAATGATTGATGGAACCAGAAGGTCTCTGGGTACTTCTTTGGTACAACAGAAAGAAAATTGGTTTCAAGACAAAGGAACTATGCTCACATCTTGCCTCTGGTGGTTACTGCCTAGTCAAAGTTGTTTTTAGTGCACACAACTCTGGGCTTGTAATCAGGAAGACCCCAGTTCAAATACAGACTTAGAAGTGTACTAGCTGTGTAACCCTGGGCAAGTTATTTAACATTTGCCTCAGCTTACTCAACTGAAAAATGGGGATAACAATAGCACCTACCTAACAATAGGATTGTTCTGAGGATCAAACAAGACAATAACTATAAAGTGCTTAGCACTTTACTAATGCCAGACATATAATGGACGGTATATCTTATGAGCAGCTAGGTAGTACAATAGATAGAGGCCAAGCCTGGAAATCTGGCCTCAGACCCTTACTTACTAGCTGCTTGATCTTGGGTAAGTCACTTAACTCTGTTTGCCTCAGTCTCCTTATCTGTAAATGAGCTGATGAAAGTCATTCCATTCCAGTATCTTTGCCAAGAAAATTCTAGAAGAGGTCATGTCTGATCATCAACAAAATGCTTATGACTTATTCCACTCACACCCTGACTTTGACAATCAAGGACAAAAAACACAACTGGCAAAATCACAGGCCTCTCAATTGACAAATGAGCTTGCAGACAACTCCATTTCTCCAGCCTCTTAAGTAGTTCAGTCATTCTCCACTCCAAGAAAGATCCCACCCCTGCCCCTTCTCTGTGGCCAAGACCCTAGCTTCACCTACACTTCCGGACTACATTTCCCAGGAAGATTGAGGCAACCTACCAATGTTACACGGTTGCTATAGAAATGGGCTAACAAGCAACTTTAGCAGAGTTCATTCTCCGGCCTGGGGCTGGCTCTACACAAGAAGGGGTAGGTCTGTCTACAATGCAAAGGAGAGCAGGAGCCAGAACTACTCAAAGGATTCACTGAGTCGGGGAGCTCAAGGCTCAGGGTCCAGTAGAGAAAGGAAGCTGGCTCTGGGTCTCCGGAGAATGTCACCGCCAGGATCTCTGGGAAATGTAGTCCGGAGGGGGAAATGGACTTCCCTCTGCCCAGAAGACCTCTGGGAATTGTAGTTCAGCGACAACTCATACAAGCTTCCATGACATTCTGTGAGAGGCAGCTGGAGGTACTTGCTCAATCCTTTCTCCCTCCACTGTGAATTGGCCTCCTGAAGCTCTGTGTGTTAAGTGAGTTCTGGCTCTTCCACTCTTTCCAGTCTCCTTACCTCCTTGCCCACCGAGAAGATGGCAGTGGGTGGCTATAAGGCCAATAAACCCCAGGATGGAGTTTGGCGCCAGGAAATTGGGATGGTTCCTCACCAGCAAAGTCATCACCAGGGGTACTCAGGGTTGGCAGCTCTCTGAGGGAGGGGGAGGAGAAGAAGGAGTCCCTGGCATCTGAACTCCAAAACTCCCAGGGGTCTCTGACAGCCCGGGGGCAAAACCCCACTCTTCACTCTGTTTGAAGGTTCTGACAGCAATGTGCCCTGCCTGTCCATTGGCTTTTCCCAGGGTTTTTGGACATGTGTTTAGCCAATGTCAACCTATTCAATAACTTGTTCATGCTTGTGGTCTATTTGTCTTTTCCTGTCACCACCGTCTCCCCCATTAACTTTGGGCTACATTTTGAAATCCAGCAATAACAATAATGTTTTAAGGCTTGCAAAGACCTAGAGTAAACGGATTTTAACTGGTTTGTCCTAGATTAAAGTAGTTTCAACTGGACAGAAGGAGTTTAAACTGGTTTGAACTAACAATGTTTGAAATGGTTGAAACTGGTTTGATCTAATTAAACTGGTTTTAACTGGATTTAGATGGTTCAAATTGCTCAGAAATGGTTTGAACTGGTCAGAACTGAATTAAAAACTGGCTTTACCTGGATTAAAGCAGTTTGAACTTGTCAGAAACTAGATTAAATTCATTGGATAACTTTGGCATTATACTTGCTTTATTTTCCCCTTATCCCCATACCAAATTAGTTTCCAAATCTTACTATTTTTGCATATCTTTCCGTCTGACCCCCATTTATCCTCTTACATAGCAGTTCAATTGGTTGAATGCCAACTATTGTGGTTCAGCTCTTCAGTTCAGATCCATGTCACCTCCAGGCAATCTTCATTGCTGCCAAAATAATTTTTCTTACCCCAAGCTTGTCATGTAGTTAGTAATTAATAAATACTTTCTCATCTGTTCATTTATCTTCTCAGCAATGCCACAACTCCCTGATGCTGGCACAGAAGATGAACAGGATAGACATTTAACTGTGACTCATTAGGAAAAAAAAATATATTGTTTTAGGAGAGTAACTGTACATATTCCTGAATACTCAAGAAATATTAAAGAAACTAAAGTAAGGCTTCCAGAACTTAAAAAAATTTTTAAAGAGGCAGCTAGGTTGCTCAATGGATTGCATGTTGGGCCCGGAGACAAGAGGTCCTGTGTTCAAATGTGACCTCAGAGACTTCCTAGCTATGTAACCTTGGGCAAGTCACTTAACTCCCATTGCCTGGCCCTTACCACACTTCTGTCTTAGAAACAATACACAGAATTGTACACAAAAGGGAAGGGCTTAAAAAATGTTTTAATGCATTTCCTTGATGCCTTTTGCATAATAGTAATTTCTAGAAACCTCCCCTCTAGCTCGAAACTTCCCTTGTAATTAAAAATATATGTAGTTCTAAAGAATCACCTGATGCAATGATTTTATCGGAAAATGTATATACAACTTTCTGCCTTAGCACGTACTGCTATACTATGCCATACCTGTCATATAATGTCCCACTATGCCACAGTATACTTATCATGTCAGGACATGTGTCATGTCTGTCACACATGCATCTTATGTTGTACTATGTCAAGTCTATTTTCCTGCCATGGCACATCACACTTATCATGACAGATTGCCTATCACATCCATGACATGTTATATCACATCACATCATATGTTGTATGCACCGTGAATATCATCCCATGTAATCACAAAGCAAAATCTGGCTATGGCACATGTCATGCCTTGACACATCATGTCACATGCATACCCATGTTGTGCCTATGTCATGCCACATCATGTCTGTACTGTATGACACATCAAGTCATGCCCATATCATACAATGTCGTGTCACATCACACCTATGCCATGCCTTTATCACATCAATGCCACACCACATTGCACCTATATCACATCTATGTTATGGCAGCGTTGCACCTTGTCACTGTGTCATATTTGTGAGCCAGTGTCATACCATATCACCCCTATGCGAGGCAATGACATAAGGCATCGTGCCTTGCTGTTCAATACTTATAACCTGACAATTAAACTATTCAAACAAGATTCTTCAATATCATACTATTCAAATTATTTTAAGTACGTTTTTGCTTATTGGCTAGGTGACCATTCAAAAATTTCCTTGGTGTGATATAAATAGCAATAGACTTGAAAGCAAGAGTCACATAAGTTCTAAATGTTCTCCTCTCTCAGGTTTTACAGCCTTTATATAGCAGTCTTCTCTCCCATTGAGACCCTTTATTTTGCAAAATATCTGGTCAGACCCCATTCCCCATATTGTGACCTTGAGGCGTAGCTCTTTTTCGCAGTTGGACTTCTAGCTGATCAGGGAACTCTACCTGGCTATATGAGCCTTGGGATTAAATTTCTGTAAACAGGCAGCACTCAGACAATCAGCATGTACTGTATTCAGTAACGAATCCCTGGAATACTGCTACAACCCCTGTACCAGAGGGGTGGCAATGTTGCCTAGTGATTTGAGTGTTAGACTGAGTCTTGAAGATCTTAGTCCAAAGCATGCTTTCTCTACTCTCCCTTTCTCCCTTTGGAAATCTCTCAATTAGAAAGCCAGTTTTGTAAAAAGTAAAAAATCAAGTCATTTGACTCCTACATTAAGTTTCCATTTCTTTATGTTTAAAAAGGAAAGAGAAGAAAGAAGGAATAGCATTTATACAGAGCACTCTGTTAATTTAAACACTTTGCAAATATCTCATGTGACCCCCACAGAAACCCTGTGAGGTAAGTTCTGTTACATTGTATTTTTTTTTAAACAATATTTTATTTGGTCATTTCAAAACATTATTCATTGGAGACAAAGATCATTTTCTTTTCCTTCCCCCCACCCCCCATAGCTGACATGCGATTCTACTGGGTTTCACATGTGTTCTTGATTCGAACCCATTTCCATGTTGTTGGTATTTGCATTAGCGTGTTCATTTAGAGTCTCTCCTCAGACATGTCCCCTCCACCCCTGTAGTCAAGTAGTTGCTTTTCCTCAGTGTTTTTACTCCCACAGTTTGTCCTCTGCTTGTGGATAGTGTTTTTTCTCCTAGATCCCTGTAGAATGTTCAGGGTCATTGCATTGACACTAATGGAGAAGTCCATTACCTTCGATTGTACCACAGTATTTCAGTCTCTGTGTACAATGTTTTCATGGTTCTGCTCCTTTTGCTCTGTATCACTTCCTGGAGGTTGTTCCAGGCTCCATGGAATTCCTCCACTTTATTATTCCTTTTAGCACAATAGTATTCCATCACCAACATGTACCACAATTTGTTCAGCCATTCTCCAATTGAAGGGCATCCCCTCATTTTCCAATTTTTGGCCACCACAAAGAGCACAGCTATGAATATTCTTGTACAAGTCTTTTTCCTTATTATCTCTTTGGGGTACAAGCCCAGCAGTGCTATGGCTGGATCAAAGGGCAGACAGTCTTTTATCGCTCTTTGGGCATAGTTCCAAATTACCCTCCAGAATGGCTGGATCAATTCACAACCCCACCAGCAATGAATTAATGTCCCTACTTTGCCACATCCCCTCCAGCATTCATTACTTTCCATAGTTGTCATGTTAGCTAATCTGCTAGGTGTGAGGTGATACCTCAGAATTGTTTTAATTTGCATCTCTCTGATTATGAGATTTAGAACACTTTTTCATGTGCTTATTAATAATTTTGATTTCTTTAACTGAAAATTACATGCCCCTTGCCCATTTTTCAATTGGAGAATGGCTTGATTTTTTGTATAATTGATTTAGCTCTTTGTAAATATGAGTAATTAAACCTTTGTCAGAGGTTTTTGTTATGAAGATTGTTTCCCAGTTTGTTGCTTCCCTTCTGATTTTAGTTACATTGGTTTTGTTTGTACAAAACCTTTTTAATTTGATGTAGTCAAAATTATTTATTTTACATTTTGTGACTCTTTCTAAGTCTTGCTTGGTTTTAAAGTCTTTCCCTTCCCAAAGGTCTGACATGTATACTATTCTGTGTTTGCCTAATTTACTTATAGTTTCCTTCTTTATCTTCAAGTCATAAACCCATTTTGAATTTATCTTGGTGTAGGGTGTGAGGTGTTGACCCAAACCTAATCTCTCCCACACTGCCTTCCAATTTTCCCAGTAGTTTTTATCGAATAGTGGATTTTTGTCCCAAAAGCTGGGATCTTTGGGTTTATCATATACTGTCTTGCTGAGGTCATTTGCCCCAAGTCTATTCCACTGATCCTCCTTTCTGTCTCTTAGCCAGTACCAAATTGTTTTGATGACTGCTGCTTTGTAATATAGTTTGAGATCTGGGACTGCAAGGCCCCCTTCCTTTGTTTTTTTTTTAAATTTCCCTGGATATCCTTGATCCTTTGTTCTTCCAAATGAACTTTGTTATGGTTTTTTCTAAATCAGTAAAGAAATTTTTTGGAAGTTTGATGGGTATGGCACTAAATAGATAAATAAGTTTGGGTAGGATGTTCATTTTTATTATATTGGCTCGTCCTACCCATGAGCAGTTAATGTTTTTCCAATTGCTCAAGTCTAGTTTTAGTTGTGTGGAGAGTGTTTTGTAGTTGTGTTCATATAGTTCCTGTGTTTGTCTTGGGAGATAGATTCCTAAGTATTTTATTTTGTCTAAGGTGATTTTGAAAGGGATTTCTCTTTCTAGTTTTTGCTGCTGAGCTGTGTTGGAAATATATAGAAATGCTGATGACTTGTGCGGGTTTATTTTGTATCCTGCAACTTTGCTAAAGTTGTTAATTATTTCAATTAGCTTTTTGGTTGAATCTCTAGGATTCTTTAAGTAGACCATCATGTCATCTGCAAAGAGTGATAACTTGGGTCCTTGCCTATTTTAACGCCTTCAATTTCTTTTTCTTCTCTAATTGCTACTGCTAGTGTTTCTAGTACAATGTCAAATAATAGAGGTGATAATGGGCATCCTTGTTTCACTCCTGATCTTATTGGGAATGCATCTAGTTTATCCCCATTGCAGATGATATTAGCTGATGGTTTTAGATATATACTGCTTATTATTTTTAGGAACAACCCTTCTATTCCTATGCTTTCTAGTGTTTTTAATAGGAACGGGTGTTGTATTTTATCGAAGGCTTTTTCTGCATCTATTGAAATAATCATGTGATTTTTGTTGGTTTGCTTGTTGATATGGTCAATTATGTGGATGGTTTTCCTAATACTGAACCAGCCCTGCATCCCTGGTATAAATCCTACTTGATCATGGTGGATGACCCTTCTGATCACTTGCTGGAGTCTTTTTGCTAGTATCCTATTTAAGATTTTTGCATCTATATTCATTAGGGAGATTGTATTTTTTAATTTTACAAGTTTATATATTTTATAGTTGACAAAACTGAGGCAAATAGAGGTTAAATGACTCACTCTGGGTCACACTGCTAGTATCTGAAACTGAATTTGAACTCAAGTCTTCCTGACTCCAAACCCAGGACTCATTGCATGCCCTAGCTTCTCAAGAAAGTGGAAATATTGAGAACTATTATAAATAGCCTCCTTTCCTTCCAAATACTTAAATATAGTCAGGGATATAATCACATGTAGACTTTGTCTTATTCATTCTCTGTTCTGTAAGTATGAAAGTAATCAGAGCTTTTATTTAGAACATTTAATTCAAAAGGAAAGGCTATGTGGCTTAACTGGAGATGCTCAGGGGCATAAGGAAGCAGGGCCAGGGACAGGTCCAGAATTCAAAGGTTACAACGTCCAATCTTGGTTGCCCTCAAGACAAGAATAAAAGGACAAAGATACAACTGGGATCCAGAGAGGAATCTCAGTTACCAGAAGACAGTCAACAAAACTGCTGTAGGAGTTAATCCTTGGATTTGGAGCATTGATTGGCCAAGTACCCACAACTCCTCACAACATCATTCCACGAAAAACAGTTTAAGGGTGTTTAGGAGGACCAAATATTTTGAAAGGTGCAGTATCTTCCTTAAATGAATCCATTTGACTTCTCCTCATTGATGTCACAGCAGGAAGGAGCCAGTCAACTAGTTACACAAGATGAACATTTCTATGCAAATTCTTTTTTTTTTTTTAGAAAATTTTATTTAGTCAATTCCTTGGTTACAAAAATCATATTCTTTCCCTCCCTCCCTTCCCCTTCCCCCTTCCCGTAGCTGATGCCCAATTCCACTGGGTTTTACATGTGTCCTTGATCAGAAACTATTTCCATGTTGTTGATGTTTGCACTAGGATGTTCATTTAGAGTCTATATTCCCAATCATATCCCCCTCAACCCTTGTAATCAAGCAATTGTTTTTCTTCTATGTTTCCACTCCCACAGTGTTTCCTCAGAATGTGGATAGTGTTCTTTCTCATAGATCCCTCTGAGTTGTTCAGTATCACTGCATTGCCACTAATGGAGAAGTCCATTACATTCAATTTTATGTTCAGATTCTTAAAAAAGGGGAGGAACTAAGTAATGAAGGGGCCTGACAAAGGCAGGAAACCTGTTAGGAAAAAAAAAAAACCTAGATTTCCCAAAGTAGAGCTTTTTCTATACTATAACAGGACAGTCAATATTGGCCCAAACTTTAATAAACATCAAGTTTTCATAGCAAAAAAACAAACAAACAAAAAAATCCCAAACATATAACTAATGTTGAATCAGACAGGATTTGAAGCTCATAAGGCAGCAGTGAATTCACAACACTATAGAAACACTACAAACATGGACAGGAAGGTGGTCAAATCTTATTAGACAGAAGAAATAATGCCATTTTATTTTTACTCTTTGTATCATCAGCACTTAGCCCTGTGTCTAGAATTTACTGGGCATTCAGTAAATGTTTGTTAATTGATTTATTGGAGAGCCTATGAAAGCAACAAATGTAAGAAGCCCTTTAGCTTCACAGAGAAAATTAATGCCGGAATTCCTATGATTTATGAATAAATGTAGAAAATGCTTCAGAGTAAGCCCAAATCTTACTGATATCAGAAAATTTCAAAAGAATAGAAACCTTTTGAACACAATGAATGTGAAAAAGATAGTGGTCATAGGTCACACCTTGGAAAACACAAGAGAATTCAGATCAAGGAAAGTCAAATATAAAGAATGTAGAAAAAATTACAAAGCAATTAGTAAAATGAAAAAATTTATTAAAACATTGGGTCATAACTATAACTAAAATAGCACAGTATAATTGTTGGGTGCAGAAAACTTTGTGGATGACATGGTAGCTTGTTTCAAGCATTTGAAGGACTATTACATAGAAGAGAGATCAGATTTGTTTTGTTTTGCCTGAGTGAAGGATGAAGAACAATGGATGAAGTTTCAAAGAGGCAGACTTAGGCTTGGTATAATAATTAGAATAACTGAAAAGTAGCACAAGTTGCCCTGGGGAGTAATGGTTGTGGATAAGAAATGTGCCCTTAAAAAAAACAACCTTCTAAAATTTAACGAAAGAAATAGATATTCAGAGGAAGGGAAGACCAAATTGGTAAGCAAATAAATAACAGACCAATCCATGACTATGGAGGTAGCAAGAATAACTAAAAAGGACTGACAACTAAGCCAAAAATTCAGCCAATAAGCATTTATTAAGTGCTACATGTCAGACACTGCATAAGAAGATGCACACGGTTACAGAGTAAGCAAAGGAAGAGAAACCCGAATGAGTGATTTTGTATTAGTACTGAGTCATGGGCAACTAATACAGTGCAGCTTATGGGGGGCAAAACAATTACAGTAGAGTCCAACCTAAAGATCACTGCCAGGAGATCTATTTTGATTGGAAGGAAACTTCAGTAAGCAAAGTGACAAGCATTTATCAAGAGATTGCTATGTACCAGATATTGTACAAAGTCATATCCCAGTGCACTTTCATTGGTTGTCCTCCATGCATGGATTTGTCTCATCTTCACCTTCATTTCCTGAACTCCCAAACTTCCTTCAAGTCTCAGCTAAAATTCTACTTTCGATATGAAGTCTTTCTTATTCTCCCTTAATGTTTTGGCCTTCCTGGGGTTACCTCCAATTTATTGCCTATAAATCTTGTTTGTATATATTTCTTTCCATGTTGTCTCACACATTCAAATGTAAATATCTTGAAGGACTATTTTGTATTTCTTTTGATCAATATGTTTAGCACAATGCCTAGCACATCCTAACTGTTTAATGAATACTTCTTGATCTGATTTGATTTAGGAGTCAGGCCAAACTGGATAATTTGGTCAAGGTTCATAGTTTGAGCAAATACACTGGGGTTGATGTCCAGATGTTCAAGTAGGTAAGAGGACAGAGCTTTCCCCCTTGATGTACATGCTGGGGAAGATGAAGAGGGGGAAGGACTGTCCAGAAGTTCAAGTCAGGCAAGAGAACACGAGAACAGACTAGTGTTCCTAATACCCAGAGTATGAGGAAATGCATAAATAGTTGAGTTTGTATTGAGAGAGTGAGGATCTTTGTAACAGAACAACTGACCAATAAATTAGCCAGTGCATAGTCCAGGTCTCAAGGCATGCACAGGAGGATTGGGCCTCCATTGGCCAATATCCCCCTATATCCTGTCTTAAGAAATGAAACAGGTAGGCAAGTCTACATAATAGTACAGCCAGAATATGATTATGCAACTAAAGACAACTATTATCTACTCTATGCGTTGGTTTTAAATAGTCTTCATATTGTCAGTAGATAAGAATTAGAAAGTTTGAAAAATATATAGAACTACAGAGATGATAATCCCATTCTATTTAGCCCAAGTCAGACTACATCTGGAGGATAAGATTGAGTTGTGGGCACCATATTTCCATAGGGCCATTGATATGTTGAAGAGAGTCCAAAGAATATCAAGAAAATGATGAAAGACTCAAGATCATGCCAAGTGAGAAATAAAGGGAACTGGAAATATTCAGGATAAAAAGCAAAAAACTTTGGGGATGACTCAGTAGCTTGCTTCAAGTATTTGAAGGACTGTCACATGGAAGTATAATGGTTAAATTGGGATTTTGATTAAATAAGAAAGTATAAAAAATAGTGGTCACTGATTATTATCTCTTAAGACATGAAAACTATTAGCAGCTTTTAACAATTTTGCTTGAAATTAGAGTATTAGCAAAAAGAGGGAAATGTGGTAGGGGAAAAGGTAAGGAGACTGCCTAGACTATCCTAAATGCTGATCCTGTGAAATGAAGCTCACTCCCTGACAGACTTCCGATTTCCACATAGGAATCCTAGTCACTCACCAGCAAGCCTGGCAGGATCCAGGCAAGGTCCCAATGCAGAAAAACCCTCATGAGCTAAGCTCACCAAAGCAGCAGTGAACCCAACAAGAAAGTCCCCAACTCCAAGAAGCTCCAAAGTCAAAAGTAGAAGTCCCAAAGCCAAAAACTCCAGTAGAAAGGCCCAAAGCTCCAAATCAAAGTCAAAGTCCAAAAGCCTAAGGAACTGTCCTCCAAAGAAGAAGTTCCAAGGAGCAGAGACTCCAAAGTAGAACTCCAAGGGAGAAATCCCAAGAAGCAGAGACTCCAAAGAAGTTTCAAGGATAAGTCCCTTGGACAGGAAGTCTAGGACTTTTTACAGTCCTTTTTCCACATCACTTCCTGTCCCTTCCCCACTTTACAGGAACCAATAGCAGGTTTTCAATTTGCCTAGCATTTCTGGGGGTGGGAGTAGGGGTGAGGAGTGGCCTCTGGAGTTGTCACCCACTCAGCAAGTGACTTGTGAACTCTCATACTTAGTGACTGGTAAGGTACTAAGAAAGGGTACTTAAGTTTTTGATTGATTAACTTAAAAGTTGGTTTTACGAAAATTATACAGAAGACAGGTGAAAATTGTTCTGCCTGAGTGAAAGAGGAAGAAAAATGGGTGAAGTTTCAAAGAGGCAGATTTAAGCTTAGTATAAGAAGAACCTCCTAACAATTGGAATAACTGAAAAGTAGCACAGGTTGCTTCAGGAGATAATGGCTTCCCCCTCACTCACACAAAGCCTGGCATGGCACTTGTCAAGCCTGTGATGATCTGAAATGGAAGGGCCCACTCCCTTCTTAATAGAATTGATATTCTATAACTGTTGCCCATTGGTTGTGTGATAATAAAATCTTTTAATTGGTTTCCGAGCCAGCATTAAGTGTGTTTACAAGAGAGCATGGTTAAACTTCTCTATTACCTGTTTCAATTAAAGTAAAAACTGCTAGGGCATCCTAGTGGGGAAGAAGTTCTAGGCTCTCCTTATCCAGCCCCCTGCCATATGCCCTATGAATTCCTGGACCTATTGTTGCTTCTCTTCCTGCTGTTTTGTTTATTCTATTCTTTTAAACAATAATAATCACAACAATAACTAGTATTTATAGAATAGCTAGTATTTATATATTGCTTTAAAGTTTGTAATGAGCTTTACAAATGTTATCTCATTTTATCCTCACAACAACCCTGGGATGTAGATATTATTATTATTATACCTATTTTACAGATAAGGAAACTGAGGTTCTTAGTAATTAAATGACTTACCCAAGGTCTCAAAGCAACTAAGGGGTTTCACAGTATCTAAGGCTGCATTTGAATTCAGGTCTTCTTGGTTCCAGTTTGAATATTCTCTCAATGATGCCAGCTGGTGTCAATTAGAGATAGACCAACCTTTTACATTTACATTTAGAAACGTGAGTAGAGCCAGCATAACTTGCTAGAAGCCTGAAGAGTAATTAATACTGTAACCCCT
The DNA here is from genome assembly GCF_027887165.1 of Monodelphis domestica. NCBI lineage: Eukaryota > Metazoa > Chordata > Mammalia > Didelphimorphia > Didelphidae > Monodelphis > Monodelphis domestica. The sequence goes on along the minus strand of NC_077233.1, from coordinate 139,414,686 downwards.
GAGTTTAAGAGGGCTTGCACTAGAATGGAGGAAGTATCAGAAGAGAGAAGGGAGATGTATTAGGAAAGTAAAATTGGTAGTGAGAGAGAAGAGTAAAAGATGACACTTGAGTTGAGAGTCTGGATGATTGAGAGGATGGTGGTGCCTTAAGAGTAAAAGAGAATTCCAGAAAGGGGATGGTTTGGAGGGAAAGATAAGTTCAATTCTAGATATGTTGAATTTAAAATGTCTACAAAACATCACATTTGTGATATCTAATAGGCAGTTAGAGATGCAAATCTGGAGACTAGTGTTGAATAATTAGACCTAGAATCATCTGCATAGAGATGAAAATTAAATCCAAGTGAACTGATGAGATCACCAAGTAAAATAGTATAAAGAGAGAAGAGGAACCAAGACAGAGCCCTGGGAGGCACCAATCTCTAGGGGGCACGATCACATATTTTCAGTCTTTCTATTGAATTCATCTCCTCAGACTAGAGCTCTCTCCTGCTCTTTAAAAAACAAATACAAAAAACAACACCCAGCTTTTCCCTTGATCTTGACACTTTTAAGTCTTCTCCCCTACACTGTGAAAGGTTAGAAAAAGTTGCCAACTTTTGCTGAATTCCCATTCTAATGATCCATTCATTTCTCAACCAACCCCTGGTTTCCTTCCTTACCACTTTAATGAAATAGCTCAGTTCCTAAAATTCAACCAAGTACTAGGCACCAGGCACTGTGCCAAGCACCAGGAATACAAAGGCAAAACATATCCTCAAGAGGCTTACACTACAATGGAAAAGACAAGTGCAAATAACAATATATACAAGATAAATTTAGTGTAAAAAACTACTTATAACCTCATAGCTCATACTTATAACTTCAGAGGGAAGGCATTAGGAGTGAAGATTGGGGGCAGGGGCTAGGAAAGATTTCTTGCAGAAGTTGGGATTTGAACTGAATCCTTAAAGAAGTCAGGGAAGCCTTTTTCCAAAGTTAGCAATGATCTCTTAATTGCAAAATCTAATGATCTTTTCTCAGTTCTCAGATTCAAGTCAATTCTTGACATCTCTACAGTAGATGATCTCTATTAATCACATTTTCCTACTGAATACTCTCATTTTTCATGGCACTAATCTCCTATGTTTCTTCCAGCTCAGTCTACTTTGCTGGTTTGTCATGTCATGCCTGATAACTGAAAGTGTTTTCCAAGGTTTTGTCCTGTGATCTCTTCTCTTTTTAAGGTTGGAAGTACTCTACAGAGTACACCCCAGAGAGCATTCATGGGAATGGGCCTGTTCTAAAATGCCCTAGCTACTTCCTGCTGAACATATAGTTGTAAAGCTTGGCATCAGTCTCCCATACTCTTCATAATAAGGAAATTGATTCTCCTGTGAAGAAGTGGCATGCATATGCCAACTATAAGACCTAACACAAAATATTCTTCTTTGTTAGTTATAAAGAATCTAACCCTCTCCGGCCCAAGAGAGTCATCATGGGGTTATGCTTTAGAGGGAGAAAATACTAGTTAAGTTCATATTTAATCTGTTCTCTAAAGAACTTTAACCACAAATTATTTAGTGACAGTGCCATCTTTCTTATATCTGTTTCCTATATCTAGATTCAGAGGTAAATCCTGAATTTGCAAGTTACTAGTGTAAAAATGGAGATTTGAACCCCAGACTTCAATTCCCAGAAGTCCTTGGTAGTTCCCAGAATTCCCTAAAATCTCACCTGAGTGCTCACCTGGGCTGAGAACAGAATTTGTATTTAAGCTGACTTTACCACCCACTTGTTCTCTTGGCTTCTGCTTCTATGCTCATGCATCTCTTTACTAGGCAGGCAAAATGTAGTGAGTAGGTTACATGTGCTTTTCTTATTTTGTATTTCTTTATTTCTTAATTCTAATAATCTTTAATAAACCTCTAAAGATATAATACTTTTAGTGAGAAACTAAATTTAATTTTAACAGTTCTGGGAGTAACTATTGATAGTGACCACTGAGTAGCCATTGGTAAGAACTCATAACTTTGCTTGAAGATTCCTTTGTTTGTCAAGTCAAGAAGTTAAAAAGTATTTTTGATGTCTACAATGTAGGCAGACCCTGTGCTAAGCACTGGGGATAGGGAAAAAAAAGGCAAATATACAGTCCTTGACTTCAGGGAGCTCACAGTCTAATGGGGAAGACAACACACAAAAAAGTATATACAGATAAGATATATACTATATCAACAGGATATTATCATAAAGGGAAGATCCTAGTACTAAAGTGAAAGACTTCTTGTAGAAGATAGAATTTTAACTGGGAACTGAAGTCAGAGAAGCCAGGAATTGGAAATAAGGAGGGAAAGAATTCTAGGTATCCTGACAGTTAATGAAAATATATAGTTGGCCACCTATAATCCCTGCCACTAGAGGGACTAAGGATGGAGAATTGCTTAAGCTCAAGATTTCTGAGTTGAAACACCATTAAGATAATTACACTGAGTATAGCAAAAACCCCATTGTGATGAGCCACCAGGCTGCTAAAGGAGAGGCAAAATCGTCCAGGTGGGAAATAAGTAAAAGTTTCCATGCCAATCAACAATGTTACACTGGAGAGTGGCTGCTGTAATTCCAACCTAGGCAAATTAGGAAGAGTCCGTCTCAAGAAAAAAAATGCACAGAGATAGTGTCATGTTAGAGGAACATTAAAGGATCCAGAATAATTAGATGGGAAAATACATGGATGAGAATAGCATTTAATAAGACTGGAAAGAGAGGAAGAGGCCAGTTTATGAAGGGCTTTAAAAGTCAGAGAATTTAATATTTGACCTTTGGCATAATAGGGAGCCATAAGAGTTCATTGAATTGGTAAGAGGGGAAACATGGCCAGAACTATTTCAGCTCTGTCACTACTTATTGAAGTTACTTGAACTGTCTGGACTTCAGTTTCCTAATTTATAAAATGGAGGATTTGGAGTAGATTGACTCTTCCAGCTCTAAATTGATGTTGTCATAATCTATTTGTATGACAGCTCTCTCAGGGTCATTCCCAAAATTGCAGCTTCTGCCAGTTATATGTTACACCAACTAATTTGTCAACTTTAACATTCTAAATTGCACATTTTTCTAGTGTGTTAGGATGGGAATAATATCTTAACTCTACCACCCCCATGCAAGTTAGGCTGGTTTTTTCTTAAAAGATATTGAGAAACTTCCCTAGAGATTTTTTTGACTCACAGGATTAAAGGCACAGGGAGTTGGCATGACTTTTTGGCCAATGTACAAAACAATCATGAGGAGATATAACCTCATTCTAAGGCTTGGTTAGTCTATAAACCACAACTGGCAATGGAGAAGGAAGGGAGTACTCAGCTGAATTAATTCTTGGTTGTCCTCAATGTATAATCCTTGTAGAATATACTAATTTGCTAAATAAATCTTCTTTAGTTAACTGAAGAATGGCCTATAAGTACCTCACTTTGTTCCAATTATTGAAGCTAAACTATCAGAGGACTGGTGCAAGTCAGGCCTATGCTAGAACAAATGAACCAGGCATATAAGATTGGAACAGTATGATCTCAAAGTAGTAAATAGGCCATTCTGGGGGAAATAATCTTGGACTGATCTCTGGGCTTCTGGTGGTATTTTTGGTAATGCCCTTAGAAATGGTGGTTGCTCATGGTAAGGTGCCTCCTTTCCCTCATTCCAGTCATTAAGGAGTAAACTAGGGGCAGCTAGGAGGCTCAGTGGATAGCCACACCTGGAGATGGGAGGTCTTGGGCTCATATCTGGCTTCAGACACTTCCTAGTTGTATGTGAGACCCTGGGCAAGTGACTTAGCCACAATTGCCTCAAATTTACCTCTCTTTTGCCTTAGAATCACTACTTAGTATCTATTCTAAGACAAGGTTATTCAGTTAACGAGGGTTTAAAAAAAAGGGTAAACTATCCATTAACACTTAGCAATGTGAAACCGATTTATCAATACAAATTATTCTCCAAAGATAAAACAGCAGCAAATCTTTTGGGGCTAAATATTACTTATTTCGTATATTTGGAGGAAATAGTTGATGGAAGGCCCACCATCTGGCAAATTTAGGTCTGATTCTCCTGCGTATACGGTCATCCCTTGCTATATCATGGTTCACTTATTGCAGTTTCACTGTATAGCAGGTTTTAAAAAAAAAGTTTATCTAATTCTATATTGTGGAGTTTTTGTTATATTGCAGGATTTAGCAGATGAATACTGTACTGTACACAATGGAAATGCAATATGTCACTCCCGCTTGCGCAAGTATGCCAACATGAGATTGTACACCGCATACTATTGACAGCCTTGTGTTCTGTATCCTGGATGCTGAGATGGGAAGTTCTTGGATCAACTCTGGCCTTAGACACTTCTTAGCTGTGTGACACTAGTCTAGTCAATTAAAGCCGATTGCCTCACCCTTAGCATGCTCCTGTCTTAGAACCAAAATTTAGTATCAATTCTAAAACAGAAGGTATGGATTAAAAAAAAAACTCAAAGACTTCAGGTTAAGAATCCTGGTTTAAGGCTTGCCTAGCATACCATGATGGGCAATTCAGAGGGAAGCTTTCTTTCTTCATCTAAATTAAGGTATGATCTTCATAGAATATTTTCTATGGATGGCTAAGCCAAGATGACAGAGGAGAAGCAGGGAAAGTTTGAACCACCATGAGAATCCTCCTCAACTAACCATAAAATAACACCTCAGAACAAATACTGGAGTGAAAGAGCCCAAGAAGATGAAGTGGAGCAACTTTCTTTTTTTCTTTCTTTTTTTTCTTTAGAATATTTTTCCATGGTTACATGATTTATGGTCCCCTGCCCTTCCCCTCCAACCCCCCCTTTTTCTTCCCTACTCCCAAATCCAACAAGCAATTCCACTGGGTTATACATGTATCATTGTTCAAAACCTATTTTTGTGTTATTCATATCTGCAGTAGAGTGATCCTTTGACATCAAAACCCCAATCATATCCCTATCATATTACATGAACAATCATATATTTTTCTAATGCATTTCTGTTTCCACAGTTCTTTCTCTGGATGTGGATAGTGTTCTTTCTCACAAGTTCCTCTGAATTGTCCTAGGACATTATATTGCTGCTAGTAGCAAAATGAATTACATTCAATTTTACCACAGTGTATAAGTCTCCTGGTTCTGCTCCTTTCACTCTACATCAACTCCTAGAGGTCATTCTAGTTCGCATGGAATTCCTCCAGTTCTTTATTCCTTCTAGCACAATAATATTCTATCACCATCAGATACCACAATTTGTTCAGCCATTCCCCAATTGATGGACCCCTCCTCATTTTCCAATTTTTTTGCTACCACAAAGATCATGGTGAAGCAACTTTTACTGAAAGAACAACTTGAAAGGTAGACAGAGAGGGTCTGGTTCACTGTGGAAGAAGGAAGAACAACGAGCAGAAGACTGCACCAAAGAGTACTAACACAAGACAACAACAAGCAGCCCCATCCCACATCTACTGTCTTGGATTCTGTATCTGCACTCAGCAACATTGAGATCCTCAGACCCTGCCTAAGCCAACAGCAGTGCAACCCCACACATACCCTGAAAAGTTCCAACCCTCAGCCCAAGCCTGCAGTAAGTTCTGAGATCCAGAGCTCAAGACAGTCTGTGTGGCACACCTGATTTGTGTAAGCCCAGAACATTGCTCCAGCCCCCAAAGCAAGACAGTCCATAGAACGTGGCCTGTGGGAGCCCAGATTAAGCTATCTTTTACCAAAACTCAAGGCAAGTTATAAGCCCCAGGGCTAGGCAGTCCATAGAGTGGCTGACCTGATCAAGCCCAGAGTGCAACAGAAAGTCCCCCACCTATGTCTGAGGCTAGTCTTTGAGCCCCAGCAAACTGTTAACAGTCTCAGGGGGAGATTGAATCAGATGTAAGAGGTGTCTTTCAGAGCTCCCAGCCCATAAGCTGTACCACCTTGGAAGAAATGAAACTTGCAGAAACTCAGAAACAGAGCTAAAGATAGCATCAAGAAAGAAGTAAGTTTAAGAGTGCCTTCTACCCTGAGAACAAAGCCCACCTTTAAGATAAAAATGAAAGTCAAGAAAAAGGTTGGGAAAATGAACAAACATTAAAAAAAAGAAAGAAAAAGAAAAAGAAATCTACTCATAGAAAATGTTAAAAAAAAAAGAGCAAAGCACAAACATAGAAGGGGACAGTGAAAGCAAAACAAACACACACAAAGTTTCAAAGAAAAATCGTCTCAGATTCTGGAAAAGGTCAAAAAGAATTTCAATAATCAATTAAGGGAGGCAGAGGAAAAATGGGAAAGAGAAATGAAAGCAATGCAAGAAGAAATGGGCCCGATGAAAAAGGAAGTTCAAAATCTCACAGAAGAAAATAATTTCTTAAAAATCTCAATTGAGCAACTAGGAGCTAATGACATCATAAGACATCAAGAAACAATAAAGTAAAATCAAATGAATGAAAAAAAGAAGAAAATGTGAAATACCCTATTGAATATCTTTTCTTTGTATGGTTAAGTTAATCTTGTTGAATGATCTATAAATATCTCATTTCCAATACTGAACCTAAACTACCAGGAGACTGGCTTGCTTCAAGCCTAGGTTAGAATTGGTGTAATTTTTTAGCTTAAAGGAATAAGATTCTAAGGGTGAAATTCCAGGCAGGGGCACAGACCAGTGAAGAAAGGTTTTGAGACAGAGGATAGATCAGAAAATATATTTCTAACTACAACATCAGCCTGCTTTTGGGAAGCTACATTTTGAATAACATCTTGTTTCTTTTATTTGTTATTTCTTTTATTGGTATTCTTTCTATTACTATTATTTATATAATTGATTTATATAATTATTTATATATTATATAATTATTATTATTTATTATTACTGATATGGAATAAAATGAGCAAAACTGGAAGAATGATTTGCATTATAGAACAACTTTGTAAAAATGAACAAAATTGAGAACTCTTAACTCAGATCCATTTAGTGACCATGATTCCAGAGAACTGATGAAAAATGCTACTCACTGTAAAGATTAAAATTTAGGGTAGACTGAGGCAGGTAGAAAGTAGTTTCTCTCTGCAAGGAATATTATATTTTTTTAGAGGTTTATTAAAAGTTAAGGATTAAAGAAAATACAGGATAAGAAACACGTGCCTACACCAGAGAGGCCTAGACAAGATAATCTCACATCATAGAAGAGCCCTGTCTGCTCCAAAACGGAAGTCCAAAAGACACACAAAAGCCTTTGCAATCAGCTTAAGTCCCTTCTCGATCTCGCCCACCTGAGAATTCTGTGAGATTACAAAGCATTTTGGGGAAGTGGAGCAAGGACTTCTGGGGATTGAAGTCCAGAGTTTGAGTCTATTTTTACATCATCTCCTGAGAGATCACATACTAAATATGAAGAATGAGAAGTTTTGGGACATGACCAATATGGGAATTTGTTTTTCTTGACTATTACCAAAGTTTTGGGTTTTCCCCCAAAAAAGAGGGGGTGGTTGAAGGAGTTAGGAGAGAGGGGAAATAAATGCTTGTTATTTGAAAAGGAATTTTTTAAAAGATATATCCACACAGATCCCTGGAGAATATAAGATTCCTTACTGCTTGGCCAAACAGACCTCTTGTTTGCTTAGTAAGCTTGGGGTTGTTCTGCTTATATTCCTACATGGCCAGTCACTAACATTATTGCTCATACCCAAGGGAAAATAAGAAAATGGATGTTGTAGGAACTGAAAAATATTCTGTCCCTGAGGGAAATGAAAAGAAATGTTCAGCTTTCTCCTTGTCTCTCCTGGCTTAGCTATTTCCCTACCCTATATATTTTCTATGTGTCCATTTGACTATGAGACAGGGATAAAGGAAAAAGAGAAAGTTTCAAAGTTCACTGGGAAAGTGTCATGGGCTCCAGGGGAATATGGAGAATCAATCAAGAGGCTTGCAGAGTGGTTGGCCATGGAGTGTGAAGATTCCTGATCATAACAAAATAACAGAACCTATGGATGAGGCCCAAGGAACTTCTAAGATATAAGAATTTAGGCAAAGCTCTAAAAGTGGCCCAAAAGGTCACCTCCTGGAGCACTGTGGGTAAAGTGCTAAGGAGAATTGTAGGAAAATATTTGAAAGGCAAGTAACTATCTATTTTCCATCAGCTGCTTTATATCATGCCTGCCCTGGGTCCCTCCCCACCTTTTTAGCTTCCTTTTGTGTATTGTCTTCCCCTAATAGATTGTGAATTCCTTTAGGGTAAAAACTGTCTTTCTTATTTGTATCCCTAGCACTTAGCAAAGTGTCTCACCTATGGTAGGTATTGTGAATTTCAAAACTACTCCACCCTGTTCAGACCATTCTTTGGAGGATGGGATTTAGCTATTTCCTGATCAATGACAATGGAGATACTTGGAGTTAAAAGAGTCAGGAAACTGCAATCTCCACCCTACTCAGGTAGAGATTAGGAAGAGCTGCAGCAAAAAGCTCAAGATTTAATTATTTGAGAATATGGCCCTCAACAGACATGTGCAAAAAAGGACAGACCTCTGGGCAGTCCTGGGTCAAGCTAGAGCCACCATTGGCTCTTGTGAGGCACAGGAAATGAGGTAGGGAACAGCCTCTGGAATTTGCTCACTTCCTGTGGATGGGGCGAGAGGCAGTTCCTGCGAGTAGCTTGAGCAGAGAGGAGGTCCACAGATAGCTTCTTTCTGGTCGGTCACGTGAGTCAAGGACTGATTCCCTTCTTTACCTTGGCCTTCCAGGCCTAAAAACTCCCTCTGACTCTATCAGAAGGTTGAGTTAACCTCTTTTCCTTTCCTCCTCTCTCCTTCTCTCACTCTCCCTTTTCTTACTCCCTTTGTGATTAAACCACCATAAACTCCATTCTGACTTGAGTGTTTCATTTAGGGAATTACATAGCTGATTTCCCTGGCGACCATAAATTAATATTTTAACAACCTTTAAAGGTGATTTTCACCGCAACAGTACTTAATAAATGTTTATTGAATTGAAAATGAAAGGCCATATTGAAGAACACATAAAAAGGAACTATCATATATGCATTATTTGTCATGTGAGTTTTGACAGAGCATCTGACGCCAAGCTACTGGGGGAGATAGTCACTTACTGGAAAGAAGTTATATTCTAAGGTCTCTGATGAAGATCTGTTTGCTTTCCTTGGTCTACAAATGAATCTATTCATTCTTTAAGAACTGTGAACTTTTATGTTTAGAAGGGATTTGGTGACTAACTTGTAAAGATGGGGAGGGGATGGTATCCAACATTCAAGTTCCCAGATTAATTAAGGGCAAATAAACCCTAAAATTCTGAAGTGTACCTAGACTCTTCATGTCAGGAAATAATCTAATAAAGTGAAAGCACCCTGAGGGCTCTCTCTCTGTTTCTCTCTCTCTCTCTCATACATACATACATACATACATACATACACACACAGACACAAACACACTCACACTCACAGACACACACATGTAAAAATCTTGCTACCTACTCAAAAATCAAAATAATTCAACCCAATACTGGTCACTAAGTTCACAACAATCTACTGCCTTGTAGATACCTAAAGGTAGGTATGCCCCAAAGCAAATCAAAATCTACAAGTGCTTCTTACTTCTAAGAATATGTGCTTGTACTCTTTTCCACCTACCCCTTTAATAATCCTCCAGCATTCTTGCCAGCAACGGATCATATCCTGAAAAACAAAACAATGTTATTAATAACTTCTTATACTTCTATAACACTTTAAGGTCTACAAGAGTACTTTCTATGTAATACTTTGTGAGGTAAGTAGTATAATTGTCCCCATTTTATATAAATATTTGTAAGTATCTGTGACTTTAATGGTATGTCACAGATTGAATTCCTCTAATTTGATCAGAATCACAGAATTACCTTAGCCTTAGAGAGGTTAAATGACTTGCCCATGTACAGGCAGAATTTGAATCCAGTTCATTCTTGTCCCAAGTCAATCATTCAAGTTCTATGATATATTGCCTTTCATCTTCATTCTACAGATAAGGAAATTGAGGCTCAGAGAAGCCATACAACTTGTGAGTGTTGGGCCCAGGATGTGGACATAGGTCTTTCAATTCCAAGGCTAATGCTCTTTTTTACTATATCATACTGTGTATCTATAGATATATACATACATTCAAAAGTTCCCATGGAGAATTATAATAAAGAATGCAATCCACAGCTAGAAAAAACTGTGGAAGTAGAAATCCAAAAGAAAACATGATTTATCACTTGTTTATATTTGGGGTTTGGGTTTTAAAAGATTATGCTATTACAAAAACAAATAATATGGAAATAGATTTTGGCTGATAATACATGTATAATGTGAGGGGTTAATATAAAAGGTTGGACTGGATTATTTAGGAGCAGGGTTGCCAGGAATTTAGTCAAATTCCAAAGAGATTTATTTTAATAATTTATTTATAAACTATAGAAAGAGTGAAAGTAAGAAATCAGAGAGAGGAAAGGGTAAGATGTCTAGCCTACAAAATACACTAAGTATTTTGCTCTGATCCCTGGCTCAACCCAGGCAGGGATAATTAGCTAATTAGCCCTTAGCCAGAGGGGCCTCAGCCTTGAGCTGAGAACCTGGGATGCAGGAAGCCTCTCTCAAGAGAGTAGGTCTCTCCTGAGGTCAGTCCCTTCAGAAAATCCAGGAAAGGAGTCAGCCTTTGTTCATTCACCCCACTTGGTAGTTTTAAGGAAAGCAGAAGCAGTCCAAGATCCTCAGTCAGAGCTTCTCCAAAGTCAAGACCTCTTCACAGGAAGTTCTTGGCATTTTTAAAGATCATTCTTTTTTGTCACTTCCTATGACTTCCTTCCATTTTATGTGTACCAATTACAGCTAAAGCTTTGCTTAGGACTGCCCAGGGGGCAGTCAGTTGATTCTGATTCATCACCCACTATCACACACATGAGTCACAGATCTCCCCATCTCAAGTGAGTGGGGTATATGTGCTTTTTTTATTCAATCTAAAAATGAGCAGGGGAGAGTTAATTTAATCTTCACAATAACCCAGTGGAAATGCTTGTCAACTCCAGGAGGGAGGAGGAAAGGGGGGTTGGAGACAACATGAATCATTTAAGCATGGAAAAAATAAAAAATTAAATTAAAAAAATAAAAGTATTGAAAAAATGCCCATGGAGAGAAAAAAATTATCTTTTTACATGTCTCTACACTCTTGGAGATGTGGCATCCCAAAGTCCCTAAAGGAAAGTCTCTTTCACAAGATTTGTAATTCTGGATGTGTCAGAAACTTTCTCAAAGACATCGTCCACACCAACACACTCACAGAGCACATGGATGGGCAGAGGGAGAGGAATGTTCTCTGGTATAATCATTATTACCAGGCAATCATCTACTACCAATATATTTAGAGTGACAGGTGTGAATATTCCCTTGAATAGACTGTTACATACCCAGCATTTATGAGGCTATGAGAGTTAACAGCCCTCATTATAGCCACTTGGGCAATTTAGATTCTGAAGTGATAAAATGTTTAGGGACACTAGCCCGAGGGAACAGAGTGTTCTGATTTGGATTCAGAATGTGTTTACAGAATTGTTTCAACTGTCAAAAACAACACCCTGATTTTGAATACCACCTGGACAATAATTCTCAGTATATACCTTGATTGTAGAACAACAATAACAATGAATTCAGAATGACAGAATTACAGAGTTGGGAGAGGACATAAAAATCAATAATAAGTAATAAAAATTATTGGTACAATGGCACAGCCAATCTGAATCATGTACTGTCCTACATCAAGAAGACCTGAGTTCAGGATACAGAACACAGCGCTGTGATTGGTCACCTTTCATTCCATCAGCCAATAGTGTGCTGCAAAATCCTGCAGTAGTGAAATTCTGTGATGCAGAATTAGACTTTTTTTAAACCCCAATAACAGTGAAGCTCCGATGAGTGAACCATGATATAGCGAGGGACAACTGTAGATTTTTTTTTCCTATTGATGAATTTTGAGACAATGCAAATTGCTGTTTGTAACAGGAAAGAGGAAAGGAAGACAGTAGAGAAACCTGAAGAGGAAAAAGCAGTGAAGAAATAGTATAGGGACATATTGGATCAGATGATCATCCCTTCTTCAGCCTCTAAGATTTGGACATTTCCTTCCTTCCTTGTGGTGAAGGGGTATGGGAATTCTTGACTAGTACTGTAACCTCCTGCAGTTACATATTAATATTTTCGTGGGATCACCGGAGAAAGAGATTGGAAACTGAGGGAAAATATATAGAGGAGAGAGAGAGAGACAAAGTAATAAAGACTCAGAGACAAGGAGTTAAAAAAATATGGGCTCCAATGTGTGTGCTCCTCTGATGACATTGAGAGAGGGCTCTACATGTGTCCCCAAACTTTTATTGGAGAATTTAGGAATGTGGAGTGGGAGGTAGCTAATGAACATGTGACATGGCATAGGTTTTAGCATTGGCTCAATTGACAATTATGTAATCAAAGAGGAAGAGGTTAATCAAACATGTGACTTGGTAAGGAATGTGGTCTAACAAGGTGTGAACTAGGACCCTGTGGCAAATAATGTCCTACTCAGGAATTCTTGTCCTTTGGACCGAAGATTTGGAAATACACTAATCAATAAGTAACATGACCATGAGTCTGATATATGAACACATAAGATACAATATCAATACACCATAATACTTTCAAGATGCTAATATACCTAGTATGCTACAAATACCAAGTATGGGAAAAGAACAAATTGCTACGTAAGCTCTCAGCAAATGATTCAGGGAATTAGGACTTTGGAATCGTGGCACTGGGGCCACAGCTGCTGCACCCTAAGAACCGAGGAACTTTTGTATCAGATCTGCAACTGATCTTCCTTGTGTTCTCTTTCCAATTAGACTGTGAGCTCCTTAAAAGCAGGGGTGTCTTACTTTTCTGTTTGTATCTCCAGCATTTGATTACAAAAGCATTCAATAAATGCTCCGCTCACCATCATATGAGTTAATGGCTTCGCTCTCCTTGGCTGCCACCAGACTTCAGTTAGGCTTAGCTGTGAATTTATGACCACCTCAAAATGAATCATTTTCACAGCTACAAGAAGGCCTAGGGCTGCTAACTTGTCACACATGGATGACAGACCAACTCACAGATACTGGAAAATTCACTACGAAACAACTTGACAGATCCTAAGCATCTCCTCCATATCTGTGGCTTTTTTTTTTTTTTGCCCCATAGTTGGCAAGTTCTGTCCAGGTGAAGGAGGCAGAAGCAGCGGAAAAGGCAGTCAGGTTAAGTCTTACCAGGGACCTTGCCTCTCTCTTCCTGACAATGACAGCTCCAGATGAAGAATGGCTTACATACATATGCCTTTTCATACATGGCCACTGACCTGATTTGTTTTTGCTTGACTCTTTGTTACAAGTGAGAGAAGTTAGCAAGAAGTGATAGAGATGCAAAAAGATTAAAAAGAATATGGAAAGGCAGCTGGGTGGTTCAGTTGATTGACAGCCAGGTCTAGAGACAGGAAGTCCTAGGTTCAAATTTGGCCTCAGCCACTTCCTAGCTGTGTGACCCTGGGCAAGTCACTTGCCTGCCACTGCCTAACCCTTACTGCTCTTCTGCCTTGGAACCAATACACAGTATTTTCTAAAAAAAATTAAAAAAAAGGAGAGCATCAAAAAGTACCTAATAAAAAACCAAAAAGTTTGGGACAGAAATGACCATTTATTACTTCCATGTCATATTTAATATATATTTTAAAACATAACTAATGTGAAATTTTATTTTACATGACTATACATATTTGTAATGGGTTTTGTTTTTCTGGCCTCACTGTGAAGGAGAGAAAACAGAGGTGGGAGAGAATTTGAAACTGAAAAAAAACCCAACACATTTTTTAAAAAAGAATGTAACAGTTTATATGGTTTCCTGTGATCTTGTTTTTTCTAAATGTATTGGAATGACTGTGCTAATGATTAAGATCATAATTTTTTAAAAAAGGAAGAAAAGAGACTTTTCATATGGTCTGTCCAAAAAGGCCCATATTTTACAGGTCCCCAAACAAGGGTTTGTGTTCCCTTGAATCTGACATCACAGCATCCTTACAGCGCCATCTCTCTGGGGATGTAGGAAAAGATAGGGCTTTCCTACTGGGGAGGTCAAAGAGTGGGAAATGTACTTACAAGCCTCCCTGAACCCAAAATACTGTTGTGATCCTTGAGTAAACAGACACAGACACAGACACACAGACACACAGACAGACACACACACATACAGTAATATTCATGGTAACAAAACTAAAAACAAAGGGATTCCATTTCACAATGACTACAATAATATAAAGGAAAATAGTACTGAAAGATAATGGGATTCTGATCTATTTAGTGACCAGTAACAGGTCCAATTATTATAAGTGCCTCCCAAACAGCACCTACTACTTCTGATGAACCTGGAGTCAGGAAGACCTGAGTTCAAATAAAGCCTCAAATACCTATTAGCTGTTTGACCCTTACTTAACCTGTTTGCCTGTTTCTTCATCTGTAAAATGAGGATAATAATAACTTACCTCCCAGGGCTGTTGAGAGGATCAAATGAGATAAAATTTATAAAGTGCTTTATATATATATTTGCACAACCATATTATTATATTTATTATACCACTATATTATTATGATTATTGTCATCATTATTCTTTCCCACAGACAGAGCAGTGTCATAAGGCATACATTGTTAGACATATCCTATTAATTTTGTTTAATTTCATTTCTGTTATAAGGGAAAGTTCTACATTTTTTTGAAAAGCAAAGGATCTTGGGGAAGTTAGGTGGCATAATGGATAGAGCAGCAGGCCTGGAGTCAAGAGGACCTGGGTTCAAATCTGACCTCAAATACTTCCTAGCTGTATGACCTTGGACAAGTTATTTAACCCTAACATTTACCTAGCTTTGCCCTTCCATCTTAGAATTGTTATTAAGACAGAAAGTAAGGGTTTTGTTTTTTTTTTTAAGCAGCAAAGGTTTGAAACAAATTTTTTTTAGACTAAAGGATCTTTGAAATAATCTCTCTTTTGAAGTATAAAGAAACTGGAGCCCAAACAGGGCAAGTGATTTTTCTGATGCCACAATGCTAAGTGGTAGAACCAGAGATTTGAACCCAAGATGTCCAATTGCAAATCCTATGCTATTTCCCTTCCTACAATGTAGAAAACATTACACTAAGAGCAAAGGGGCATATAAAAAAATATTGTTGTTTGGATAAGGATTGAATGTGTGATTTCATTGACACAGGGAACCTCTACTAATCTAGGTCTACCCTTTATCTTATGTTCCTACAGTACAGAGAGCCTGAGCTGACTTCTCCAGGGTCACACAGTCACTATGTCTCAGAGGCAGGATTTGAATTCAAGTCTTTCTGTCTCTGAGGCCAACTCTATGCCCTGCTGCATCCTATCATTAAATTATACCAAAATGGGTTTGAATCAAGAACACATTTAATACCCAGTGGAATCACGCATCGGCTATGGGAGATATGGGGGGTGGGGGGGAGGAAAAGAAAATGATCTTTGTCTCTAATGAATAATGCTTGGAAATGATCAAATAAAATATTGTTTAAAATAAATAAATAAATTATACCAAAGTAATTTCTACAGCACTTAAAATCCAATCCTATGACTTAGGAACTACAAGTTCCTGCAACTATCACTATTTTGTGGATGAGGAACTTTAGACTCAAAAGAATAACTGACTTGTCTATGATCAGATAGATGGCTAGTGTCAAAGTCTCTATACCATATATCTCTCCAAGTCTAGGGCTTCTAAAACTATACCATATTGTTTCTCTTTAAGTAAGATCTTTCTGGAGCTCACAACTGAAGAGTCTGTGAACACATAGAAAGTTGACCAATTCCTCATATTCTTTCTGTTTCCTTCTAAGGGCTAAAAATCTCATTACACTGACCCCAGTCTTTCCTCCTTCCCTTGTTCCTAAGGTAGGCTGCATCAGGTGACAGTGCCCTCCTTTGACTGCATTTTAATACATTTTACATTCCTGAGGATCAGTTATAATTTAGGACCAGGGGAAAATACTTTCTATAAAATATGAGAGCTTCCTTCTGCTAAAGTCCTAAAGGTGTTCTGAGGAACTTTCTTGGTCAATTCTCCTGAGGTGTCTGGCTCTGTGAATTCCCCTTATGAAGTGTGCCTCCATCCCCAGTCAACACCAGAGAGCATCAATGACTGTGATTTGATTCTGGGCCAAATTTTATTCCTAGGAGCTTTGTCTCATCAGGCACCAGCAAATTACCTGGATCTGTTCCCAGAAGTTTCACTAAGTCAGGTCAGCAATGACTGGGATAAAGGCTTAGATGGAATGTTTATCAAATCTGTGGATGACATTCAGCGGAGAGGGCTAGTTAATCCATTCCATGACAGAATCAAGGTCTCAAAATATCATAACAGATTAAAGGAGAGGAATGAACTTAATAACATTTAAAAATTCATTGAGCAGCAGTATGAGAGAAGCATCACTAAACAAAAGTTCATTGGGGAAAAGATCTGGGGAGTTTTAATGAACTATAAGTTCAACAGAAGCCAATGATGTAACATGGTAGACAAAAACCCTTAAGATATGATATTCTAGGTTAGAAACAGTGTTCAGAAAGGAGATTATAATCCCAATTTTCCTCTGTCCAGGTTAGAACACACTGTGTTCAGGTCTGGCACCACATTTTTAAGATATGAACAAGCTAGAGTAAGTCCAGAGGAAGGTGATCAGGATGGCAAGGATATCTGAAACCATGTCACATGAGGATACATTGAAGGAACTAGGGATGATTAGCATGGGAAACAGCAGACAGGGATATGATAGCTATCTTCTTGCATGTAAAAGGCTGTCATATAGAAGAACGATCAGGTAAATATCTCCATTTTCAAAAAAATGAGGATGAGGAATAAGCCTGCAAACTATAGGCTGATGAGTTTGACTTTGATTCCTAACAACAAAATTATAGCACATGCTAAAGAGACAGTAAAAATTTAGAAAAGGAAGTGTTCATCATAAATATATAGTCCAGATTCATCAATCTAGGTGGGCAGCCAGGTGATGCAGTGGATAGAGTGCCCATCCTGAACTCAGGAAGACTCATCTTCCAGAGTTCCAAGCTTGACACATTACTAGCTGTGTGACCCTTGGCAAGTCAATTAACCCTGTTTCCCTTAGTTGCCTCATCTGTGAAATGAGCTGGAGAAGAATATGGGGTTTAAAAGAATCGGACATGACTAAAATAAACAACTAGATTCATCAAGGGCATGTCACATATTTATAATTACAGAAGTACAGTTTGGGGACAGCACCCAATGCCACAAATGCCCAGGAGCACAATTCATGAAGGGAATTCACAGAGTCAGACATCTCAAGAGGACTGATGAAGAAAATCCCTTAGCACTCCTTTGGGGGACAAGCAAAGCAATAATAATATTTTCTCTGTGAGTTAGGGACCCACTCCCATTGATGCACAGTGTCTGTTGGGAAAAGAGGGCACAAATGCAGAGAACCACATCAAGGAAGCATATGTATAAGGAACATGTGCCTGAGTATCTCCTCTCCATAAAGTCTTTTACTGTCCTCAGGTCCAGTACAGAAAATTCGCAGATGGGTGGAGCTGATCCACTCAGGTGATCCATCTTCTATACTAGTGTTACACACTTTAAGCAAAAGCAAAAACACCAAGTCTGGGATCAGCAGAACTTTGTTAGGCTGGCTCCCTTGGCTGATCTCAGGAGTTTCCAACTCTTAAACAATAGATGGCAATACATGGAAAAGTCAAGTCAATGCCGTTTCTCCTTCCACTCAGCTCTTCTAACCAGCAAAGTCAGTATTTTTTTCTTCCTATATCGGATGACAGTGACAGGTGATTCTGAGCTCTCTACCAGGCCCCAACTAAAGACCTCTCCTGAGTTAGCTTTGCTTTGAGTTCTTCTCTGCCCTAAACTCCGCTATCCTGTTGGTCCAACGCAGGGTCTTTTTCAATCACCTCTATCTTCTGATGATAATCCAAAATCCCATTCATGCCATTTATAGTATAACTAAGCAATACACATTTGTTCCATAATACTGACAATTCTAAAAACCAACTTCCATAGCTACATTAACTCCCAAATCCTCATGTTTATCAAATGTAAATTAAATACTAGGACATATAATTTTTACCTTAAGTGTCTTTTTTTCTGTGGGACTACTTTTTTGAGGGTTTTTTCAGTTTTCTCTCTCATAACTGTGTTTCTGACCCTTTCCATCAGAAAAACTGTCTATATTTGAAAGAGGTGCCTCCCAAGCTGATGAAACCATTAAAATTGTCCATACTTTTTTGATCTAGTGATCCCACTACTAAGCATATTTTCTAAGAAAGTCAAAGACAAAAAAAGTCATATATATATATATATATATATATATATTCATAGCAGCACTTTGTGATAGCAAAAAAATGGGGAAATTAATGTTCATCAATCAATAAGTGGCTTAATTGCAGTATATGAATGCAATGAAATATTATGTACCATAAAAAAATGACAAATGAGAAATTCAGAGAAAAAATTTTGAACCAGGCCTGGGACTTCATTAGCATAGTAGAAACTCAGAAGAAAACTCTCTTTCTACCAATACTGATCAGCACTGACTTAAAACATTAGAATTGAAAATGACAACTATCAAGGGAAATGTGAGAAGAATAGTGTACACTGACAGAGTAATTAAGCAGAAAGAGCACGTATACAATGGTTATAATAATATGAATAAAGGCAATCCAAAAAGAAATTAGTACTCAGATTAGGTTGTAGAAAACATGTAACCGAAATATACTCCTCTCTCACTAGAGAGGGGAATACAGGAATGGAATCCTGCATATGCTGTTGGTGATCATTTTGTCAAATGGTTTTGCTTGACTGTTTTTTCTTCATTACAAGGAAATGTTTAATGGGAGGTAAGATCAGGAAATGACTGAGGTATAAAAAGATAAAAGGCAACAATGAAATAAAAAGAAAAAGTAGTCAAGCCTGTCAAATTTCATTTTCTTTTTTGACAGGATCATTGGACTGGAAGATCAGGAAAATGCTATAAATCTAGTTTCCCTAGATCTTAGTGCAGTATTTGATAATCTGCAGTGTGATTTCTATAGAAAAGCTAACATCATGAGATGACATACTTAGAGCTGCAAAAGCTATTAGATCCAGTCCAAATCTCTCATTTTACGAATGAGGATACTAAGGACCAGAGAGGTTAGTTTACTAGCCTAAACCCACAATGTATGGAGGGTAAGACCCATGTAAGGGAAAAAATGTGAGGGGTTAATATAAAAAGTTGGACTGGATTATTTAGGAGCAGGGTTGCCAGGAATTTAGTCAAATTCCAAAGAGATTTATTTTAATAATTTATTTATAAACTATAGAAAGAGTGAAAGTAAGAAATCAGAGAGAGGAAAGGGTAAGATGTCTAGCCTACAAAATACACTAAGTATTTTGCTCTGATCCCTGGCTCAACCCAGGCAGGGATAATTAGCTAATAATTAGCCCTTAGCCAGAGGGGCCTCAGCCTTGAGCTGAGGACCTGGGATGCAGGAAGCCTCTCTCAAGAGAGTAGGTCTCTCCTGAGGCTAGTCCCTTCAGAAAATCCAGGAAAGGAGTCAGCCTTTTTCAATCACCCCACGTGGTAGTTTAAGGAAAGTAGAAGCAGTCCAAGATCCTCAGTCAGAGCTCCTCCAAAGTCAAGACCTCCAAAGACCTCTTCACAGGAAGTTCTTGGCATTTTTAAAGATCATTCTTTTTTGTCACTTCCTGTGACTTCCTTCCATTTTATGTATACCAATTACAGCTAAAGCTTTGCTTAGGACTGCCCAGGGGGCAGTCAGTTGATTCTGATTCATCACCCACTATCACACACATGGGTCACAGACCTCTCCCACTCAAGTGTAGGTGGGATGTATATGCTTTTGGTGATTAAATCTAAAAATGGGCAGGGGAGAGTTAGTTTAATCTTCACACCCAGGACTTGAGAAGCGAAGCTGAAGGCAGCTAGGTGGCTCAGTGGATTGAGATCCAGGCCTAGAAACGTGAAGTCTTAGGTCCAAATCTAGCCTTAGACACTTTCTATTGTGTGATCCTAGGCATGTCACTTAACTTTCACTGCCTATCTCTTAGGGCTCTTCTGCTTTGGAACCAATACACGGTATTGATTCTAAGACAGAGGGTAAGGATTTATAAAAGAAAAAAGAAAAGGAGGTGAAGCCAGTCCACCAATTAAATTCAGTCCTGTTTCCACTACTAGATCATAGTTCAAATAGGTGAACTGGGAACTGTCAAAGGAATGAAACCAAAAAATAATTATAAATGGTAAAAAATGTATGTGTATGGAAGAAAGGGATTGCTTCAGTGTTACTTTCATATCCTACACCCTTGTGGCACCTTGTACATAGGAGGTGCTTAATTTAACTTAACTGTTCAATATCAACTTGGAAAATCTCCAATGCATGTACTCAATGAACTGTGCCTGGTTTTGTGTTTTAACATTTTTTTTAATCAATAGATTCAATAAAGACATTGATGGCATTCTTATCAAATGTACAGATAACCCAAAGCTAAGGGGGATTATTAGCATACTGAATAACATGGCTGGAATACAAAAAGCTCTTAAAAGTCTAGCATATTAAGCCAAATCTAGTAGAATATGGATTTCTTTTTTAGTCTTGACCTATGTTTTTGTTGGCATATGGAACTCCAGCATGGAAAGTCCCTCCACTGATATAGATCAGCAATTCATCTAACTCAGCCTGGAGCACTAAAAAGTTAAATGACTTGGATAGAACCATGGCATGACAGCATGTGTCAGATGAAGGATTTGTATTCAGACCTCTGGACTCTAAGGTAAGATCTGTGGAGAGCCATCATACCCTCGATGTCTGACAGAGTCAAAGTTTGGGAAATGAAGGCTGCAGAGCAGCCTTCAGAAAAGGTGAGGCACCAACTCAGCCCCCTTTGTGTGACTTCTCCCACTAACTTCCCTTACTAATGGAATTGTTATGATTATTGTTCTCTCCCCAATACAGGAGAAATAATATAAAAGCAAACACCTATGGGGTTAATACACATATGCCCCACTTTAATCCCTCAGAATTATTCACATAATTAAAGTCCAAAGATCATTACCCATTACCCTTCCCTTTTCTCTCTTAACAGAGTTACATTCTATTTTCACACACCCACTGCAAGCCAAACACACAGGCACATCAATCACTCCTCTGAAGCACAAGCTACTGACACACTTCTCTGTTTTGTTATGTTTACAATAACCAGGCAACATTGCTAAGGTGCTTTGATGCAACACAAGAAAAATGTAACTTGGAAATTAAGGAAAATTCCTAGTTCTGATCTGCTTTAAGTTGTCCTCTAACTCCGAACCTAGCTATGAAATGTTTTGTTACCTATTTCCTAAGTAATTGTGATTGATTGTGAAATCTGATCAAAAGCAACAGTGATTCCCTTAGCTGGTCATCCCACAGGTCAGGGGGAACTAACCTCCGGATCACCCTATCCATGTCATTTATCTCCATCATGAATTTTTCTGTTGTAGCAACATGGTAAATGATCACAGAATGTTGATTAAGCAATTTGTTAACGTGTGACACATCCAATTATCGGTAGATCATGTATGTTGAAAAATGATTGTGTGCCAGAAAAGCATGTACTCACTGAAGCTATATAATAAACACGGACCCTGTGCAAAGTGGAACAATTCAGTGATGCCTAAGCACACAGGTCTGAGCACTGAGTTTGTCTCCCACCTCATTATTCATCTAAGCTATCCCATCTAGACAGAAAAGAACCCTCAGCTTCGAGAGACTGCTGGTTGGGCTTTTGAAAAAGACTTTTATCCCATATGTCATGCTCCCTCATAAATAAAGTCTGGGCTTTGGCCACATACACAAGGGGCAGAAACACTTGGAACATGAGAAAACCTGCTAGTTGGGAAGTTACCTCACATATTCAAGTTCCACTCATGACCCTGACCTTAAAAGGAGAATGGTGGGAAGAAGAGGGAGGAAGCCATTGAAAGCAAGGCAGCTAGATGTCTAGTCACTCAGAGTACCAAGACTAGGTACTGGGTTCAAATGTGACCTTAGACACTTTCTAGCTGTGTAATCCTGGGCAAGTCATTTAACCCTAATTGCCTAACTGTTACCACTCTTCTGCCTTGAAAACAATATTTACTATTGATTCTAAGAGAAAAGGTAAGGGGGAAGAAAGGGAGGGAGAGAAAGAGGGAGGAAGGAAGGAAGAAAGGAAGGAGACATTTAACTTTTTTTTCATTTTTTTCCTCCAAAATCTATATTTTTTTAAAGTTTTTAAAACATTATTGTATTTAGTCATTTTCATACATTATTCATTGGAAACACAGATAATTTTCTTTTCCTCCCCCATTCCCTCCTGCCACCCCTCCCCTAGCCAGTGTGCAATTCCACTGGGTATCATATGTGTCCTTGATCCGAACCCATTTTCATGTTATTGGTTTTTGCATTAGGGTGTTCATTTAGAGTCTCTCCTCAATCATATCCCCTCAACCCCTGTAGTCAAGCAGTTGCCTTTCCTCGGTGTTTTTACTCCCACAGTTTGTCCTCTTCTTGAGGATAGTATTTTTTCTCATAGATTCCTGCAGATTGCTCAGGGACATTGCATTGCCACTAATGGAGAAGTCCATTATGTTGGATTGTACCACAGTGTATCAGTCTCTGTGTACAATGTTCTCCTGGTTCTGCTCCTTTCACTCTGTATCACTCCCTGGAGGTTGTTCCAGTCTCCATGGACTTCCTCCACTTTATTATTTCTTTGAGCACAATAGTATTCCATCACCAACATATACCATAATTTGTTCAACCATTCCCCAATTGAAGGGCATCCCCATATTTTCCAATTTTTTGCCACCACAAAGAGCGCAGCTATGAATATTCTTGTACAAGTCTTTTTCCTTATTATCTCTTTGGAGTACAAACCCAGCAGTGCTATGGCTGGATCAAATGGCAGACACCTTTTATCGCCCTTTGGGCATAGTTCCAAATTGCCCTCCAGAATGGCTGGATCAATTCACAACTCCACCAGCAATGCATTAATGTCCCAACTTTGCCACATCCCCTCCAGCATTCATTACTTTCCTTTGCTGTCATGTTAGCCAATCTGCTAGGTGTGATGTGATACCTCAGAGTTGTTTTGATTTGCATCTCTCTGATTATAAGAGATTTAGAACACTTTTTCATGTGCTTGTTAATAGTTTTGATTTCTTTAACTGAAAACTGCCTATTCATGTCTCTTGCCCATTTTTCAATTGGAGAATGGCTTGATTTTTTGTACAACTGGTTTAGCTCTTTATAAATTTGAGTAATTAGACCTTTGTCAGAGGTTTTTGTTATGAAGATTGTTTCCCAATTTATTGCTTCCCTTCTAATTTTAGTTATATTGGTTTTGCTTGTACAAAACCTTTTTAATTTGATGTAGTCAAAATTATTTATTTTACATTTTGTGACTCTTTCTAAGTCTTGCTTGGTTTTAAAATCTTTCCCTTCCCAAAGGACTGACATGTATACTATTCTGTGTTCACCTAATTTACTTATAATTTCCTTCTTTATATTCAAGTCATTCCCCGTTCTGAGTTTATCTTGGTGTAGGGTGTGAGATGTTGATCCAAACCTAATCTCTCCCACACTGTATTCCAATTTTCTCAGCAGTTTTTATCAAATAGTGGGGTTTTGTCCCAAAAGCTGGGGTCTTTAGGTTTGTCATAGACTGTCTTGCTGAGGTCATTTACCCCAAATCTATTCCACTGATCCTCCTTTCTGTCTCTTAGCCAGTACCAAATTGTTTTGATGACCACTTCTTTGTAATATAGTTTGAGATCTGGGACTGCAAGGCCACCTTCCTTTGTATTTTTTTTCATGATTTCCCTGGATATCCTTGATCTTTTGTTCTTCCAAATGAACTTTGTTATGGTTTTCTCTAATTCAGTAAAAAAAGGTTTTTGGTAGTTCAATGGGTATGGCACTAAATAGATAGATAAGTTTGGGTAGGATGGTCATTTTTATTATGTTAGCTCATCCCACCCATGAGCAACCAATGTTTTTCCAATTGTTTAGATCTAGTTTTAATTGTGTGGAGAGTGTTTTGTAGTTGTGTTCATATAGTTCCTGTGTTTGTCTTGGCAGATAGATTCCTAAGTATTTTATATTGTCTCAGGTGACTTTAAATGGAATTTCTCTTTCTAATTCTTGCTGCTGAACTGGGTTGGAGATATATAAAAATGCTGATGACTTATGCGGGTTTATTTTGCATCCTGCAACTTTGCTAAAGTTGTTGATTATTTCAACTAGCTTTTTGGTTGATTCCCTAGGATTCTTTAAGTAAATCATCATATCATCCACAAAGACTGACAGCTTGGTCTCAAAAATCTATATTTTTAAATTTTATTTAATTGGTCAATTTAGAACATTATTCCTTGGTTACATGAATCATATTCTTTCCCTCCCCTCCCCCTGCCCAGAAGGAGACATTTAAGAGAAGTCATTTGGGAGCAGCTACTGAAAAATGAGCTATGAGGACAAGATAGAGGTTCAGATCAGTATGGAACAGAGTCATGGCTGAAAGGGCAAGGTATCCAGGTTGCACATGATGGGGATGGGACTGAGTTCCACTGAGGATAATTAAGGATATGTAGGGCAGTGAGAGATATAGCCCAGTTGATGGCACCTGGCTGTTTCTTCTTTGTTTATCCCTATGATTCTATTTCATCATCATGGGGATTACAGGTGAGGTTAACTGAATCATAAATCTAGAGTGAGATGGAAACTCAGACACTATCTAAGCCAAAGTCTTCATTAAGTATATGAAGAAACAAAGGCCCAAGGAAGTGAATTGACTTGCCCAAGGTCATCCAGGTAGTAAATGTCAGAACCAGGTCCTCTGACACCAAATGTTATCCCCTCTCCACTGTACAATGTTGCCTCTCATCATCTTTATACACTGAAGACAGCATTTTCCTCTCCTATCCCTTTTAGAAGACACTTGTCTAATTTCATAAAGTACAACTTAAGTATACAACTGAAATTCCAAGTAGACATCGAGCCAGCCAACCAAGCCTATTGACAAAGCAGGTGTTACAACCAATCAAGCAAACAATTAACATTTTTTAGGCATATACTATATGCCAGGTACTGTGGTAATGGCTGGGATACAAAAAGAGCTAAATGACTGTAAGTCCCTGCCCTCAAGGAGCTTACATTCTACTAGGGAAGTCAACATGCAGATAAATATATACAGAGCAAGCTATATAAATAGGATAAATAGGAAGGAGTTAAGAAAATTCCCAGATGTTAACAGTGACCTTTTTTTAGTGACTTTATTTTTACTTGTTACCATCCAGAATGGAAGTTTATATTCTTATAAGCACTAGATATACATAGGATGTAGGAGTATTTAAATTGCATAAAGACTCTTTTCCTCTAAGGAAAATATTTCATTGCATATGAATTGGCACCCAGTGTGGAAAGTTTTTGTATGCTTTTGAGGCCATTCATAGTTGACATCCTGAAGAATTTCAATACAGTCTGCTAGGAATATGGAGATGACTCCTGCTTTGCAGAGATAAAAGTTTTAATTCTTTGCTTTTAATAATAGAGGAGATCAGTGTTAGAATAAGAATGCTGATTGAGGTGGGGTGGTAGGCTTATACCCCAGTTGTATATCAATAGCACATGGCCATTTGGGATCCCACTCTCAGAAGTAGAAGCAGAATCCAATTAAAATGGGATTGTAAACCCCCAATAATTTTTAAACAATGAAAAGGTTTTTTTATAGATTTTAGTAATTTTATATAATTTTATGTTCACATATTATATATACTTTATATTAGTATGATTACATAGAATTTATAATAAATTTTAAAACTCCAATAAAATTGAAATGTAAAAACTCTCCTCAGACTGAGGTTACCATTATAATAATGTCCTTATGAAAGTCCAAGTTGATGAAGGATCTCAAATCCATGCTATATGGGGGTCTGCAGAAAGACCTGGGACTGTTTAACCTGGAGAAGAAAAAACTAGGGGTGGGGTGAAGGGAGAAGGATTAAACTCAATACCAGTTCTCAAGTGCTTGTATTCACAGCCAAAAACTAACCTTCCTGAAGCTCTCATTCTACTGGGGCAATCAGATTACAGATCTTCCCCAAGTCCTCATCTATATAATATAAACTCCTTCATGATAAGAACTGGGTTTTTGTTTGTTTGTTTGTTTGTTTTTGGTCTTGGTGTCCCTAATGCCTTGCACATTATTTGTCTCCTGGTATCTTATCCCCAGAGGGACAGCCACCAGAAGATGAGTTGTTTGGTCACCAGAACAGCAGAAACCAATTCCTGAGCTTTATAGCAGTTGTGATTGATTCTTCTCAGATAGGAAAATCTTTATGCTCCAGAAGCCACAGTCCTTTTGCAGTACTAATGAAGGAGAAACCAACTTTTTTTTTTTTGCCTAGTAATTTCATGAATGTTCTTTCATACCATCCTGGTGAAGCAGGGGGTACAAGTGTGGTTAGAGAAGCTCAGAGGTAGAAGGGATCTCACAGGATATATGATCTAATCTGTACCCTTGAGCCCAACCTTTCTAACTCCATCCTGTAATAATGGTCAGCCAGCCACTGTTCATTTACCTTTGGTGTCCAACTGTCACCCAACTCTGACCTGTGACTTCAAGTAGCATGAGCAGGGGCCCCATCCTAGTAAGACCTTATCAGAAGATGCTTGAGGGGAAAAGGGTGAGGGTAACAGGTCTCAAACCCTTTGGTGAGTTAGAGGGATGTCTATCCCAAGCATGTGAAGATTTCCCCTGAGAGTGGGTGGATGAGAACACTTCGTTCCAATGACAGTGAAGGCAGTGGAAGCAGGTACTGTATAGCACTCAGAATTTAGTTAGATGTTAAAGAGGCCAAGGTGATCCATTGTATCTCGGACCACCACCAGGTGTCTCTACTTTTGTCTTGCCATTGGACTTCAATGACTTTGAAAGAGAGTAAGATACTTTATACAATTCTGCCTCACTTAAATCTAATTCACAAACAAATCAAGACATCAACCACACCCCAGCATCATGATGGCACTAGTCCTCTTCAAGTAAGAAGGATGAACAATAATTATCGCCCCTTTACCCCAGAAGTCACCCTCTTGGAGCCTTCCACTTATTGAAAGCTGCAAATCCTCTTGCAAGCTACCAGTGAAAGCAGACCAGTGTGAACAACTTGCTTATTCCTTAACTATTACTTTAAGTACCTATTTTAAAATTTTACTTATAAAATGCACTCTTCAGTGATTCTTTGTCTTGCTTGATTATGATATGCAACCTGGAAGGGACAAATCTAAGTTATAGCTATTTTTAAAACTAAATTGTAAATTCAATCTAGCGTTCACTACTGCAAACTGGCTAGAGTTTTGGAGCTACCCATTTAGTAGAGGAGAGAATTTGTTACGTTGTTGTAACAAGTGTTCTTAAAGAAAGAAAAATGATCTTCTCTGGGAAGATAACTGTGGGAAATACATACCAGTATAGCTCCAGAGGTAGGAAAAGCAAATGAGAGAGAGAGAGCCATTTTCCTTCCCTAAAGAGTACTTAGGATAAAAAAGAAGTCTTGAAGTCCTGGGATACAAACTTGACATGAGAAGTATAATATAGCAATTAAAAAAAAATGCAATCTTATATGAGTGTATTAGAGACCATCATTGTCATTAACAGATACTATCAGCATGACTTCAATTTGTCCCCAAGTTCTTCAGTGCAACCTGTTATTGGGACTTGGGGAGAGTTCAATTTGAATGAGGCATTTACAGGGCCCTACAGAGGATGGACAAAGGTCTCTCAAAAGAGACATGCTACAAGAAGACTCAGGATAGTAGAGACAGAAGAAGGGGAACATGGAGTCAAGAGGCACAATGTTAAAAAATTGTTTCCCTTCAGTTGTATCTGACTTATGCTAGAATTAACACGGATGTGGCAGTGATATCATTATGAAGAAAGGGGTCGGTTTGCTCACTTGTTCCCAAATGAGAAGCCCACACACCCAAGGCACTGAAAGTCAACAATACTCCCATAACTCTCTAGTTTCTTTGCTAAAAAAAAGTCCCTGAACCCAATGGAAAGGGATGTATGACTTGCAGTACACAAGAATTCTAGCTTCTTCCCATCAAGAATGGGGAAGAAAAGGGGGGAGGGAGGGACAGAAGGGGAGAGGGGGAAAGAGAGGGGGAGAGGGGGAGAGGGGGAGATTTGCAGCTTCTAATCCTTAGGGACCTGGAAGGTGGTGTTTTGGGGGGAAAAGGCAGAATAATTGCTTGCTTCCTCTGTTATTTACCTTGTCTTTTGTTTTTAAAATCAGTGTTTTTTATGTCAGGTATTTCATTTGGTGTTTATTGTGGGAGAAGATTAACAGAAACTCTTTTCTGTCAGGCACGGTGGAAAACACTGGGAATTCAGAGGCAAAAGTGAGAGTCCCAGCTTTGTGCTTCTGTAGGTGTAACCCTGCAGTATCATCGGGGAAGGGGGACAGTCCAATGGCCCTGCAGTCCTTGAGACAGTCTGGCGCTTCCAAGTGGCCGAGAGACAAGTGAAAGGGAAGGTATCATATCAGCTGTGGAGCCCCACTTTGAGGGAGAGGACACAAAGAAGGATGGGTCAGGAGAAGCAAGTACAATCCTTTGCATGGCTCTGAGCTCCAGGCTTGGCGAAGCTTGTGCTGAGCATGTAACCTTGTACTTACTGGGCACACATCACACGGCAGTCCTGAAGCAAGATTACATAGGTATTTAGGTGATATATACAAAGTAGACACAGACCTTAGAGAAGGCAGACACTCGCTTCAGGGAATAGGGCTGGGGGGGCCAAGAAAGGGCTAGGAAAGTTCTCCTGTAGAAGGTAGGGGTTGAGCTGAGTCTTGAAGAAAACTAGGTTTTCCAGAAGGTGGAAGTCACATATATGGGAGCACTGTGTGTGAGGCTTGGGTGGCTGGATGGTAGAGGGAGTGATATGTGAGAAAAACTGGGAAGGTAGGAGGGGACCAGCTTTTAAGGAGCTATGCCTGATCTCCATGCTAATGGGAAACCACTGGAATTTACTGAGTAGGAGAGTGGCAATGATAGACCTTCTCTTTAGAAAAATACTTTGACAGCTGTGGTAGATGGGTTGGAATAGGGAGAAATTTAAGGCAGGGAGACTGATTAGGAGGTTACTGCAAGAGCTGTGAAGACACACTCATGAACAGTGCAGAGATAGAAATGCCAAGGTTTGGACCTAACTGTGCAAGCCTGGGGACTGGAAGGAGGTAATGTCCCCAGCACAAAAAGGGAAGGCGAAGAGTTCTGTTCTGAATATGTTGAATCTGAGGTGGTTGGAGGCCATCCAATCAGAGACCAAAAGACAACTGGGGATGCAGGATCAGAACCAACTAAGCTAGGGCTTACTGTCCTGCAAGAGAGTCAGTAGGTACCAGGCAAGTTAAGCCACTGCCATCACCTCAACCATCAAATTCCCTTGGATTCCAGTGGAGAGAGTCCAGCATGCATAGTCCAAGAGCCCTAGGAACTCTTGTGTCCCTTGACCACTTTTCCTGCTTCTACCATGAAACCATCTCAATCATCACAGAGGTACAACAGCATTTTAAGTGCCCAAAAGAAAGTTCTGGCCACCAAAGTCTACAGCATTGTTAAATAGTTCACTTTTAGAAATAGATATGGTTTTAGCAATAGAAATGACATCAAAAGGTGTTGCATTACCATCTGCTTCTGTACTCCTAGGCCACCTCTCTTTTTTATTTAAAGTTGATTTGATGGGCCTTTCTATTTTATTTAAAGCTGAAAACTCATAAAAAGCATTATACCCCCCCCCAACTTATTACAGTACTTTGTTGAAGCAATCACTTAATAAATGCTTTTCATTTATTCAAATAGTTGAAGGACAGTCATGGGGAAGAGAGGTTGGACTGGTTCTGCTTGCCTCTGGATGGCTGAACTAGGAGTCATGAGAGGAAGTTACAGAGAGCCAAGTTTTGACTTAACATAAGACAGAATTTCCCAAACAGTTTGAGCTCTCCAAAGAGGGTTGCCTTGAGGGGATGGACATGGGACTAATTAGTTTCTTGTTTCTGTAGGCATTTGGGAGTGACTACTTCCTTGGGATGTTATGAATTGGATTCATGGACCAGGCACTGGTTGTATTATTGTAGATAACCTATGAGGTTCCTTTCAACTTGAAATAAACATCCAAGATTTGGGAAATAGCTATAAAGCAAAAATAGAGTGTGTCCTATATTTACTTTGCATATATTTTAGAATTCATTTAAATGTGTACATATTGTTCTCTACCTCTACCCAACAGAATGCAAGCTTCTTGTGCCTCTAGCATATAGCCAATCACAAAGCAAGTGCTGGATAACTGCTTGTGAAATGAACTTGAATTTATTTTTAAGGTAGGAACCTGTGAAAACACAAGAAGTTAGAGTCAGCAAGGTGGTACTGTAGAGAGCTCAGGACCTGGAGTCAGGAAGAACCTGAGTTCAAATTCAGCCTCAGACACGTCCTGTGTGAACTTGGGCAAGTCATTAACTTCCACTTGCCTCAGTTTTCCCCATCTGTATGTAAAAATGTGGATTTTAATAACACCTATTTCAGGGTTGTTGTGAGTCTCAAATGAGATCCTAAACTGCTTAGCATAGGAACATAGGAAAAGTATAGCATAGTATAGGAAAAGTATAAATGCCAGCTATTATTATTATAAGTTACTTATTCTTGTCAAATAAGGTCATGTGAGGGCAGAAGGCCAACCAGATTCAATGTGAATTCAGCAAATGTTTATTAAGCAACGTGCTGGAAATACTAAGGTATACGTAGTTCTTAGTGTGATCCTTTCTCTGGGTTAATTCTCCCAACCTTCACTCCAAATCTTAGGGTTCCAGAAGGTAACCTTGAGGGGCTGGGAGGGTCTTTCTAGTACTATTACTGGCTTAATTAACTTATAGAAATATGTTTTCTAAGATGGCATTATAAGAAGTTAATGTAAACACCCCAACTCACCCCAAACCAGGGGCATACTCCCCTACAGCAAATCTAGAGTTCAAAGCAAAGTGAACTTAATTTTAGAGAGCACACATGGCAAAGAGTTAACTCACAGCTCTTGGGAACTTGAAGTCCTTTTCTCCCATTTGTGCCGTTTTCAAGGAAGGTCCTCTGAAGGTGGTTGCATCTTTTTGCTGGTTTCTTGTAAAGTCTTGAAGTTGTTTTTCTCCAGAGTTTAGGTTGCTCTCAACTCCTGAGGAAGACACTACCAGAAACTGCTATTCCAGGAACATTATTAGGATACCAGAAAATTTCAAATCCTCCAATCTTTTGAAATTTAAAGAAAGACAGAGAGAGAGGCTTTTCTCTTCCCAGCAAAAAATTCCTTCTTGGAGGCTTGGATGAAACTCTTCTATGTCTGAACTTTACTCAAATGCTGGAATCTCAACTTGCTTGCTTTTTTTATTCAGACTCACGTAAAAAGTGTTTTTTGGCTAATCCTCAATACTTCTGGTACATCATCATTTGATTTCCTCCAATGTCTTCTACTCCTTTCAAATTGCTTATGTACTTTGTGAACCTATTTTAACACCTTTGATTGACTGACTCCTAGAGGTTCTAACAGAATTAAGGTAATTACTTCAATTGGGATAGGGGTTATTGATTCAAATATTCTCCACCCCATCCTACTTATTATTAATAAGATGGTCAAATTAGAGCTATCTCCTAGCTGTAGCTCTGGAAGAGACCAAGGCTTTGAAAACTCATAAATTCTCTTTACAGGGAAGAAAAAGCCAAAGTCCTAAAGATTTCCCCTAGTCTAATGATTGGGAATAGAAAGGGCCCTACCCTTCTAAAAGAGCTGTGCCTTAAGCCTTTGGGCTTTAAGTTAAAAGGTGAGTCAGCTGAGCCCATCCTTTGTTTTATGGGGGAGAAGTAGTATCTTAGCACCTCTAGGTTCCAGCTGAAACCAAAAGCTGAAATCAATCTATCAATAAACATATATTAAGATCCTATACATCATAAACTCAGTGAAGCCAGTTGTGTCAGCAACCACAAGATAATCAGAAATGTCAAGTGATAGGAATGCCTATCTACAGAGACTACCCATCAAGTCTAGAAACCCAGGAAAGCCTATATATCTGGCAGAGAATGAATGCCTCAGATTACCAGCCCAGAGAAGATCCAGGAGAAACAGTGTTATAATAGTACCAGAAAATAACAATGGCCCTGTTAGGTAAAAACTCTGAGTTGTTTCTGTGTGTCCATTGGCCTACTCTTGGTCCACTCTTCCTAATTATCATATATGTATTTGTAGGATGTATGCCTCAGATTTATGATAAAAATGTTTTATTGCTACTTTTATGTCCATATATTTCATTAAATGCCTTTGTTTTAAATTTGTTGTATGGTTGATTAGTAAACTCAACAGTTGGGGCATGTGAGTTATGATTTCTCCATCTGCTGAAGAGCAGATACAGACCGACAGAGTACCTTGGATGTGGAATAATCATGTTTGGAAGGACCTACTTAATAGTTGAGATGCTGCCAGATGACACACAAAGAGAGAAAATGAAACAGTCCTTGACCTAAAAGAGTTTATAGTCTACTGGTAAGGAGGCTGTATTGGGTTGTTTTTTTTTTAATTGTGTCTGATTCTTCATGATCCCATCTTGGCAAAGATACTAGAGTGGCTTGCCTTTTCCTGCTCCTGTTTATTTTAAAGATGGAGAAACTGAGGCAAACAGGGTTAAATAATTTACTCAGGGTCACACAGTTAGGAAGTGCCTTCAGTCAGATTTGACTCTAGGTTGAGCACTCTTTTCACTGACACCTACTCATGTCCAAAAATAAGATTGCTATAAAGCACAATAGCATAACAGCAAAGGAATAACTTCAGCTGAACTAGTTTAAGAAAATCTGGGGTGGATCAGGAAAGGCTTCATGAAAGAGATGACATCTGAATTGAGGAAACAGATTTTGACAGAGGAAAAACAATACATTCCAGGTATAGAGAAACAACCTACACCAAGGCACAGAGGAAAGGTAGATTAGAACTATGCTATGGAGAGTGGTTTATGTTTTATTGTATAGGCAATAGGGAGCCACAGAAGTAATAAATTACCTTCAGGGTCCTTTCCAGCTCTAAAGTTCTATAACTTCCAAATTTGGGGATCAGAGGAATACTTCTTGAAGGAGATTGCATTTGAGCTGGGTTTTGAAAGACTGGATAAGAAAGGTATTTTTGAGGTCTCTTCCTTCTGAGATACACTTCTCAGTAAATGTTTTTTACCTTAGGGTGCGTCTTAATAAATACCGAACAGATGTGACCTTTTCAAGCACCTAAGCTGAGTGTCTCTAGCTTCATATTCTAATCTGGTAAATATACTTTTTTTGAGGCTAAAGAGAGATAACCTTGGGAGTCTGAGGATCTGAATTCGAATGTGACTCAGTATCTTATTGCTTGAGTGACCTTGGGCAAGAGCCTTGACCTCTCCCGGCCTACGGACCTCCAACATCACATGTAAGGGATGTCTCCGAAGTCCGCGGCAGTTTCTAGGGCTAGATGCCTACAATTCTTAGGCCTAAAGGGAGGGTGGTGGGAGGCGGCCCTGCAGGTAGTGCAACCAAGCCTGACTCGGACCAGAACAGTCTACAGCTCTCGAAGGCTCCCGGGCCAGCTCTGGACCCAAGTGAAGGAAGGAGGAGCTTATACAAGAGGGAGGGCCTCGAGTTTGGCTCAGGGAGAAAGGCCATTAGAGGCTCGCCCACTAAATTTCCTCCCCCGCCCTAGCTCCGGGTCCTTCGTCCTCGCCCCTCCCCCACACTAGAGCCGCCCCTCCCCCATTCTCGTCCTAGCCCCTGCTGTCATTTAGGGACCGTCTACAATTTAGTTTTCGTCTGTCCTGAAGGAACAAGAATTTTGTGCCGGATCCGATCATTGGTTAAATTCAAGGCAAGCCCCGCCCATTCCACCAAAGTGACCAATCTGGAAAGGTTTCAGAGGTCTTCGTGTTTGTGGAGGGTCATCCTGATACTGAGATGGTTGGGGTGATCTGTAGGCCTCAGTGGGGTTTTCTCCCAGGTTCTTGGTTCTATCTGACATGGAGACCTCGGGGACCGGAAGCCCTGGGGTCTCCCTCCGAGCATCTGGGGAACCCTTGAGATTTCTTGCGCCCCTTTTTTGTTATTCCTTCTACACGCATTTTCAGATGAACGAGCTCATTCCGAAAGGTAGTTTGTAGACGGTCCCTAATATAAGGGACGCGGCTCCTTTAAGTGCACAGGTGGCTAAGTCCCTGCCTGTGGAAGAAAACGCTCCTCAGGGGTCCCTACGCCCGAAGTTCGTACCCCGTCGCGTTCCCTGGGGAGGCGAACCGGTCTAGCTAGTGGGGCCGGTGGAGCTACGAAAGCACGGGCAAGGAAGGGAGGGATAAGGGGAGCCGCGGGAGCGGCGGGGGTGGTGGCGGCGGCGGCGCGCGGGTGCAGGCGGGCGGCGGGGCAGCCCGCGGCTCCCTCCCCCCTCCCCCCGCCCCGCCCCGCGCCGCGCCGCGCCGGGGTCCTGCCGTCCTGGGTCCGGCTGCGCGCGGAGCGGGCTCCGGAGGGAAAGTCCCGAGACAAAGGGAAGCGCCGCCGTAGCCGCCGACCATCCGGGCACCTTCCGCCTCGATCCGGGACACTTGCCGGGGGCCGCGGCCGCGCTGAGGTGAGGCGACCCCCTCTGGGCCGGGCCGGGCCGGGTTGCGCCGAGCTGGGCCCGGTGGCGGCGGTAGCGCTGCTTCCCTCCTCCCTCACCCTCCTCCCTCCCTGTCGAGGCCCGGCTCGGCCCCGCTCTCTCTGCTTCTCCGGCCCCTCGCGGCCATCGGGCCGGATCTGGCCTGGAAAATGGAGCGGTACTGACTAGGCTTCACGGCCCCAGGGACTGGCTGGGACGCTCCCCTCTCCCGGGACTAGGCCAGTCCATCTCGGCGCATCTGTCCGCCCCGAGGAGGCCAGGGTGGGGGTTGGGGGACAGGCTGGCCTTAGCTGCTAGCCGCCTTGCTCCATTTGTCCCTCCTGGGAATCCTCGAGACCAATCTTAAAGTAGGTAGACGGGGAGGACGCATCCTCTTTTCCATCTGTGGAGAGGAGGTCACCCTAACCAAGAGATCCCCGACAGCAAGGGCCAAGAGTTCATTTTGTTCAGGGCTCCCCTTTTGCAGATAGGGAAACTGAGGCTCAGGGAGGTAGGTGAAAGGGACTTGCCCAAGGTCACACAACGATATTGAGTCTGCTCCATTCCTTGGCCTCCTGGGGTTGTTGGGGGGGGGGGTGCATTAAGTTTTGCCAGTAGGAAGATGGAGAGACTTGGGAGAAGGATAAAGATATTTAGGTTTTTTCGGAACTGGAAAGAAGCTGGTAAAAATACCGCAAAGAACTGTCCTAGGAATGAGGTGGGTTTCTTAAAAACAGTATAAAAAGGTAGTTGGGAAATGTACTCCCTGAAATGTTCCACGATGTCTCACCAAACACCCTTCTCCCATCTCATCTTTTCCTAACAATTATGATTGATTAGACTTAAGTGATGGGACACTTTAGCACACAACGGTTTTATACACTGCTGGAGAACTTAAGGTCCCAGAATTGAGTTTTTTTCCCCAGGTATGGACCCAGATATCCAATGTTCAGGCAGTGGCATTGCAACCAAAATAATAACCACGTGAAGCTTTAATGAGAGGCTCAGGGAAGGGTGAATTAGACAAAATCCCCTCTGCTTATTACTGATGTGATTTTTAAAATTACCTAACTTTGGTGAGACTTAATTGGGCTATAAAATTTCTTGGTGGTAACTGTACTTTTGATTGTCTTCTCTTTTTTTTTGCCCCACCTCCAAAAAGAAAGAAATCCATCAAGTCTTTGAAAGGGATACACAACCAAAACATGATTGGTCAAATTAAGACAACCATGGGACACTTTAAAAAAAAAAAAAGTATTCTTCTAATCTCTGGGCCTTGCACACCTATGCTTTTTTGGTAGTGTGGATAATCAATCTTCTCTACCATTAATCTTTGAATTCTCTCCACTTTTTAAAGAAAAATGTCCATTTTCTTTTGCATTCCTGCTAATGTTTTAGAGATGTCCTATCTGTTTAGGAAGTGAAAGGAAAGACCACGTTTTCAGTTGAGAGGAAGGCAAAGTTGACAAGAAAACAAATGTCCAATAAATTCACCACCACCCCCAAAAAAGATTTTAAAAAATCATTTCTTTGCTTCATAGACCAGATTTGCATTCTTAAACAGAAAATTGCAAAGAGCACATAGAAATAAGGCTATGGGTCTTTTTTTGGTTTTAGTGACTTAAGATCAAAGCAAAACATTGCCAAGACTGCAAGTTTTCCCAAAATATGTTAATTCCAGATGATGTTCTGCATTAAAACTTTTTATATTTTTTTTTCAAAATCAACATTTAATAGTGTTGTAATGAGAGTGATTAGAACAAAGTGGCATTTAAAATAAGGTGAAATAAGATGTTTAGGTCCATCTTTCTTATTTAAGCCTTTCCTTGACTAACAAAAGGAATGATGGCTTAAAAGCAACTTAAATGTTTCATTAGTAGGGAAAGTATGTTAGGTTATGATGTCAAGACAAACCTTTTTTTTTTTTTCAAACCCTTCTGTCTTAGAATCAATACTGTACATTGGTTCTAAGGCAGAAGAGCAGGAAGGGCTAGGCAATGGGGGTTAAGTGACTTGCCCGCGGTCACAGTCAAGAAGTGTCTAAGGCCAGATTTGAACTAAGGCTTCCCATCCCTAGGCTTGGCTCTCAATCCACTGAGCCTCCCAGCTGCCCCCATGAGAGACTTTTCTAGGATTTAGCTAAACTTTAAATTCACTACAAATTTGTTGTAATTGCAAAGTAGATCACATCCCAGAGACTTGAGTGGTTAGGAGATAGATGCTTCAGAATGGTTTAAATTTCCAGTTCTGAATTGTTAAACAGGTGTGCCAGAACTTAGTTTCACTAAGTGATGGATCTTGTGGTTACTATCATGTACCTGAGGATCATACCGGGTATGATGGGAAAATAAATTATTTTAAAGTATGATTCAGGCCATCATTTATGAATGATCAAGCCAATTAAAGGGTTTGTAAGGAAGAAAAACTTAGAACATTGCAATGTTGTAACTCAGATTATACTTCTGGAGTGTTTTTACCTTGTTTCTAAACACTCAATAATGTTATTGTTACCTCTTCGTTACTTAATTTTTCTGTTTTTAAACTTGTAGTGACATTTGATTAGTTCATTAAGTGCTTCATTTCTGAGGTTAGACCATTTTTAAAGTGGGACCTTACATTGGTAGTTACTTATAACTAAAAGGTAATATCTAACTTTTCCCTTGAATTCTAGAATTGGAAGTCTTTACAGTTCTTACAGGTGTAGGCTCTCCTTAGTAGAATTTCCAAAAAAGTAGGAAGCACTTTGCCTAGTATCTAACCAGATATATTAAGGGCAACAGGTAATTACACTAAGATTAATGGAATTGGAATTGAACTTGAGAGATTAATTTATCCAACAACTGCTTGTCTTCATTCAGGCTACAAATAATTTTAGGAAAAACCAACATATAATTTGGTTATTTTATTTTACATATAGGTAGTTAGGCTTGTGTTATAGAGCAGAAATAAGCAGTTCTTGCCCAATATGCCTGTGGAATTAAAGATAGTTTATATATAAAATCTAGAACAGGAAGGAACTTTAGAAATCATTTAATCCAATGCTCTCATTTTACAGATAGTGAAATTGAAACCCAGATAGGTTGAGTGAGTGTCTTAGTTTTTCAGGTAAAAAGCTGCAAAGCCTGGACTCGACTCAAATCCTTTGATTCAAAAAAGTAATTTTTCTTTGCCTTTTCCCTTTCTTTTCTCCATACTTTATGCTTGCTTATAGGCATTGCTTATTCTTATTGACAGATGTCAAAACTATATAGGTTTTTGACCTTTGCACTACTGGATAGAATAGTGATCTAAGACTCAAAAGACCTATTTTGATTTCAAGTTCTTACTGGATGACCTTGAAAAAATGATGTTTCTTTTTTCATTTCTTTATCTTTGAACTGCCTGTGTTGATTTTTTTCACCCTCAACCCCTACGGATGTTATAAGGATCAGATGACATTTTTCTGAGGTTATTGAGCTCTTGAACTCTTGCAGCAGTTTGTAGATCTAAGGTGGTTCAGGATTAATATCTTTGAAACAAATGCTACTAAGTTTGAAGTTTTGTTTTTATTCATTCATGACTCTTCAAAATATGGTTAATTTCCTTGGAGATGTGTTGCCTTCCTTAACTCTTTTTGAATCTAGATATGCAAGACTCAATAATGTATATTTGTGAGGAAGGAGATAGGGCAATAAAGGATTGATCAATACATGGGAAAGAAATGGACTAGCTGGAATTCTGGAGGAGTACTTTTTTTTCAATAGTAAACATAGTAAGCATGTAATATAAAGCACTGTTAAAATAAGATCAAAAAATCACTTGGTTCTTATGTATTATTATCTTCAAGGAGCTTATAGTATCTTTGTTTTGTTTTTCATTGAATTTATTTTATTGTCTCAAAGGCAAACAATTTTTAACATTTGTTTTTTAAAATGTTGAGTTCCAGGTTCTCTTCCTTCTTTCCCTTCTCCTTGAGAAGGCAAACAATTTGATGTGTAGACTATGTAGGTGCAGTCATGCAAAACATTTCCATGTTAGCTATGTTGCAAAAGAAAATGCAGATTTAAAAAGACCCCAAGAAGAACAACGTTAAAAAAAATGTTTTAATCTGTTTTTGGACTCTGTTGGGTTTTTTCTCCAAAGGTAGTTAGCATGTTTTTCATAAGTCCCTTGAAATTGACTCGGATCATTTTTTGCTGAGAATAATAGCTAAGTCATTCAAAGTGGATTATTATACAGTATTGTTATTGCTGTTTACAGTGTTCTGGTTCTGTTTATTTCACTTTACATCAGTTCATATAAGTCTTCCCAAGTTTTTCTGAAAGTGTCTTGCTGGCCATTCCTTATAGCATAATGGTATTCCATCACAATCATGTACCATATTTTATTCACCTGTTCCCCAATTGATGGATATTCCCTCAATTTCCATTTCTTTGCCACCATGGAAAGAGCTGCTATAATAATTTTTGTACATATAGGTCTGGAGGAGTACTAAAATCATTGATTCTGAGTGGCTCAGTGGATTGAGTGTTAGGTTCAAATGTGGCCTCAGACACTTACTAGCTGTGTGACCCTGGCAAGTCACTTAACCCCCATTGCCTAGCCCTTACCACTCTTCTGCCTTGGAGCCAATACATAGCATTGATTCCAAGACGGAAGGTAAGGGGTTTTTTTTGTTTTGTTTTGTTTTGTTTTGTATCATTGATTCTGCCCAAGCTTGATGTTTTATCATTTGGATGAATTTTTTTTATGAAGAAGGATTAAAAAGCTTCAGAGTAAAGCTGACAACCTGTAATAAACACACACACTAGCAATTCTTTTTTTTTTTTAAACCCTTACCTTCCGTCTTGGAGTCAATACTGTGTATTGGCTCCAAGGCAGAAGAGTGGTAAGGGCTAGGCAATGGGGGTCAAGTGACTTGCCCAGGGTCACATAGCTAGGAAGTGGCTGAGGCCAGACTTGAACCTACGACCTCCCTTCTCTAGGACTGGCTCTTAATCCACTGAGCTACCCAGCTGCCCCCTAGCAATTCTTTAAAACCTAGTTCTTTCTAGTAATTTGTTTGGAGAGCTTTAATTGGGGGATAAAATTGATTTATTCTAGTTTTCCTGGAATGATAAGATATAGTACCTTTCTTGCCATATGATTTGTTCTTCTTGAACTAGTTTACTTTGTGTTAGCAGGGATAGAATGGTAAGATTCAAGCAATCAGCATTGTCCTTTAGTAAAGTGAATGGGGGTGGGGATTATAATTGGGTAGAGGAAAGTATTTAAGCCATTATTAAGTGACAATTTATATGAGACTTTCACTTTTCCGTGCTGGACTTTTCTTCTATTGTAAAGATTACTTCCCAAAGCATTATTGTGAGTCCTTGGATTCTAGTACCAATCCTAAAGATACTTTGTGTTTTACATGGGACTGTTCTTTTCACTAGAGTGGGGTGGGTGGTCTTTAACCTTACATAAGGCTTAGAAATTAATAAAGTAGATGTACCAATTTATACTACAGAATTTTCACTACTACCTTTTCCCTGAAGGAAACATACATATAATCCAAAAACTTGTGACTGTACTGCTAAGGATGTTCTCTTAATAGTACATCTAATATACAATACTACAATCTAGCTTTTGCGGTCCTACTTTTAAATGAAAGATTCCTTTGCCTTAATAATCTTTCAGGGTTGGTACTTGATAGATATTTGAGGGTCCATCTGAATATGCACAGGGACACTCACAACCCTTTTAAAGTTGGTAAGGCTGGTAGTTCCTGTTTTATAGATGAGGAAAGGAGGCTTTGGGTTGTCATTTCTCTAAGCCTATAGTTTCAAACTTTTCTTCAACCACATTTCACAGAATTTCTATGTGGATTTGACACAGTATACATAGGATGGTAGGAACTTGAGTTTCTTTTCTTTGTCCTGTGCACTTTGTGAAGTGGCTAATAAGAAAGAAAAGTGCTGCCAGGTAGGAGAGGGAGCAAGGTATCTTGTTAATGTAGTTAATTGCATTTAGTGCTTCTGTTTTTGCAGTTTTCTTTTTCTTCTCTTGGATGGCTCTTTTTCCCTTTCTTTGTGGATAAGGGAATTCCAGGTTTTACCCACAAGTAACAACTAAAACTCTTTATTCTTTGAATGTATCTTTTTTCACTCCAGGCCTGTATTTGAATTCTGAGCCCCAGGACATGGTTCCCTTACTCTTATTTGTAAAATAAGCAGTTTTCCCTTTTGGAGAAAGATTTCATAACGATATGGTTGGTAGTTGCTGCCTGGCCTTAGCAGTTTAGGAACAGGGAACAGTGGCCCAAACTCCAAATTCATTTGATGCCACAGACCAGCATCCTTCCCTGCTATTCTTTAGCTCTCCCAACATCACCCCTTTGCTGTTGTGACTGTGTCATTATAGTGAGGTTGTGCTACTGACCAGCTTCAAATCTCCTGGTTTAAATAGGATTGGATTTAATCAGTGAGTACTCATTAAACTCTTAATGTGTGTCAAGGCAATGCACTAGGCTCTGGGGTTAGAAAGATAAAATTAAAAACAATCCCTCTTAAATAGCTTATATTCCACTCATAAGAAGGGGAAGATTTGAGTGTTACAATCATACTTTTGTGCTTGTGATTCTTTAGGAAGACTCATGGTGTGTGTGTGTGTGTGTGTGTGTGTGTGTGTGTTCGTGTTCGTTCATTCTTAACAGGCTGGAGAGAGGTTTGGAAATGATACTCTTACCAATAGTCCAGATCTGACGTCCACAGGAACACTGGACAACTTCTGTGAGGCCTTATTTGACAACTGCTTTAAGTCTTTTGTCAATAACTTTAACACTAATTTCCTCCTAGTATAGCGTAGTACAAACATCAAACACTGGGTGGCGTTAGCTTGCCAGCATTATAATCTCTTGGAGTTAATTTAATTCCTTTAGTAATCGGTGCTTGCTTGAGGCAAAAAGTAATGGATGAGAATTGTTAGGCTTCTTCTCCCTTCCCCCCAAAAAGTGGTGGGAGGGTATAAAACTAAGCTAGTGCTTTGTAACAGGAGAGGCAGAAGACTGTCCTAAGACTCTCTTTCACATTTATACTAGAGGGACTTCGAATATGTCTGGAATAGCCCTCAGCAGACTTGCACAGGAGCGAAAAGCTTGGAGAAAAGATCATCCTTTTGTAAGTATAATACAATTTCCATGTGTCATGCAAAGTGTAATTTAGCTTTTTCTTAATTTGAACTCCCAGCTAGGAACTATTTATTCTGGTATGTGACTTATATACCAAACTGGTTGATCTAGTTAATAGGATTTATATTTCCAGAGTATTTGAAGTGAGATCCTTCAGTTGATGCTTTTGCTTTTGTTTTTTTAAATTCAGGGCTTTGTAGCAGTACCTACGAAAAATCCAGATGGCACAATGAATCTGATGAACTGGGAGTGTGCCATTCCAGGGAAGAAAGGGGTAAGATTTCTCAGTATTTTGCCTTTTCCACAGGTCTCACACTTCAGCAGACTGTAGAAAGGTCAGAATTGGCCTATAGAGTGTAAATCCAAAGCAGACTGGCTGCTTGTCTGTTTTCCCATTTGCTTACATTTCTAAGATATTGCTAGTATCTTGACCATCCAGTCTCTTAAACTTCTAGGTATGCAAGTAGACCATTTTAGTCTCTGATTGGAATATAAGCCCAGCAGGGTAGTTGGACAATTTTAATTCCTTTATTAGGCTAGCTTATTTCTGTTCCAGTGCTAGAGGTTGCAGTTTTAATCCTGGTCAGCCATCTTTAAGGCTGGTTTAGGTGGATCTTGTGCTGGGAGAATAGTACAAAATAGGTGCTAACAGTGGGCTAAGATTACCACTGTCACATATAGACATAATGTGCCTGCATGTTGGTAACCATGTCACTTTGTACTTTTATGGCAGTGAGTAGAGGGAAACACTGTGATACTCTGTTACAAATTTGTTTCCTTTAGTGGAATTGCCAAAGTAAGGCTTTGGTTGATAATTGGAAGAAGACCTTGTAGATTTTGTGATCTAAAATAGATAATAGGAACCTCTTTCCTAGAGACTTTTGGAACTTAGACAAATGATAGTTTGATTCAAGTGTTAGGCATAAAGTGATCTCATCTCTGAATTCCATGAAAAGAATTATGGTTATCCTCATGGATTCCAGAAATTTGGAGATGTTGCCTGTTTCAGTCAATTAGCAAATAATTTATTCAGTGCCTGTTTTGTGCCAATTACCCATCTAGGCCCTAGAGTACAAACACAAAGCATGATCTATCAAGAAATTTAAATAAAGTAATTCTGTGATGGTCAACATTTCTGACTTTTTTGAACTAAGGAATATATGCTGAATTACCATGTCATTTTGGCCTAACTACTCACATTAAAAGACAATATTGCATCACAACTATTCTATGTAGTCATCTCCCCCCCAAACCCCTTCTCCCTGCTCCCCATTCGCCCCCATCAAACTATCTGGAATGGGCCTTCTTAGATTTGACTTTATAAAAAGCAGCCTCTTATTCCTTTCTTTTGTGAGTGATCATAGGAGGATGTATAACGTACCTAATGCCTTTATTTTGACTGGCTACCATTGCTTCA
Organism: Monodelphis domestica; assembly: GCF_027887165.1. NCBI lineage: Eukaryota > Metazoa > Chordata > Mammalia > Didelphimorphia > Didelphidae > Monodelphis > Monodelphis domestica. The sequence goes on along the minus strand of NC_077233.1, from coordinate 139,371,290 downwards.
GCCATTGTCTGACACCCTATTTCCAAGATAAAAAGTAGGTGCATTTCCCAGAGAGAATGTTGGCAGGGTGGTGTTTCAAAAGTAAAAATATGGTTGCCTTTCTTATGCTAGGGCCCTGAAATGCTTCTGAAGTGAGGCAAGGAACATAGCTATTGTTTTGACAGCCAAAAATCTCCTACTCACCTAAGATGAGCAACAGAGAAACTGTATCTAATAGAAATCACCAGGAAAACTAGACTAGCAAAATGTAGCCACAGATTGTAATCTTTTATAGTCTTACCCTTCTTTGCCAAAACCCTATTAATGGGATTTAGAATTTGGGAATTTTCAGACATTTATTAGTCTAGGTCATTTTTTAAATTCCATTGCTTTTGGTGCTTCTGTGGTAAAGAGATGCAAAGCATTGTTTTCCATTAAATCCCATCATCTACAAATCCTAATTTTGATCACATACACGCACACGCACTCAAGTATAGATCTGTCACCCTCTTGCTCTGTAAACTAGTAGCCTTTTCTTACTTCTTGGATCAAAGATAAAATCCTTTGGTATTTAAAGTTCCTCATTACCCAGCTCATTCCTCCCTTTCAAGTCTTTTTTAAGACAAAAGGGCAAAGGCTAGGCAATTGGGATAAAGTGACTTTCCTACAGTCACAGAGCTAGGAAGTATCTGAGGCCAGATTGAACCCAGGTCATCCCAACTCCAGGCTTGGCTGGCTCAATTCACTGTGCCACCTAGCTGCCCTCCTACTGGCCTCTGAACACCACACTCCACCTTCTATCTCCCATGCCTTGAATGCACTCCCTCCCATTGTCTGATTCTTAAGAATCCCTGGATTCTTTTAAGCTTTAGCTCAAACATCACTTATTGTAGGAGGCCTTTCTTGGTTCCCTCTAGCTGCTGGTACCATCTCTAAGGTTACCTTTCATCTGCTCTATATTTATATCCTGTGGACTGATCTTTATATATTGTCTTTCCTCTTCGGAATATAAGCTTCAAGGGCAGGAACTGTTTTTGTTTTTGCTTTTTGGCACATAAGTACTAATTCCTTTTTATTCATTGAAATCATGTACAGATACTTGGATCTCTGTTAGCTCTACCTGTATGTTAAGCAGTTTTGTTTGTTTAAAGTGACTATCATATCAGACAAATCTGGGGTATTTAGTAGAAATCGGTAATCAGCCTCCCTGTTTCTGCTTATTCTACATCAGAGGCAAATGACATACCTAACTTTGGTTTAATTCCCTGGCAGACACCATGGGAAGGAGGTTTATTTAAACTACGGATGCTTTTTAAGGATGATTATCCATCTTCACCACCGAAATGTAAGTATAGTAAAGTCTAAGTAGGCAGGGTCTTCTAGCAGTAGCCAAAAACGACCTGAGATCATGTGATTGCTAGAGCCTCTAGGTTTAACCAAAGGAGAATTATTTAGCCATTAAGGGAAACTGATTGGTTGGTTGCAATGAATGTGACTAACTTAAAATTCACTCCGATTACTGCCTCGGGTGCTCCATAGCCACAATTTGAACCACAGAAACTTGTGTTCTTTGTGCACCAAGGCTGTGAGGTCTTGGCCTGGAAATTGCAGATATTACCTGCTTGAAACAGTGCTTTTTGTGCCTGGGGATTTCACTTGGCTTCAGAAAGTCTTAGTTTAATTATAAACCTCATTTATTGTCTACTGTTGTTTGTATCTTTGATAATACAAACCTCTAAACAGAGGGAAAGTTTGGGGGAAAGATGCAACCACATTTGAAATTCAAAATCTAAGAGTTATTTTCCTGGAAAATTCTTCCAGTACTATTGGATTATCTTTATTCTAAATTTGTGATGTATTCCACACCAATTAAAACTCAGAATATTAATTTATCACTGAACAGATGGCCTTCGATTAGGTTGGCCAAGTTCTGTAATGTCATTGACAGTGTTCAAACTGAAAAAGTATTTCAAAGATCATCTAGTATTGTCTTTTTTTTTTTTTAATGAAGAGAGAGAGAGTGAGTGATTTATCCAAGGTTACACAAGGCAGTAAGTGGCAGAGCCAGGAGTTGAACCAGATAGCCTGATCAAGTCCATTATTGCTTTTAGTATTCCATAGAGCAATCAGCATGGTCTCTGGCTACTTTGTGAAGGTATATTCGATCACAAAAAGCAGGGGTGGAGGGAGGAAATCGTTTTGGTTCCATCAATCCCCTTAGGAGAATGGAACAATACCGTTACTCTAGGTTGCCTCCATTCCCATAATCTCTGGATTGCTTTCTAGCTTTATTCTTCAAATTATAAGTAGTTTTTTCTTTTTCCCTCTCTCCAGTCCAGTTGTATTCGTAATTTTTTTTTTTTAAATAAACCCTTACCTTCTGTCTTGAAGTCAATACTGTGTATTGGCAATGAGGGTTAAGTGACTTGCCCAGGGTCACACAGCTGGGAAGTGTCTATGAGGTCAGATTTGAACCCAGGACCTCCCATCTCTAGGCCTGACTCTCAATCCACTGAGCCACCCAGCTGCCCCCTGTATTTGTAATTTTGTCTAAAAAAGCTGTTAGCATTTTCCCTATATTTCGCAAGGGTTCTGAGGATTGACTATTGGTATTTGGATTTGAGGGCTAGGGACCTACTCTATCTTAAATAGACCCAAGATGTGGTAACTACTGTAGGCTTTAGATCTAGCAGCAGTACCTATTTCTTAGGAAATGCATTGGAACTCTATATTTTAATTTCTTTTCCATCATTTAGGCAAATTTGAACCACCTTTATTTCACCCAAATGTGTATCCTTCTGGCACAGTGTGCCTGTCCATCTTAGAGGAAGATAAGGATTGGAGGCCAGCAATAACAATTAAACAGGTAGGAAAATCTTTTCATTTGGAGGGTTGGCAAAAAGACTTCTTGCAATTTTAAACAAACTACTACAATGAAGCTGCCTCTGCAGAAACTACTTTTTTTGCTTTTGATTTTTTTGTGTGTGGTGGTGGTCTTTGTTTTTAGAAAAAGCTTGAATCAACTTTTTCTTTTCTCTTATACAGATCTTGTTAGGAATACAGGAACTTCTAAATGAACCAAATATTCAAGACCCAGCTCAAGCAGAGGCTTACACAATTTACTGGTTGGTAGTTCATTCCAGTGTTTTTATTATATATAATTTGTTTCTTTTTACTTGTTTGCCTTTGCCAAAAAGCTGGTTCTAAAAAAAAAATTGGATCTTATTTGGGAGGGTTGACAAAAGAGGGCTAAATGTTATTGTGATGTTCTTCAAACGAGAACAAGCCATTTTGGATGGTTGACAACAAATTGGACTGCTGTAACTCCTTTTGGAGTTTTTGCTTTGAATTACTATAGATATCTGAGAATAGTTGGGATGTATCAGTTTTGTTCTCTGGTGGTGAGCAATAGTAATAATAACCCTTCTGCTATTTGTAGCTTTCCTTAAATTTAGAGGGAAAGGGACTTTGTTACTTAGATGTATTGACTAACCTACACTCCTTGTCATGTAGAGAGAACTAGTGAATCTTGATGTCCATGGAGAGAATATTGATGAAGAATGGAATAGGTATATATGTGTGATAAAAGGATGCTTATATATGTCTTATCTTTTTGTAGGCATAGAAAAAACCTGAGAGATTTGGCTTTTATAATTTTGATGATGCCTTTGCAACTTTAGTTCCTCATCCACTTTTACCTTCTTAACTTGCCATTTAATCTCCTTACTCATCCTCCCCTTATGTCAGCTTCTAATTAAAATTGGGTTCATTTCTACATAATTTTCACCATCCTTGGGTCATAGATCCCTGGTATGGTTTATTTAGAATCCCAAGTAAGACATTTATTTTATCAAACAAGATGAAAGGAAAAGCACATCTTGTCCAGAGAGGTAATCTGTCCAATCTCTGGACCAACTGTCTTGGGGTCTTTCCTGTCTGCTTCTATGGTTATAGAGGTACTGAGTCTTCAGGCACTCTGAGGGGAGGGTGGGTTATAAGATTTTTCTTATCTCTCAATTTTTCATGCTTGTTGAGTTTAAAAATCTATCTTATCTTTTCTCCTTCCCTCAAGGCCATATATACAAGTTATCTGGGTTTGGGAGTCAACTAAGATGGTGATGGGAGCAAGGAATATAGGAAAAGCATCCAATTGTTTTAGCTTTGGTAGGAGTGATTTAGTAACCTGTCCTATCCCTTAATATGTCCTCCTTAGGAGGAGGCAGAGGGTGGGGGCTGCAATTAGATAAGATATGCAAATACCCTTCACTGCCTTGCACATCCAGATGGGAATGGGGTTGATACTGATGAATTACATGATTTATTACCCCCCTGCCATTGGGAGACAAAATGATTGTTGTGTCTGTGGTCTAACTCTTGGAGCAGTGGGGAAGAGCAAAAATTTTTGAGTAAAGGAACTCATGAAGGGGGAGAAGTAAATCTTTTTAAAATAGGTCATGGTCCACATTTGGGAACCAGGTACAATTGTACCCCTCAGGTAAATATGTTATGACATTTTGGAGGTATAGAAATGACTGTGGAATAGGATTGGTTATGTAATTTTGTAAGAATATTCACTATACGATTCCTTTAAAAAACAAGCTCCATGGGGGACAGTTATTCAGTTCGTTGGATTGAGATCCTGGTCTAGAGACAAGAGGTTCTGGGTTCAAATGTGGCCTTGGATACTTTCTAGCTTTGTGACCTTGGGCAAGTCATTTAACCCCCACTGCCTAGCCCTTACCACCCTTCTGCCTTGAAACCCACACACTATTAATTCTAAGATGGAAGGTAAAGGTTGTTTTTTATTTATCCTTTTTGTATTCAGTTTATAAAATTTAGAGAGATATATCTATTTAAGGTAGTATTTCAATAGAGTTATGACTCTATTCTAGGGGGAGGCTATAAATACTGAAGTAGAGCCAGATGAACACATGACCTTTTATACGCATGGAACAGGTGAGCTGGGGTAGAATTAGTGCCAGCATATCACAAAATGGTGTTCATTCATTCAACTTGGCAAGTGTGTATCTTCCTATGGAAAATGAACCTTCTTGGAATTTCACCACAAAAGTTATTTTTAGTTGGAATCTAAACTTAAGCTTGGGCTCTTAGATTTTATTTTTAAGTTGTTGCACTTGCAAAACTTGGGTCCCCTTATTGCTCTGTTTTCATGAAAAGTTAAACTAATCTGTTATTTGCTCTAGGTCATGGGCATAACCCTGATACCCATGCCTTTCTCGAAACAGAGCCCTTGAAGGGTTAATAGAGCAGCTTGCCAAGTCTAAAAAAGGAGGGTCCAAAAGTCAACATGGAAGAGTTAATACTTTTGAGGAGCATTCTTCAGTTCTTTGTGTTGGCTGGAAATGCAGACTTTGGTGTAAGATTTTGTACAAAAGAATAAAGACCCTGATTGAGTGTCAGATACCAATTGTTACATAAATAGCATTCAGCATCTTAAAAAAATTCTTAGGTGATGCAGCATCCTTAGGGATATATAGCCCAGTAGGAAAGTTGGAGGGAGATATTTCATATTTTCTCCCATCTAATCTAGGAGTTAAAATTAGGCTGGTAGAGGACCAGGTACCTTTTAGTGATGGGCAAAATTGTGAGAAAGCCAACCATTTCTTTGCTCATCATCATCTCCCTTCTGTCAGGAAATTCCTGTAGTAAAGACATCTGGGTTCCAATGTTTATACATCTGTGAGTAAATGTGAAGGGAACTAACCAAGTAATAAAAAGTGGTTGGTATAGTGTATTTCTATTAGGTAGTAGGATATAAGCCTCTTAATATCTGTTAATTAGTCATTAGTTCAGGAGAGAAATTCTATAAATATTTCCTTTCTCAGTTTTCAAGATGTTTCCTGCTCCTTGCAGCAATCAAATATAAAATAGTCCAGTCTACTGTGTTAGCAAAATTTAAAAAGCAGTGAGGACCACAGAATTGTAGATTAAAAGATGGAAGAACCTTTCCATAGACCCTTTAGTACAGTTCCCTCATTTGACAGATAGGAAATTGAGGTTTAGAGAAATTAAAGTACTTGTCCAAAGTTACACAAGCAGTGAGTGTCAGAGGTAGTACTGAGATTCCATGGTCAGCCCCTTGTCCACTATACCATTTCAATTATTTCCATTTATAATGACAGTCCAAGATTTTCCCTCTATAAGTTGTAGAAGTGCTGACCTCTTTTTCTTTTGAAAATGAGCCTTGTGTGCTTCTCCCACTCTAGCACATCCTAAAGGACAGGTAAATATAACCTCAGGGGATAAAAGAAAAGTTACAAAGGATTACATTAAAAACTGAAAAAAAATCAAAAGCTATTTATGGCTTATCTTAAGAATTAGAAATTAGGTACAGGTAGATAGAACAGTGAGTAAAGCACCAGGCCTGGAGATAGGAGGACCTGAATTCGGATGAGGCCTCAGACCTTTCCTAGCTGTGGGACCCTGAGAAAGTCACAACCCTAGTTGGCTAGCCCCTATTCCTCTTTTGCCTTGGAATTGATACTTAGTATTGATTCTAAGACAGAAGTTAAAGAGTTTGAAAAACATTAGAAATTTAAGGACTTATCTAAGGTGTGTGAGCAGAATTTTGCTCATGCTTTCCATTTGCATCCTACTCTCCTCACTATAATTATTTTAATTTTCCTACACTAAGCCAATGTATACTATCCTAAATCTTGTCTTTTGGAAATAGAAACCAAGATTTGAATGGGTAAAACTTTTGTGTGTATGGTCATTGAAAGGGAGGGGTAGTGTGATTTTGTTGGTGTAGGAAATGTTGTCAGATGCTAACACAGCCAATAAATGCTTTCTCCTTTCCCATCCTCCTTTTGCACATGCTCATGAGAAGGCAGTGTAGGGTCGATTGTTTTCCATTTAGCTAATGTTAACTTGGTATTCTCCAACATTGCTAACCTACTCATTGAGCAGAGCTCAAATGATGGGTTCTTCCCAAACTGAACCTTGCCGCTCCTGTAAAAATGGTTCATTCCTCTCACTCGCCTTCCCACTCCTATCCTCAGGACTTACTGATATCTATTTATAGGTTCCATTTAAAATTAGTTGTCTCTACTACTTTGCCTAGGCCTTAACTTTCTTTTTTCATATAGTAATTGCTGGGCCTGTTCATATCCTACTTCTGTTATTAAACTACCTATGTGACCATGAGCAAGTCACAACCTCTCCGGGCCTTATTCTCCTCATCGGTAAAATGAAATTTTCTTAAATGACCTCTTATGCCCCTTCCAACTCTATTTTGTAGTTCTTCTGGCTCTCATGGTCCTATGAGGGCATTCACCTACTTATTTCTAGAACAGTCTTCATCTAACTTGGCTATTTTTTTCCCTCTCGATTCTTTTCTTGCCCTGGCCTGAGAGTTCTTCCTTCATGGATTCTGTGTACAACTTATCTGAGATCTATGCAAAGCTAAAACATTCATGGTCGGGTCATAGGAACTGGTTTATCTAATGTGCCTTTCTCTCTCTCTTTCTCTCTTTTTAAACCTCAGCCAAAACAGAGTGGAATATGAGAAAAGGGTTCGAGCACAAGCCAAGAAGTTTGCACCCTCATAAACATCGATCTTGTGGCATCTTAAAAAGGAAGGGATTGGTTTGGCAAGAACTTGTTTACAAAATTTTTGCAAAATCTAATGTTGCTATGTACAATGACTATTCACTTAGGGGAGGGGGTTGTGTGTGTGCCATTTTCCATTTTCGCCACTTGTATACAGTTCTGAATTCGCTGAATTGCCCCCAGTTTTTTCATACAGGGTCTCTTCCTTCAGTCTTTTGTATTTTTGATTGTTATGTAAAACTTGCTTTTATTTTAATATTGATGTCAGTATTTCAACTGCTGTAAAATTATAAACTTTTATACTTCTATAAATTCCCTAGTATCTAGTTTCCTTTGCTCTCTGATGCAGGCATGCTTACAAATGTTTAGAACTATTTAGCCTCTAGCTGGCTGTATGAAAAAAAAAAAAGAAATTCATAACCTCACCCTTTCCCTACCCTTAATTTGTTTTTCTATCTTTCAGAGACTAGGTTATATTGCTTACAAGCCCCAGAGATCCAAAGTCAGCCAGCATCTTGTTTCTGCATCACTTCCTTGTGTTTATATGGCGTTTTGTCTGTGTTGCTGTTTAGAGTAAATAAACTGTTTATATAAAGGTTTTTGTTTCATTATCTTCTTCATTAAAATGAGTGCAAAGAGGAGGCTTCTAGTTTAGACTTTGTCTTCAAACTAATATAGCCACCCTTCTGTTGCCTACTCTGTAAAGACCTCTGTGTATAGACTTATCTCACTAGCCCTTCATACTAGGGCCAGCCTGGGAGCATTCCAATTGTTTGTTTGGCTTCTCAGTGACCCAGGAAGCCCTGATTGGCTCTTATACCTTGTCCTGATCCTTTTGTAAATATTGCTATGTTTAAAAAAAAAAATCTGTATGTATAAGGGTTTTTTGTTGTTGTTGTTGTTGTTAGGGTTGATTTTTTTTTGTTCTTTTCCTCCCTACTTTTGGGGCTATTCAATATTGGACATATTTTAAACCTGGTTAATCTGAATTGGTTTGAGTTCTCCCTCTTAAACACCCAACTAAGAGATTGGTGAGTACATGGCCTATTCTTGCTGAAATACAGCGCTTCAGTGGTTCCAGGAGGCATTTTGATAACTAAATTCTAAGTACTAAATGCCAGACCAAAACTAAGACTAAATTAAGGTTTAAGAGATTTAGAAGACTGGCTATAAAGCAATAACTGAGCAAGCCAGTCTGACAGCTGGGTATGCCTGGCTAGGGGCCCAAACCTAGATTAACCAGATGATAATACACTTGTGCTGTATACTTTAACTCACTGGTAATAAATGAACTTTCCTCTTATTGAAAATAGCATCCTTCTACTCCAAAGAGATCTGTTGCGACAGTGGGATGGAGTTGATGACTTGGATAATGCTCCCTTTTTAATATTTTCGCAAACAAATCTCAACTCTTGGAATTGAGCACCATAGGGTGGAAATCACTGCTTTGTGAAAGGAATGACCTCATTCTTCATCTCTGTAGGGAAGATCTGGGGAGAAAGCATGACCCAATTAGTGCCCTCTCCCCATAACCATATTCTTCCTGTTTCTCTTTGTTTGAAAATGTATTGAATGGCTTTGCAAACAGGTTGGAGGTTTGATCCTAAGTCACATGCTTCTGGTATCAATGGCTGTCTTAGAATCAGTCACTTGCATGTTCCTTAACACGTGCTCTCCTAGGCAGTCTTTCCAGAGATTCCCCTAGAGTAGGCTTTTAAACCATGTAGGTCACAGGCATTCGCTCCAGCTGCATTCTTTGCCTCCAGTGGTTCAGCCCACAAGTGACAGTCTGCATGTGTGTCCAACACATAGAGCTTTGGGGTGCAGACAGATGCTTTTAACTCCAGCAGGCAGTTAGCTTTCTATGTATCTAGGGAATAACACTTGTACACGCTTAGTGGTTTCCCTTGCATGAGACTCCAATTGGGCATCTGAATATTGTTTCTGGCACATGCCCTATAACCCCAGTTGTACACTGAGAATGTAGTGAATCATAGTCAATAAGCATCTAAAGAGCCATTTGGCTCTTAAGCTTTCTGAAATTGTTTTCTATTAAATAAGGTCATTCTAATTTTAAAGATTACCTTTATTTTATTGGAACAGGAGACTTGGGGGGAAGGGAGACCTTTTTTTCTTTTTCTTTTCTTTTCTTTTTTTTTGCCCTCCCTACCTCCCTCATCCCCAGCTGCAGAGTGTGACTTTTGGGGGGGTGGGAGGGGAGCTGCCAAGCAGTCTCTGCTCCAGACTTTCAATAGCTGGTTTGCTGAACCTTTGTCAGTCATGAAAGATGACTCTCACAGCTGTTCCATGCACTTATGTGTGGTGTTTGAATTAAGGGCTGATGTTTGAGGTGGGCCTTAAAAGGAATATAACCTTGGGACATCTCAACAGCTTGGAGTCAAGTCTCACTAGCTATGGCTATTAGATTCCACCAGTTTTGGCAAAATGTGTCAGAAGTAGACAGGAATTGAGGTGGTGGGGAGTGCCCAGTGTTCATTAAAAAACAAACAAACAACATTCCTCCCTGATATTGGGAATGTAGGGATCTTAGTGTTTTCAAAGTTTTTTTAAGTTTTCAAAAGCATCAGATGGTGGAATTGACCAGACCTTTTATCAGAGCTGTGAGGATGGAGAATAACAGATTCCAAGTTAGAACAACCACTTTTAAGAATTATGTTAAATACATTGCTCCTTCTGAAAATAGACCTTTCTTAGATCAGGGTTCCCACATTTAAATAAGCTAGAAACTCTTAAATCTAGCTCTCTAGACCCTCTGATCACCATAATGATTGGACAGAAAGTTGAATTGTTTGAGCTGTCTGATGTCTGTACCCTAAGGGAATCACTCATGTGAAACATGTCAAGGTTGCTCCAAAGGGACAATACAGAACAGTGTCTAGCTCACATAATATTGCTGACTTCCTCTATGGAGAACCCATTCATTGGGAAAAACCAATTGGCAGCAAGATGCATGGGCTCCATGCATTCTCCATATAGGGAAAGACTGCTTCAGGCCCAAATCAAACTAAACATAATATGGAATAATATTTTTATTCCCAAAAATATGAAGGCAGATTTCCTATCTAAAATCCGTAGGCTAGAAGCCTTCTAGCATGTTGTCATCTAGAACTTGGTTCAATTTGAGGTTAATTTTAAAGACTTTTAGGATTTTCATTCACTTCCAACTCCATTTGAGGTACGAGTGCCTTGTTTGCTTGCTTAATATATTTTGTATTGTTCACTAGTTCCTCAGTTTGATATTTGCAATTTATTTATAATGCAAAGAATATGACATGGGTAATTCAGCTGGATTGTATATTTGTAGCCTGCTCCCAGAATGTCTTATTTTGTAATGACTGAACTAAATCTAGTAATAGTTAAACATGTATATGGTTAATATATATGGAAATACAATATATTTTATAGTTAAAAGTATTCTAAAGTAATTGATGTTTCTAGCAAATTGTAGTGATTTAAGGCTAATGAAATGTTTCTTTTGTACCACAATTCTTGACTTAACAAAGATGTGAATCTTGTAATGCGAGGACTATGAAATTTGATCATCCTGTTTTTAAATGTAAGGAAAAAGATTGTGTTCCCAGCATGAGAATCCTATAGTAAGGAATTGTGGGAAATAGGCAACCACTGTATCTGAGAATCCTCTCATTAAAAAATTTCCATAAAATTGACATGTAGGATGTTTCCTTTTCATGCACTGCCCTTGTCGTTCTCCTGGGTGGTAATAAGCTTTGGAAGTTTGAGACTGGTATTGGTATGCTTTTCTTCAAGGGGCCATCTCCCATCTGTTTCCTTTGGACTCTTTAAGTTCTATACTTCAGTACTTTCCTGACCAGAAATCCTGGGGAGGAGCTCCATGGTGAGAAGAGGTTTGGTTGTGAGATATAACTCCTCAGTGTTTTAGGGATATGAACTAAACTAATACCTCTCTTTTAGATCTATGCTTTAGTACATAGGCAACTACAAAACTTGGGGTTGAGTACATATAGTAAACACATTGATTTGCTTTTTGGGACTCTTCACAGGATTTAGGGGTTGGTATCTATCACTTCTCTAAGGGAAGGCAAGACTTGGGTACAGGAACTCAATGGGCATTGACTCTTCCTTTTAGGGTCAGAGGATCATAGATTTAGAGCTAAAGGGGACCTTGGAGGTCACTGACTTCAACTCCTATTATATACTTTCCAGGTAGGAAATTGAAGCTCAACGAGAGGTGAGTTGCTGAGGGTCACATTAATAAGCATCTTCTGCAGGATTGGAATACTAGTCTTGGTGGCTCCAGATTCATTGCTCTGTCAATGTCTGGGCTGTTAGAGGCTTTAGGCTGTTTCTTGCTTCTGGACTGTTCTCCCCAAATCCCTTCAAAGATACTCCATGTGGGGTAGGATAGAGGGAGCCATTATAGAACTGCTGATCAGTCATAGCATTATTTTTTTAATATCTGCACTTGCCTTATCATAGAGGACAGGGCCCTCCATTTCCACTTCTGATTCAGGCTCCTTAGTATCCATCTGAGTTGCTATGAGACAGAGCCAACTGCATGTTTGCAGGACTAGGTTCCTTTTTTCTCAGGCCTCTTATGATTTAGAGGGCCTAGCTAGTATTTCTATAGTTATCAATCATCTAGAAGTGCTTCATATATGTTGCAGGGTAGAAAAGGTATAGAAACAATTATTAAGCACCTACTATTTATCAGGCACTGTACTAAGAGGTAGAGATATAAGCAAGGCAAAAGACAGTCCCTGCTAACTAGAAACTCACAGTCTAATGGGGGAGATTCCTTTCCCTCCAAAGAGCAGGCTATGAGCAAGCAGTGAGATTGTGGTTTTGGTGAATTTTGTTTCCATTATCTACACTTTTTTGTTCCATTAAAAAAGAGCATGGTCATAGCATTTTAAATTGTCTTTTGGCCCTGTGTTAAATGAGCAAGTTTGTATACAAAATCTATGACCTAGACACTAATGATAGCTCTCCTTACTCTTCAGAGTTGTGACAGAAATTATTTCTGCCTTGTAAGAGTTGAGTGACTATCTTTTATATATACTAGCCAGATTCCTCTCCCTAAAGATTGGATTTTACTGTTTGAGGTCCCAGTGTGGATATTCGCCACTTTGGATTAATGATGTAAAGCCTTACACCTCAAGTGAGACCCTTAGCAGCAACTTTTCTTCAACTTATTAAGGCAGCTTAGTTCAATAGAAAGATCTGATTTGGAGTTCAGGACCTGGTTTCAAATTCTAACTGCTACTTTATTCTGGGGTTATTTTGGACTAGTAAATCATTTAACCTCTTTCAGGCTTAGTTTGCTCATTTGTAAAGTGAGGGAGTTGGGTTACATGGCTTCTGAGGTTTCTTCTGACTTAATCTATTTTCCTAAGATCCATTTCTTGTCATCCTTCAGCCTCTAGGCCTTCCATAACCCTGCCCCTCCCCCCTCCCTAATTTGGTAGCTCTATTTTGCTTTGAAGGCCCCCAAGTATGTTATGCAGGTTGTTGTGATCGTTTAGTTTCCTCTCAACTATAGAGTGAAAATGTTAAACTCAGTGGTGAGAAATGTGGCCTGTTTTGATTTCTCTAGTCACCAAAGTAGAAAGGTATTTGAGTAATAGGTTAAGTGGAAGAGAAATCCTCATTCTTCACCGTGGCACAGCTTTTCTTATAGAACTTTGATGGCTTAAAGGGTGTAAACTTAAGAATAAGGAGTCTGAAGGGATAGATGTCTCTACAGCCTTCTCTTGTAGCATGGTAATAAGTGAACATTGTATTAAGAAGTAGACTTACTTATGGCTATAAGTAGCCATGTTTGGCAAAGTTACAGGGGATTTTGGAGCTTTTGGAGTCCACCTTGGACATCATTTAAAGAGAGAAGGGAGATAAAAAGCTGATTTATTTATAACTTTTGTTGCTTCTTAAAAGCTGCTGAGTGTGTTGTTGATAAACACCAATCAGCTGAAGGTAAGGTGCCTGAACTAGGGCTACTTGCTGGGCTTGGGGAGTGGGGGTGGAGAAAGAGGGTGTGATTTGCCTGTGTTAGGAGGAGGGAGTGAGGAAGTATTTCTTTTTTTCTTTTTTTTTTAACCCTCACCCTCTGTCTTAGAATCAATACTGTGTATTGGTTCCAAGGCAGAAGAGTAGTAAAGACTGGGCAATGGGAGTTAAGTGACTTGCCCAGGGTCACACAGCTAGGAAGTATCTAAGGCCAGTTTTGAACCCAGGACCTCCCATCTCTGGGCCTGACTCTCAATCCACTGAGCCACCCAGCTGCCCCCTGAGGAAGTATTTTTAACAAAAAGAAGAGACCCTAGGCATCCATAGGTGCTACCCATTGAACTGAGATTGGGCTTATGGTAGAAGAATTGAGTTTGTGATGTCAAGTTCAAGTAAAGATAAGGTTGCTAAGACCAGTGTGACTACAAGAATTCCCTTCTAAATCTCAAGACTTCATGGCATGCTGTACTTATACAGCTATCTAGCCTGGTATATGATAGGGACATATCTCTTGCTGGAGAATGGTGGGGAGAGAGATGAGGAGAATAATAACAACAGGGCATCCCAGTCCAGTTTGCCTCCTCAGACAGCCTTTGTCATCTGAAGACAAATCAGAGTGGCAAACCACCAGAAAAGCCATTGCCAGAACACTTCAGAACTTGGTTTCTGAGTGCCCTAGCAAAGATTAGTCTGTGGGTCTTATTCCTTCCTCTGAACTCTTGTAAAGGGTTTGAAATCTTCTAGAGGCTGATTTAAGAGAAGGATGACTTTTTAAGCACCCCGTTTAGAATTGTGTCTAATCCTTGTCAGAAGTGCCAGGCTCAGTTTTTCTGCACAACTCTTTAGTCTTGTGAATCTTAAAGTCAATTTTGAACTCCAATCTAATTATGCAGATATCCTCACCACCAGGATGAGGGAGAAAATGTATTCAGAGAAAATGGATAGCCTTTGGGATTTGCTCTTCATCCACTTCTTTGTGTCTAGCAATTCTGCTCCTTACCTGGCTTTCCATTTGTACAATACCTTCATTTCCAAATTGTCTTCCTGCCTTTGTTTAAAGGGTACCTGATTTAATGGTAATATCCATTTATGAGAGGAATAGAAGCTGAGATCATGCACTCTATCCCCCCTCCCCTTCCAACTCTTGCTATGATTCAAAAGGCAAGATTGTACCAACCTTGGGGCTATGAGGGAGGGTCAGAACAAAAACTAGTCACCTGCTCTCCTCTGGGCCAGGCTCAGTCCTGTACCTCAAAACAAGGCGGCTTGTAGCTGGTGCCAGAAAAAACAGTCATGTGAATCCAGATTGTGGTACCAGGCACCAGCATACATCTAGCTTGAAGTTGCCATGGCAATGGACCCAATGATTTAGAGAGAGCAAAGCTGATTTTGACCAGTTCATTCTACAAAATGTGAGAACAGCAGCTTGTGTTTAGTTGCAATTTGTCTTATCTTAGAAATTGCTGCCCACCCACATGCCTGAGGTGAGTAGTGTTTTTCCTTGAATGTATCTAGAAGAATTCTGGAATATTGGAGGTGAAAGGAACTTCAGAGGTCACCTCATCCAGCCTTTCACTCATTATGAGAGCCCCAAGACAGGTGTTCATTCAGTCTGCTCCAATTCTTCCAGTAAAAGGCAACTTACTGCCAAAGCAGACTTTCCTATTCTTAGGTTCAGTCCTTCCTTATGTTAATGGATTGCTGGCTTTATTTATTGCTAACAAGCTCTTTGCTCTCCTCTTTGTATCAGTTACTTCATTTTGAATAGATTACTCACTCATATAAGTACCAACCAAATTTCTAGTGCCAACATTCTGTGATCTTGACTATGTTTTAAAGGTGGCCTTTCTAAAGAATACCCCTCACATTGAGCACACACATATACACACAAACATGCATCCAAGATTATTTTGGATGAAGATTCTAAGGGATAATTTGGATGATTATCCAGAAATTTCCCTCCATCATCAACTTAGAATGCTGCCAAGTTCTCAACTTCAAAAACGGGGAGAAGGGAAGTGTTTTGGGCATGGATATCTGGATGGTGGGAAGGGAAAAGGCATGATACCAGAGACCTTGTGACCTGGCTGTTGAATATGGCCACATCTGGTGATCTTGACCTCCCCTTTCCCAGCACATGGAGTATCTCAGAGCAGGGATCTGCCATTGGAGGTGGCTAAAACGTGCTTTGGCTACATTTAGGTACCAGTTTTACTTCCTAGAAGTCAAAGGAAGGAGGCTGTAAAACCATGGTCTTGTCTGGCCTTTCCTCTATCCTGGCCTTCAAACTCACCTTTATCCTTTCTCCTTTTTTTCTTTCCCTCCTATAGCAAATTTTGTCATAAGATGCCATGTGAAGAACAGAATTGAAGTACCTTAAAAGAAGAGAGCATAGATTTCAAACTGGGGGCAGCCTCCTTTTACAGATTTATAAACAAGCCCTGGAGAGTTTACCTAAGGTAGCACAGGCATGGCAAAACCAGGATTTAAATTCATCTCCTATAATTCTCAACCTAGCCAAACTTCAACACTGTCATGCTTGTTCCTTAACATTCAAAGTGCCCTTAGCATTAGTTCCAATGTGCCATGATTTTCCCAGTAGCATGGTGGAATGAAAAGAATTCTAGACTGGGAATTCAGACTGTCCAACTATCTCAGACAGGTTCCATGAGACCTTGGGCAAGTGAAAGGGTTAGACCAGATGATCTCTTTAAGTCCCTTCTAGATCTAGTTTATGATGCTGCACTTTGGAAAACGTCAGCCCCTAAAGAGCTGGGGCCAGGGGTTGGGGACTTAATGATCCACAGCAACCAGCATATCCCCTCCCTAGTCAGATTAGTTAGTGGTTATATTTGTCTCCTGAGATTTGCAAGAGCTACAGGGCAGAGGACTAAGGCCCTCTCCTCTCCTTTTTCTGCTGGGTCTGAGAACTGACTTGAAGTTGTTGGCTCCTTTGGGAAGGTGGGGAAGACAAGAAGCAGTCAAGAGAAACCAGGCAGTGTGGTTTAGTGGAAAGAGTCCTGTACCTGAAGGACAAAGAATTGAATTCCATTTCTGACTAACTAATGTTCTTAGGCACATTACTTTCCCTCAATTTCTTCATCTATAAAATAATAAAGGGATTGGACTAAACGATCCCTAAGCCCTGGCTTTTTGTGATTAGATGAAATACAACATAAAAAGATGACAATTTGCTTCCAGCTACTATTTTTCAGCATCCCCCCCCCCCAAACCTTCTTTGTTCATTGGTTTGCAGATTTGAGCCTAATGTTTTCACTAAGCATGATCCCAAAGTTGTGCTTGAATAGGCATCCGATCCCAGCCTGAGCAGGAGGGAAGGAGGAAGCTACAAGAAGAGGAAAAATTGTACTATTTGCTACTGCCTTCACAATGCCCCCATCCCCAAAAGGGTTGGCTACAAGCCTGAAGATAGGGGCATTGGGTCATAAATG
The DNA here is from genome assembly GCF_027887165.1 of Monodelphis domestica. Lineage (NCBI taxonomy): Eukaryota > Metazoa > Chordata > Mammalia > Didelphimorphia > Didelphidae > Monodelphis > Monodelphis domestica. The sequence goes on along the minus strand of NC_077233.1, from coordinate 139,354,281 downwards.
GTTGATTTTTTATTATGCATTTCTACAGTGACTGACAGGCTGGATCATGGCCCCCATGCAATTCCATGGTTTTGTAAGAATTCCTGTCCTTTGAGGGGTTTCCCTGGTGACCCCATAGGCCCAAGTTCTGATAATTTCTCCCCAAGAAGAAATAAGAACTCACATTCAGAGGCTTTATGATTTCTAGAGCACTTTCCCAAGACGTGAAGTAAACCAGGGTTTATCTCTTATCAGGGATTATTATTCCCATTTTACAGATGAGGAAACAGTTGGAGAATCACAGAATTCCCCCAGGTGTGTCATCTAATTGTATCTGAACTAAAATACCTTCTATAAGATTTTTTTCACTAAAGAAGGCCCTATTACCTCCTTGAACATTTTCTCTTCTCCATTTCCCCAAGTTCTGCTCTTGGGGGCAAAGAACAACAGCAGTAATAGCTAGTATTTATTTGGTGCCTACTATGTGTCAGGCATTGTGGTAAGCACTTTACAGATTTGTTGTCGAGTCATTTCAGTTATGTCTGACACTTCATGACCCTATTTTGGAGTTATCTTTGCAAAGATACTGCTGTTTCCTTCTCCAGCTCACTTTATAGATAACTGAGGCAAACAGGGTTATGTGACTTGCCCAGGGTCACACAGCTAAGAAGTGTCTGAGGCCAGATTTGAACTAATTAAGATGAGTCTTCCTGACTCCAGGCCCAGCATTCTATCCACTCTGCCATCTGGCTTCCCTTTTACAAATTTATAATAATTTTGATCTCTCTTCCCCTATGGCAATCCCTCAAATAGTAAAATGCAGCTATGGTGCTCTCCCTAAAGTCTTTCTTTTCCAGGCTATTTTCAAGATATATTTATCTTTTTATTTTTTTCAACCAGTCCTCTTATGGACATGGTTCCCTCACCAGACTCATCCTGATCCTCTCAATGTATTCCTGTTTGTTAATTTACTTTGTCAAATGTTGTACCCAAACCTGGTTATGCTACTTCAGATACCACCTGGTCAAGGCCAAATGCAGGAAAGAAGGAGGCTATGCCTATTATGTGCCAGGCATTGCATTAAGTGCTTTATAAATCTTATCTCATTTAATCCTCACAACACTCTGGGAGGTAAGTAGTCTTCTCATTTTTTTATCATTTATTTATTAAGTGGTCCTTATTTTACAGACGAGAAAACTGAGGCAGAGGCAAAGCAGCTCACCCCAGGTCAACAGCTAGTAAGTGTCTGAGGCCAAACATGTACTTGGGTCTTCCTGACTCCCAGATTCAGTGTTCTGTCCCCTGAGCCACTTCACCGCTCCTTTAATTCTTTCATTTCTTTCATTCTGAATTCTATGCCTCTGTAGTCCATAATAACATTAACTTTTTGGCTTAAGGGTCACACAGTCAGCTCCTATTGAGCTTGTAATCCACCAAAACTCTCAGTTTTTTTGTTTTTTTCTGAGTAATTGTTAAATACTTTCTTTTTACAGTGATTTGTTTTAATCTGAGTGTAGGACTTTGTGTTTGTCTTAAATTTCTACTTAATAAATTTGACCCAGGATTCTAGACTCTAGAATCATTGATGCTGTCATTGCACGTTTTTTAAAAAACCTCACAGTTTTCTGCCATTTTCCAGTATGATAAACATGCCATCTAGACCAACATTTAGTTCACTGATGAATATGTTGAACATATTCTAGAGACTTTCCTCTAAATTGGCATTAACCACCACTTTTTGGATACAAGTGTTAGAGTGAAGACTTTAATCTGGCACTTCTGATCAGCTAAAATATGTTTCCTCTTATCTGTATAATGGGCATAGTATTGCCTTGACTGCCTATCATATCAGAAATTCAACAACCTTTCCCTTTTTAACCTCTCCTCTCCCCACTCCTGCCACCACCATTAGAGTGGAAGCTGAGTAAACCTTTTGAGCCTCTGCTTGATTTTTCTGTCAATCTACTGCTTGAATTCTTCCTTCTGTACATACTGATCTTCCTGACCTTGAATATTGCCCATGCCCTCATAGGACCCAAGACCCTGTATAATCTACTGTGTCTGGCCCTTCCACTATCTCTGTCCCCAATCCTTTCAGCACTTCTTTCTCCCTGCCTAGGGACACAGGCCTCTCACACCCCAAGCAGATCCCATGTCATGAACTCCCTGAAAATCTAGGGTCTATAGCCATGTTGAAGAACCTTTGGCACATGTGCTGGAGAAGGCTGCTCCCTCTCCCTCTCTACACTTGCTGAGAACATCCCTCACATCACCCACCCCTCTGACCAGCAGCACAACGGGAACATTGCCTCCCTCCCCTGTCTAGGGTAAGGGGGTGGCTCACAAGAGCCATGAAGGTTGCAGTTTGGGTACTGTGTCTCTAAAAGGTTTGCCATCACTGGTCTATAGCTTCCAAACCTCAACCTTTCCCTGTATGCAGATACCCTCAATCCCCTCAGACTGATTCAGAAGATCCTCTTGTCAGTATTTGGGAAATCTGTAAATGGCCCAGAGGGAGGGGAGAAACTTGGCCACATCCTTATCAATTATTTTTTCCCTTTGTCTGCCCTTCAAGTCCCATAACAACAGGCTTAATATTTGTTCTCTGAGCTGGGCTAGTAAAAGAGTGAGAAACAATGGCCTTTAGTATGTGAGAGTATGTTCTGGATCTAGTAACTATCCAGGAAAGTTCTGATTTTAAAGAAAAGGAATGGAATTATTTAGCAAGGTTCCTGCAAAACAACTTTTTGCCAGGGATCTTGGGGCGGGGGAGGAGCAGGAAGAATCTAATCAGTAAAAGGAAAGAAGAATCCAGAGAGTAGACAGAAGTCCAGTGTTGTTGAAAGAGTTCAAGGGTATGATTAAATCCCTGATGTGGAATAATAACAGTAATTATCATTAACTCATAGTGTCTTAAGGTTCACAAAATGCTTTATATACATTTTCTTATTTGATCTTCATAGTAACACTTATAAGGTAAATGTTACAATTATCTAGTTCTATAGAGGAAGAAACAGACTGAGACACTTGCTTGGGATCACAGCTATTTAAGGGTCTCCAGGCAGGATTCAAACCCTGGTCTTCTGACCAGCACCTTAAAGAGATGTGAAACTCAACCCAAAAGCTGCCTGCAAAATTTTCCCCAGTGCATGCAGCCTGAATCAGATTAACAAGCAATTAGGAAAATTTTAACAAAATAAATGAACATACAACACAACACAGATAATGTTAATTTGTGGTTAGCTAAGACAGTATGTAGCCTGATTGGATCTCTTTCTATTTTGTGTTTGACATTACACTGATGAGACTTCTCTGGAAGGAGCATCTGATTTTGTGCATTAAGATCATACATTATAGGCTCAGATTTAGTACTGGAAAGTATCTTAAAGACCATAGAAACTAACTTTTCCCTCGGGAACCAGATCCAGAAAGGTGATTTACCTAAGACCCATATAGTTAAGAAAAATGCCAGTGTTTAAACCTCCATGTCTTTGTAACCTTGGGTTTTCAGGATTCATGTTTTCTAACCTAGTGACCCTCTGGGAATGTCAAAAAATAGGTACACTAATGCACTGGAGTTGGGAACTGGGCCAGTCATTCTAGAGACCAAAGACTGGGTACCCTTTGACCCAATAACACCACTACTAGGTCTGTATCACAAAGATCCAAGAAAAGGAAAAATGACTCATTTGTACAGGAATATTTATAGCAGCTCTTTTTGTAGTGGCAAAGAATTGCAAATTGAGGGAGTTGTCTATCGGGGAATGGCTGACCAAATTGTGCTTTATGATTATAATGGAATACCATTGTGCCATAAGAAATGATGAGCAGAAAGATTTCAGAAAAGCCTGGGAAGACCTACATGAACTGATGCAGAGTGAAGTGAGCAGAGCCAGAATACTATGCACAGTAACAGCAACAATGTAATGATGATCAACTATGAAAGATTATTCTGATTAAGACAACCATCCAAGACTGCTGCCTGCCTCCAGAGAGAAAACTGATGAACTCTGAATGCAGATTGAAATTTACTTTTATTATTTCTTTATTTTTCTTACTCTCCCCCCCCCCCCATACAGGTAATATGGAAATTTTTAAAAAAGAAAGAAAAATTGCCCCTCTGCTACTTTCTTACCACCTGTGACTTAAAACTAGGTACTTTTCTTTTCTCTCTGGGATCTCTCACCAAAAATTGAATGGACTGGATTAGATGAGCTCTTAACATTCCTCCCAGCCCAGGAGCCTTGGTTAGCCAGACAAAACTTGGAGGAGCTATATCATCAGAAGCGAATTTTAACCAGAACCAATCCCAGAGAAATGAGACTGACTTCTAGACCTGCCTACCGGGAGATGAGGGAGAATGGGGAGGGAGAGATATTAAGCAATTTGTGAACTAGGTTTGTTTTGTTTTTAATTTACATTTAGTCATTCATTCTATTTGTAATAAAAATGTCTTTGACAGTTTTTTTGTGGATTGAATGTGCTCTCTGTAACAGTCAGACTGTCCAATAAAGACTTCTGAGACTCTGGGTAAGGATCTTAGCTGGTAAGCAGAGAAATCCCATGTTACACCTGCAATTCAGGTAAATTACCACCAGATGGACTCCTCCCTTCTTTACCTATGCCAGACTCCAGTTGATGTATATTCAGGGAGTGATTAGAGAAATTAAAGGAATCACTTAAAGCTTTAAGGGAATTTGGGGAACCATCTATTCTAATCTCTTATTTTACAGCTGAGAAAACTGAGACTCAGAGAGAGGGAGACTTGCCAGTGTCATACTGGTAACAACTGATACAGCTGTGATTCAACCCCAAGAGAAAGCTATCTTCACCTCTTACCTCAATGGAAAGACATATAATAATAGTCTCCACTTATCTATCACACTTTACAGGTAACAAAGTACTTTACAACAGCCCTGAGAAGTAGATTAAGGTATAGATATTATTAGCCCATTGTATAAATGAGAGAAACTGAAACTTGGACTTGGTTTGCCCCCATAGGAACAAGGGCACTCAGTTGCAAGATTGGGTTTTTTGAACCCAGCTCTTTTCATATTCTTTCCATGATAGGCAATAATACTTAGTGAGAAGATTTCTGCAGAGCTTGGGAGGAGGAGGGGCCTCTTAGGAGGTTCAGAAACCCTGCCATTCCTGGTTGTGCGATGTCACTTCACTCTTCAGCCTTGGTTTCTTCAACTGTAAAATAAGGAAGATAATACTTTGAGTAACCTCCCTTCCAGGATTGTTGTGAATAAAGTAGTGAGTAAACCTTAAAGGTGATAAAGAAATGTGGGAGTGATTATGGTATTATGGTACCCCTGCCCTTGCCTACTTCCTTCCAAATTGTGGTTCTGGGCATTCCATCTCTGAATTGAACTGGCATCTTTTACAGTGTGAGGTTCAATGCCATGAAGACTGAGGAGCCAACCAGAGTCCAGCTTATTGGCCTTCATTTATTGTGTTACTCTTGCCATCATTCAGACTCAGTTTCCCTATTCTCAGAAATGAGGGTGTTGGAGGAGATGGTCTGCAAGGGCCCTTCTAGTTCGGATGTTGTGTCCTGTGATCTTTCAGGCTGATGTCATCCTGTGTTCTGTGTCTGGTATGGCCTCCTGCTTCTCCCTTTCTCTCTCCCCCAGCTCCCTAGGTCTGCCATGTCCCCTAGGAGTTCTCCTTCCCCTCCTCCTCCAGCCTCAGGCCTATTTTAGGCCGCTGCATAATCTCCTCATCTCTTTCCCCCCAACGCCATTCCCTTCACCATGGCAACCAGGGACTTGTTTGTTTAAGCAGGTTAGTAGAACCTGCTTGCTGCACAGGGCTGATGTTTGAAAGAAAGGCAAATGGAGAGATGCTGAGGACCCCATCCTCCAAGGTGTGAGGAGGCAGGGGCAAAGACCATTGAGTTCTCTTTCCTGCCCCTTACCCATCCCCACTGGGAGGAGGAGCTGGGTATAAGGAGAGGGGAAGGATGTCCTTTCACTTGAACCCGCTTGCTTCCTGCGAATTCAGAGGACAAAGAGGTGGAGGTCAGTAAGGATGGGTGCCAGTTAGAGCTCATTGAGAACCTACACAAGTCCAGAGAAGCAGAAAAGAAAGCTAGAAGGTCATGGTTAACCATTGGGAATCCAAGATCCCCAATGGCCTCCCCAGGCATATTATTATTAGTTATATTTGCAATGGTAGAGTGGATAGAGAACCCATTTCCCAGGCAGGAAAACTTGGCTTCAGGTGTTTTCTCTGACATACTGGCTCTGTATCCCTTAGAGCCCACTTAACCTTGCAGTAACTGAAGCATCTGTAGATGCCTTGAAAGGAACTTGACCTTTTTTTGGTCATCAACCTCTGACAATCCAGTGAAATATTTGAACCCTTTCTCAGAACATTACTCCAGGAATTAAATAAAATCACAAAGGAAATCCAATATATTGAAATAAAGATATCGTTTCCTCCCTCATTTCCTTAGGGGTCACCAGGCCCAGGCTAAGAACCCCTGCTATGTAAGCCTATAAGTTTCAGAGAATGCACTGGTGAGAAGGTTCCTCATTAGGAACACTAATGAAATTGAAGGTTTGAGGGGGCAGGCAGCTAGGTGGCTCAATGGATAGAGCCAGGCCTAGAGATGGGAGGTTCTGGGTTCAAAGGTGACCTCAGATACTTTTCCTAGCAGGGTGACCCTGGGCAAGTCACCCCCAATTACTTAACCCATACCGCTCTTCTGCCTTGAAACTGTTAGTGTTAATTCTTCAAAAATATATATTTAGGTGGCAGCTGGGTAGCTTAGTGGATTGAGAGCCAGGCCTAGAGACGGGAGATCCTAGGTTCAAATATGACCTCAGCCACTTCCCAGCTGTGTGATCCTGGGCAAGTCACTTAACCCCCATTGCCTAGCCCTTACCACTCTTCTGCCTTGGAACCAATATACAGTATTGATTCTAAGGTGGAAGGTAAATGTTTAAAAAATAAATATATGTGTATAAATTTCCCAATTACACGTAATAATTTTCAATATACATTTTCCAAAATTATAAGATCCAAATTGTCTCCCTCCCCCTCTTCTCTTGTCCCTCCTGGAAATGGTAAGCAATTTGACCTGGGTTATACATGTATTATGCAAATCATCTTCGTATCAATTCAGAGACAGAAGGTAAAGGTTTTTTTTAAAAAGCAAATTGAATATGCTTTAGTAGCTGCTCCATTAATACTGATTTGTTGATGAGCGCTCCATTGGTTTCAGAGTCAATCAGTCAGCAATCATTTATTGATTGACTCCATGTTCTAGGCACCTTGCCAGGCACTAGGGATACTAAGATCAAAATTAAACAATCCCTGCTCTTAGGGAGCTTACATTCTATCCAGGAAATCAATAGGTACATAAATAATAGTAATTTTTAAGTGCTGTGTACCACACACTAAATAAATTACTTCATAATTTATTATATATGGTTAAATAAATATATTTAGCACTAAATGTGCCAAATATTGGGAATACAAATATAAGCATAGAAATGATCCCTGACCTCAAGGAGTTTACATTCCAAAAAGAGGACTATAAAAGGGAGCCAAAAAACAGGTGGAGACTAGAGGAAAAGAGATAAGACTATTGCTAAGGAGGTGAAGAAGTCCACTGAGTGAGATGAGCTTGGGGTAAAGTGAACATGGCTGAGTAGTACAACATCTGAACAGAGTAATAATGTAAAGAATTTGGTAAGAAAGCATTTGGAGCTGGAGGATTGGGGTGGGGATCAAGAAAAGCCTGAGCTGAGCTTTGAAAGAAGAGGATTCCAAAAAGCCAAGGAGCTGAGGAGGGAATTCAGCTTTGAGGAACCTATTTAGGTACCCATCAAGGTACCCTTGAAGGCTGGAAGATTTCTGATACTTTCCAGCTCTGTGACCCTGGGGAAATCTTGTGATGTGATTTTGAAATAGGGATGGTAATCTATGCCACCTCCTTCCCAGAATCATTGAGAGGAAAGACTACAAACCTTCAAGAACTCTATAAGTTGGAGTTTGTATGTATGATTAGGATGGGCACGGAATCTTCCCCTTATCAGGCTTTGAACTCTTTGTCCTTCTTAAGTCAGGGACCAGCTAATTTACTTTGGAGGTTAGATATAAAATTATGAGGCTCTGTCCTTAATGGCATGACTTTTGGAGGCAATAGACACACATTTATTTTTTTTCCAATCCAGGACCTTATTCTGTCTCATCTGCCTCTTCATCTCTTCCATCCCTTTCTCCACCCATTCATTAAATGTATGTAGCTAGGTGTAGATAGAGTTCTAGACCTGGTTTCAGGAAATCCTGAGTTCAAATCTCACCTCAGACACTTATCAGCTTTGTGATTCTGGATAAGTCACTTAACCTCCGCCTGCCTTAGCTTCCTTATTTGTAAAAAGGGAAAAATAATAGTACTCCTCCAAAGTAGTTGTGAAGATAAAATGAGGCAATGTTTGTAAACTGTTTTGCAGACCTTAAAATGCTATATAAATAAATGTTAAAATAAGTTTGAAAGGGAAGCTGTGGCAGGCTTGAGGGAACAGAGCAGAAATATCTAAGAGGTCTCTCAGATTTGGAGATTGATCACGACTAGATGTCCTGATCAATGATTGGTGTTCTAGGCCTTATTCTTCCAAAGGTGAGAAAATTATTGGCATTAGTCTCAAAAGTCTTGGGTTCATGTTTTGAGAGCCAGGCCCAGAGTCAGGGGGTCCTGGGTTCAAATATGGCATCCGACACTTCCTAGCTGTGTGACCCTAGGCAAGTCACTTAAACACCATTGCCTAGCCCTTACAGTTCTGCTGTGGAGCCAATACATAATGTTGATTCTGTGATAAAGGATGGAAAGGTTTGCAAGAACCTTTCCATCCTTTATCACAATTCTAAGTGGAAGGTAAGGGGAAAAAAAGCCCTGTCTGGGTTCAGATCCTGATTCTGCTACTTACAGGTGGTGTGACTCTATGTAAGCCCCCTCCTTTGTTTCCAAGTCTAAAATGAGGGTGGTTGGACTAGTGACCTCTGATATGTCCTGAATTCTCCTGCTCCGGCCAAAACCAGCTGTGTGTCCTTGGAAAAGATACTTCACTTTGGGTCTCCAAGCTTCTTCCTGGGTAATAAGATAACAGTGGCAGGGATGGTCCATAGATGAAAGGCATTATTGTTCTCAAGTATCTTGGAACAGAGATATTGACACACCAGAGAAACCTGTTCCTTCCCCTCCCTCCTGGCCCATGTCCACTCACTTCCATATTCTTATGCTTTCTACAAGAGCCTTTTCCTTCAGGAATTTCGGAAAAAGGGAAGAATTGTCATTTTTATTATATTAGCTCAGCCTATCAATGAGCAATTCATATTTTTTCAGTTGTTTAGAGCTGATTTTATTTGTGTGAAAAGTGTTTTGTAGTTGTGTTCCCTATGTTTGCCTTGGCAAATAGATTTCTAGGTATTTTATATTGTCTAGAGTTATTTTAAACGTTCTTTCTCTTTCTGTCTCTTGCTGCTGAACTTTGTTGGTAATTTATAGAAATGCCGATGCTTTATGTGGGTTTATGTATCCTACAACTTTGCTAAAGTTATTACTTATTTCAACTTGTTTTTTAGTTAATTCTGTAACCATACCATCGTAACATCTGCAAAGAGTGATAGTTTATGCTTGATCACATGGCTCAATGGGGACATGATTGGGGGTGTAGCCTCTAAACAATCACCTGAGTGCAAATATCAATAATATGGAAATGGATCTTGATCAAGGACACATGTACAACCCAGTGGATTGCTCATTGGCTATGGAAGGGGGATGGAAGGAGGGGAGGGAAAGAACATGAATCATGTAACCATGAAAAAATTGTCTTAAATAAAAATAAAATGTTAAAAAAAGTGATAGTTTAGTTTCCTCATTGCCTGCTTTTAATTCCTTCAATTTCTTTTTTCTTCTCTTATTGCTAAAGCTAACATTTCTAGTACAATATTAAATAAAAGTAGTGATAATGGACATTTTTGCCTCACCCCTGATCTTACTGGAAAAGTTTCTAACTTATCCCCATTGCAGATTAGGCAGATACTCCCGTCCTGTCTATTATATCTCAAAATATTCATAGCAGCACTTTTGTGGTAGCAAAAAGACTGAAAAAAATGTGGATGCCCATCAATCTTGCTGACAACAATTTGTGGTATGTTCATGTAAACAGAATATTATTTTTCCATAAGTCATATAAAAGGGATTTGAAGAAATATGGGAAAATTTATGTGGACTGACAGAGCAAAGAAAATAGTCCATGGATGATTACAATAATAAAAATAACTATTGTAGACGGGGCAGCCGTCTCTGCCAACATTAACTTCACTTCTTCAGCAGCCACAACAACTAAAGTTTGGGGGGGGGGGAACAATGCTAAGACCTTTCCATCTGACTTGAGGCTGAGAGCTGCATTGTCTCCCCTATTACAATATGAGCTCCTTGTGAAGAAAGATTGCCCCTTTTTCCTAACCATATCCCAAGGCTTGGCACCATGTTTGGTTTTTAGCAAATTCATTCCCACTTCTAAATGTGGCCTTTTCCACCACATTAGAAAGCGTGTGTTTCCCAGGTGTGTATCCTGTGGTCCCCTCTATCTAAGGGCATTTTCTTCCTCTCCATCTCCCAAAGGGAAGTTTCTGGTTCAGCCTAAGCACCCAGTCTGGTGGTATTAATGATGGCAGCTGGGGACAGTGTGGATGGTATCATGATCTTTCATCCCTCACCGATAGCCTGCTCTATTGGACCCTTAATGGGGAGATTGGGCCCAACCCCTCCAGGATTAGCACTATTGCAACAACCGGATTAGAGAATAGATACAGAGCTACTCAGCAGACCCTTTATGACCCATACATGGTGGGAGCAACTTCCTGAGGAGATGAAAAACACAGGATCCCTTCAAACTTTCTTTAATTTAAGGGAATGGAAAAATCAGGACCCAGGAGACTTGGGTTTTGGTCTTTGGCAGGACAATGAGTCAACTTCCACTCTCTGGGTCTCAGTCCTTTGTGAGATGAATCATAGAATCAGATTCAGAGTTGAAAAGAACCTGAGACCATCTAGAACAACTCCCTCATTTTGTAAATGAGAAAATTGAGGCTTATTCAATCAAGAAGCTTTTGTTAAAGGCCTACTATGTTCCAGGCACTGTCCTAGGTGCTAGTGATTCAGCAGAGACACCCTGGTCTCAAGGAACTCGAATTCTCTCTTAAGATGAGGGGACTTGCCCAAGGCCACAAAGACCTAGGCTTAAGCATTGTCCTTTCTCTCTCCATTAGAGGCAATTTGATAAAAAGCAGTAGCATTTACAGTGTTTTAAGATTAACAAATCACTTTACATGCTATCTCATGTTATCTCACAACCCCATGAGATAGATCCTTATTTTACAGATGAGGAAACCGAGGCCAAGAGACACACAGCAAGTAAGTGTCTAAGGTGGAGTGTGATCTCAGATCACCTTGATTCCCAAATCCCACACAACTTCCAGTATACCAAGCTGCCAGGCTGCGTGAGGTGAAATAATGGATGTGAAAGGAGTTGTGAAATGTGTAAGTGGTTACTATATGTCAGGCACTGTGCTCAGTGCTAGGAATACAAAAGGAGGCAAAAGACAGTCCCTGCCCTTGAAGAGTTTACAATCTAATGGGGAAGACAAAACGCAAACACTGAAATAAGTGAACAACTGGACAGGCAACGAACGACAAAGCTGGAGGAGGAGGTAACAGCACTGGGGAAAGAGCACTAGATAGGAAATTAGGCTGCTCCCTATTTGTGTGAACTTAGGCAAGTTGCTTCCATTCTCTTGGCCTCAGTTTCCTCATCTATAAAATTGGACACGTCTTCCTGAAGATTGACCCAGATGATCCCTAAGGCCCCTTCCAGCTCTGATTCTATGATGTATGCTGGAGTTTAGATCTTAGGGGGCTTTCTGTAGCCCCCTAGCTTCTCATTCCAGGGGCCTGGAAGCTTTGGATCCTCAAAGTCAACTAGTAATATTTGCACCCAAGGAGAGCAACATGAAACTCATCCTCAGTTCAGTTGTAGGGGGAGGCAGCATTACAGAGACTCAGAGATGCATCAGCCAGCCAATTCTGGGGAGGCCATGCATTGGAGAACTGGACAAAGCTAGGAGAGGAGCTCACTCATCACTACCTGGTGGTTTGCTATTTTATTTAAATGTATTTGTTATATTAAAATACCCAGGTAACTCCTTCTTTCTCTCCCCCCCCTCCCATTAGAGAAGACATTATTTGACAAAAAGCTTTATGTATATATAAAACTATGTCTTGCTTATTTCCATTTATTAGTTCTTTTTCTGGAGGTGGATATACACAAGCTATTCTTCCAACAATATTTTTGGTGCTATATATAATGTTCTCTTGCTTCTGCTCATTTCACTCTTGGAAGTCTTTCTGTGTTTTTAAAACTTCACTCTTTCATGTAGCCTTTCTGTTTTTAAAAAATTAACCCGCTTATCATTTCTTATGGTGTAATAGTATTCTATCACAACCATATGCCACAACTTGTTTAGCCATTCCCCAATAGTTGAGCATCCCTTCAATTTCTAGTTCTTGGCACCACAAAGAGAGCTGTGGTGACTGTTCTCAAATGTATAAATTCTTTTCCTTTTTTCTAATCACCTGAGGAAACAAATCCAATAGTGGTATTACTAAATCAAAAGGTATGGCCAGTTTTATTACTCTTTGAGCATATTTCCAAAATGGTTGGATCAGTTCACGGTTCCACCAACAGTGTATTAGGGATCCCATTTTTCCACATCCCCTTAAACATTTGTCATTTTGATCTTTTTTCATGTTAGCCAATCAGACAGGTGTGAGATGATATCTCAGTTGTTTTGATTTGCATGTCTCTAATCAATAATGTTTTTTTATATGGCTATATAGTTTTTATTTCTTCATCCAAAAATTGTCTATTCCTATTTTTTAAATCCTCACCTTCCATCTTGGAATCAATACTGTGTCTTGGCTCCAGGGCAGAAGAGTAGTAAGTGTTAGGCAATGGGGGTCAAGTGACTTGTCCAGGGTCACACAGCTAAGAAGTATCTGAGGTCAGATTTGAATCCAGGACCTCCCATCTCTAGGCCTGGCTCTCAATCCACTGAGCCACCCAGCTGCCCCCTATTCTTATCTTTTGACCATTTATCATTTGGAGAATGATTGATATAAATTTGACTGTTCTTTGTGTACTTCAGATATGAGACCTCTGTCTAAGAAATTATAAAATGTTTTCCCAATTTATTGCTTTCCTTCTAATCATCATCATCAGTTTTATTTGTATAAAATCTTTTTAATTTAATGGCTTTCTGTTTTAACTAGTTTTCCTTGCTGATTTGGTGCTATGTTCTGCCATTTCTATGCTGCAGAACTCAAGTGCTGTCTGCCCTCTACATTTGACATCCTAGGCAGTAAACTCTGGACACTCTAGTTAGTCTCTGCTCTTATTCCCATTTGTGTGTCTCCAATAAATCAGTCTTGTTTATATTTCCTGGACTTCTGGGTCCCTCTGAGGGAGTTGGGAGGTCTAGAGACACCAATCTGTGGGAGCTGTATGGGGAAGTTCTCCACTTTCTCCAAGGATACTTCTTTGCTACTTCAGTCAGACCGAATCCCACCCTCATTTCAAGGCTTAGCTCAAGGCCCACCTCCTACAGAAAGCCTACCCCAATCCCATAGCGGTCTGTAGCCCCTTCTTCCTGTCTCCTTCCTTCTCTTCTTTCCTTCCTTCCTTCCTCTTTCCCTTCCTCCCTTGTTTTCTTCCTCCCTTGAATCACACTTGAACATAAGCTATTTGGGTTTTTTTCTGTAACCATTTTGTATGCAGGTGCTGTTGCCTAGCCAGACTATGAGTTCCCCTAGGTCTGCTCTTCCTCCGACTCCCCCACACTGAGCTCTCTGACAATAAAGCCTGGGGCTGCTCTTTCTGGCTCCCCTCCTTTGAGCTTCTCAAGGGCTGCTTCCTTTCTGTTTCCCCCTTCCCACCCCATCCCTTTCTCCAGCCCCATTCTCAGCCCTATCCTCCAGTCCATCAGAGCCCAGGTCTACACACAGGTGATTCCTAAATTTGACAGATTGGCAATCTCCTAGCTCTCCTTAATGGTATCCCCTGAGGGAGGGAGGAGGAGAGAATTTCTCTCCCCATTTTACAGGTGAAGAACTCGAGTTTAAATTTACACTTAGTGGTAGAAGGGGACTTAAGTCAGATCACTTAGTCCAATCCCTTCATTTGACAACTGAAGCTCAGAGAGAGGACACAGTTTACCTGAAGTCACACAGCAAGTCACTGAAAAAGCTGGGATTCAAACCCAGAATTCTTGCTGCTCTGTGGCCCCCCACCATCACTACTTGTGGGAGTGGGAGCCAGTTTTTCTTATTGCCACCAAGTAACCTCTTCAATAGCACGGAATCTTCTGTAATCTACATTTGGTTACATTCTTTCCTCCATCATTTTCTTGATGGCTAACCAGATTTGATGAATGAGTCTTCTAGCAGCATGTGGGGAGAGTAGGACATCTGCCCCAAGCCCAGCCCTAACAGCTGAGGATCCAAGGGAGGGTAGCCCCAGAAGAGAGAGGAGCAGGGCCAGGGAACTGGGCTGAGGGGAGTCTACAGCTATATCCCAATCTGGGGATTCAGTCTTTCTTATGAGACACTAAGTCATAGAGCAGCATCCCCCCACCCCAGAAGCCAGCCATCATTGGGTCCTGCCCTTCTAGGTTTGGGGTTCTCAGGGCTTCAGTCTCTGAGGCTTCTCATGGCCATGGGGGCCCCTCGTTCCACCTGACCAGACCGACAGCCTAGGCAAATGAGGGCTCTGGGAATCTTGTCTGTCTCTGCCTCCCCTCCCCTCCCCTCCCCCGGAGAGAGAAGCTAGGATTGGGCAGCTCTGTCTCTCTGTGGTGAGATCTGCCTTTCTTCCAAGGACCTCCACAAGCTGCAACAGGTGCCAGTACTCAGCCCCCAGGGAGCCAGACTGCAGCAGGCAGAGGGGAAAAGAGAAAAGGAATAGAGGAGGGGAGAGAAGAGGAAAGGGCAGAAGAGAGGGGGGAGAAAAGGAGGGGAGAAGAGCGGAGCTGGCGCTTGGCACAGCTGGCAGCCCTGCAGCCTCTGCATCCAGCCCACCCACCCGCCCAAAGGCTCGACACCCACTGTTTTCCTTGTGCACTGAGGAGTGGCGAAAAGTCATCTCGGAAGGATTCTTGGCAACTGGCTGGCTGGCCTCTGGCTGCCGACATCTCTGCAGTAATTCATTACCCTGAAGTGCGTGTCTCTCTGCTCAAAGAGCCCTCCCCCTTCCCCAGACTCACTTTATAGACTTGGCATTTGCCTGAAGCCTATCACTGCTTGGATCGCCTGGGCATTGCAGCCCTTTGAGGGAGATCAGCAGCAAACCCACTTTAGCGTCCAGGAGACTGAGGCCAGGAGAGGGACAACAGCTGGCACAAGGGTAAGTGTACAGACATTCATGGGACTCAGCCTCAGCCTCCCCTTTTGGGGAGGGAGGGAATGCTGCTATTCCACCCATGATTCCCCCCACCCCCAAATAAAAACCAGCCCTGGAGTTCCTCCATGGGTGACTTCTTCCCAGCTTGGTCAAGAAGGCCTGGCCACTTTCTGGGTTCTTCCCAGGTTTCAGAGGGTAGGTGGATTGGATGGATGCTGGGCAGATGTGTCTAACTCTCTTTGACAGGGCTTCCTCCTGGATGAGTGTGAGGCTTGGGAATGGGCATCCTAGGGCTGGACATCGTTCAGTGACACCTCTGTCCTTTGGGGAAACCAAGCCTCACCTGCTTTGGGGGGTGCTAAGGACTTGGACTGTCCTCCCAAATCTAAAAATGGGGTTCTTTCTTCATCACTAGGGAAGGATCTGCTGGGATAATTGCAGGAAATAAGTCCCAGAGAGTGAGTGATCAGTCCCGGCCAATTTTGAGACATGACCATTGATGAGATCTGGCCCTGAATGGTGTCCTGGGGCCTGGCTAGAGGGAGCAATCATCGCCACCCCTCCCCCCCCCCCCCCCCCCCCCCCCCCCGCTAGTTCTTGATCTGGTCTGCCTCCCCAATCCCTAGTGACTCAGGTCAGGCTCAGAGCTGTGTGGCAGCTTTGGAGGGAGGGCTGGGGCTATTCTCCCCTTCTGTATGGGCAGCCCCACCCAGGTAATGATCCTCCAGACCTGCGCCTAGATATTCAGCCAGTGGTCCTCCGCCCAAGCCCTGGAAACCTCTTCTCCCCTTCCTCTTTTGGCACAAAGAGCCGCTGGATAAAGGGAGGGGGAGTCAGGAAGAGGCTACCGGCTCTCATTCCGGTTAGGCATATACCTGTGGAGAAGAGAATTCATAGCATCCCAGGACTTGGAGCTGGAAGGAACCTTAGAGATTCTCTAGGCTAAGCCTCTCGTTTACAGGTGAGGAAACTGAGGCCCCAACGGGGGAAGGGCCTTGCCTGAGGTAAAACAGCTGGTAAATGGCTGATGCCAAATCCAGTGCTCTTGCCTCTAAAACGCAGTTTAGTTTTTCCTCAATGCAATCCAAAACAATGCAGCGCGGTCCAAATACAACAAACGTTTGCTGAAGGCGTACTATGTGCGGGTGCGGGTGCGGGTGCGGGTGCCTGGGCCAGACGCAGGAGGAGTTTGTATGACGGATGGGCCAGGGAGCTGAACTGACTAGGAAAAGGGTACGGAGTCTCTCCTGTCTCTCAGACTCATGGATCCTCCCAGAACCTGTTGCAGCAACACCTAGGTACCCACATCACACCCGAAAGTGCGGCGGGGAAGGCCAGAGCCTCATTCCCGTTGGAGTTGGGGCGGGGGTACTCTGGGGAAAGAGAGAAGGATGCAGCCTCCGCTCCATCGTATTTGATAGGGAAACTGAGGGCTGTGCGGGAGTTAGGAGAGTCAATAAAATATAGCAAAAATACCTCTGTCCTTTCCAGCTAAAGAGGGGAAACTGAGGCCTGTTATCTACGCCCCAACCTGTCCCCACAGGGCCAGGGTACAGAATCTCCTCAGGGATGATGAGTCCAAAGACCTCCCCCTCCTCCCCCAGATCCCAGACGAGACCCCGCCCCCCACCAGCACCGCCCCTTCTAGGGCTGAAGAAGAGGAGGGCGCCCCTCCTTGCTGCTTTCTCCTCCCTTTCTCGGGAGCTGGGCTCCAAATCCAGGGAGGCTGCAGCGGGGGTAGCAGCAGCAGCAGCAGCAGCAGCAGCAGCAGCAGCGGCGGCGGCGGTGGTGGTGGTGGTGGAGTGTCAAGGCTGAGGGACCTCGACTCTGACTGGTAAGTGGGGCTGACTGCAGGAGCTGGTGAGGTGACTACCCGGGAGAGGGGACCGGGCAGGAACACGCTCTGCTCACCCCCCAATCAAACTCGGGCGCTGGGTCCCAGCCCTCCCAGCCAGGGTACAGGTAGGCCACCTGAGGCACAAGAGTGGCGGTGGCATGGAGCTGGGAGTGCTAAAGGCTCAGTAGCCCTTCGCTCTGGCCGGGTGGGAAGAGGACTCGGAGCTAAATAAGCCCCCTCTTCCCTTTGCTTTCGGAGTCAGAGGACCAGAGTTCTAATCTTGCCCCTGCTACTGTATGACCCGGGAAAGACCCGGTAACCTAATCTGTGAAATGAGACTATCAGACAAGGTGGTCTCTAAAGACTCATCTAGCTCAAAATTCTGGCATCCTAGAATCTTCGGTTGGGTGCAGGCAAAGAGGAGCCATAACTGAAGGTGGGATTCTCACCTCCCGTTGCATCAGGGAGCGGAGCAGGTATCCCATGCCCGGAGCTTCCTCTGCCCCTTAGGGGACAGGGTGGGAACCCAGGCCCCCCCCCCCCCCCCCCCCGCGCGCACTCGCTGGAGCACGCACACACATCCATTTGAGAACCAGAGGAAGGACACTCAGCCCCAAATCATGCCTCCAGTCCATCCCAAGTGGGTACTTGAAATTCCCATATTAATGCGGCATCCCTTTGTGGTGGTGGGCATAGCCCAGCCCTGGCTCCTCTGGTTCAAACCCCTCTTTTAGGCCCCCTACAACCTAAGAGAAGGAAGTCGATTTGGTGAAGCAGGTGGGACGGGGTCAGGAGAAGGAGCAGGGGCTCGAGAAAAGGGGGAACTGAAAGAAATCTTTTCCAGTGTGGAGGAGGACAGGGCGCCAGTGAAGCAACAGGCTAACCTGGGCTACAGCCAGAGCTGATTAGATCCCTAAGGGTAGCCAGTACTCTAGGTTTAAAAATCACTTGGTTCCTACTCCTCAATCCCCGTCAGCAATGAAGGAAGCAAGCCCTTGACCCCTCCCTCACTCCCAGTTCACCCATGCTCTGCGCAGGAGGGCCTCTGGTGGAAGAAGACTCAAAGGGGGAAAGCAGAGCATCAAGAAGATGGTTGGGGGTGGAGGCTGACAGACAGAAAATCAGAACATGGGGTTTCCTGGGAAACTCCTTACAGAAAAGTCACCTGGACCCTCCACTGCCTCATCTATAGGAAAGACTGACCCTAAAAATGAGAATGATCAAAGGAACTTTCTCCCCTTTTTGAGGTTCTCAAGGGGGGCCAGATTTCGAGGACCTTGAATGACTTTGGACAGGGTTTTCCCAGTGGACACTTGTTCTGACTAGAGATCACACCATCCTGGAGACACTGCAGTTCATCCCCTTAACCCCATCATTAATCCCTGACACCCTGGTGGACTTCTGGATCCTTAGCCTTCTCTGGATTTTACATAGAGCTCAAATATTCTGTTCCCTGAGACCCCCAAGTTTAAAGACAGGTTCCCAGAGAATCATGGAGGATTACAATCATATCATATGGTTCACCCCCTTCTTTTTATAAATGAAGAGAGAATGAAGATTTATGTAATGGGCTGGGCACTGGTGCTTTAAAACTAAGTGCTTTCAAAACAAAACAAATATCTCATTTTATTCTCCCAACAACCCTGGGAGGTAGACCCTGCTCTTTCTCCCCATTTTGTAGTTGAGGAAAATGAGGCAGGGGGTGGTTAAGTGACCTGCTGAGGGTCACACAGCTATTAAGTGGCTCAGGTCATATATGAACTCAGGTCTTCCTGATTCTAGACTTAGCATTCCTTGTACTGAACCACCAGCTGCCTGGTAGGAAAATTGAGGCTGAGAAGAGTTTGGGGGATGGGGTGGTACCTACAGTCACATTCTGACTTAGTAGCAGAGCTGAGATTAGAATTTGGCTTATTTTTCCTCTCCTTGGACCATGAAAACCCTAAGGTTTTCTTCTACCAATGGCTCCCTAACCAGCCTTTCCTTGCTTCTTCTAATTCAATTCCAAAAAAGTTGACTGTTAGTTTTATAGAGTTCCATGATAGGCACTGAGGAAGCCTAGAGAGGAAGAAGACTTAATCTCAGCTCTCTTGGAGCTCTCGTTCTCAGAGGAGGATGAAAAAGGATAAGAAATTGGTGGAGTGCAGAGAATTCTACACTTGGAGGAAGAAGACCTGGCTTTGCCCCTCATTAATGTTGCCATCTTGGGCAAATCCAGTCTCCTTTTTGGGCCTTAGTGTTCTCTTCCATGAAACAAGTTAACTAGACAATATCTCAAATCCCTCACAGCTATGTCATTTAGTGGTTCTCTGGCATAGACTCACATAGCTGGGTTGTTAGAATCTATGGTTTGTTCTCTTCAGTTGTTTTTTTAAACCCTTACCTTCTATCTTGGAATTAATACTGTGTATTGGTTCTAAAGCAGAAGAGTAGCAAGGGCTAGGTGGTAGGGGTTTAAGTGACTTGCCCAGGGTCATACAGCTAGGAAATCCCTTCAGCTTTTAATTCTATGGAGGGTCCTTCCTCCTCCTAAGAATCCAGATACTCCCTGGAATCAGCTGGTATGGTTCTAGTTTCCTGCTTTTGTATCCTGACACTTCTAAACTGGATTAGAACATCATTTAAAAGTAGCCTCTTTGGAGAACATCTTTCTAAGCTAGCTAGACTCATGCGGTTTAGTTGATACCTCTCCCTCCTCCCCCCCTTACTTTCTGTCTTAGAATCAATATGGTGTATTGGTTCCAAGGCAGAAGAGTGGTAAGGGCTAGGCCAGGGTCACACAACACAGAAGTATTTGAGTCCAGATTTGAACCCAGGACTTGGCTCTCAATCCATTGAGCCACCAAGTTGCCCCCCTCAGTAACTCTTAAATGAATTTTCTCTTGGAGAGCAAAGGGAGTAGATTTAGAATCAGAGGACCTGGGTTTGCCTCTTGGCTCTTTCATTTACTATAGTGGGTAAATCTGTTTCCTGCTCTAGGCTTCCCCAAGTCCTCCTCACTCTAATGAGAAGACTAGACAAGTTTTCATCTAGAAAACCCCAATGTCTTTATGACTTGATGGTTGAGTCTAAAGCCTTTGAACCATAATAGCTAGCTTTTATATAGTCCTGAATTTAAGGTTTATAACGGGCTTTACATGTAGAAATTGTTTGATCCCCACAACGAACCTGTGAGGTAGGTACTATTATTATCCCCAATTTATAGTCGAGGAAACTGAGGCAGAGTCATATGGCAAATAAATGATTGAGGACTCTTAAGCCCCATACTCTATCTACCTACCATTAAAAGGCCTCTTCCCCTAACCTTATCTCCCATCAACTCTTTGTTCCCCATCCTTGTAATGAAGTAATGAAGTGGGGGCTTTTTTATTCCTGATGCCAGGTTGAAGATGGCATTGGATTAAGATGACCTTTAAAGTGGATTCTCTCTTCCATTTTAGCCATGGTCTGAAGCTGGCAAACCCAATGCTGTCGTGTTCCACTGACTAATGTGGGAGAAAGATAGAAAACGAACTAATTAGCAGCAGATAAATCTGGTTTTCTGCCTAAGCCGAGCTATCCAGAAGCTTCAGCCAATTGGTTAGTCCATTTGGAGCTGCTCAAAAGGCTGTTAGCCCATCCCCTTTGTTGGGCTCCAGAAAAGATAACTTCTAAAGGGAGGGGCCCTGCCAGTCTGCTGTCCCTGGATCTGGTGGAGATAGTGACGTCCAGAATTGGGCTGGACCCCAAGGATTATGTGGTATGACATTTAGCACATGAGACTTTGAGAAAGCAGCTGTCCAGTGCCTTTAACAGCCAGAGAAGGGGGGAGTCAAGATGGCGACTTAGTAGTGGCAAAAGCTGAAACTGCTCTAGCTTTCCTTCCATACCAATCTTTAAAAAGCGCTTCAAAAAGACAGGAATCCAAATCCAACAGACAGAGAGCCTCCAATCCTACCTGGTCTTGTCCTGACTCAATGCATACATCTAGCAAGTGATTTTTCTTCTCTGGGGTCCTGCCTTCCCAAACTGTAAAACCATGGTGGTAACAAGCTGTGTGGCCTTGGGAAAGTCTCTTTCCCTCTGTGAACCTCAGTTTCTTCCTCTGAAAAATAAGGGAATTGATATAGATGAACCCTAAGGACCTTGCTAGATTTGGCAGTATATGGGACAGGCTGGTGGATTCATTTGCTTCATCAAAACTATTGAGGACAAGAGTTTCCTAAATTCATAAATTGAGAGGCCCTGCTACTGGAAAAGTTGTGTCGGTCAACTCTCTTTTGGCCCTACTCAATTGACTTTGAAAACGAATGCACCCCTCCCTAGCCACTACTCCCTTATATGTGTTGTGTCTCCTATTAGGAGAAAATATGCAAAGGACTGTCTCATTTTTAGGTTTGTATTGCTAGTGCTAAGCACATTGCTTGGCATATAGAAAACCCTTAAGAAATTTTCCCCAATCATTCCTTCACATGCCTACAATCTTTGTAGGAAAGGTACTCTAGACATGCCTACAGGCAGTGTAATCGGAATGACTAATATTACATCTTCGAAATGGACTTGATTCTTCTGATGCCTCATTATCGCACGGGTGTAACCCCGGGCTCTTGAAGGCTATGCCAGGAGAGCAAAAGTTATCCAGCTTGGTTCTACCAAGCTGGAAAGCCTTATAGTGTTGAGTCATCCAAAGACCAGCCTAGCTAAGTCCATAGAAACCCATTGCCAAAAGGCTGCCCACAAAGTAATTTATTTTGGATGGGATTGGCCACATCATCAAAAGACTGGCCACAAGGTAACACACTCTCTCTCTCCCTCTCTGTCTCTGTTTCTCTCTGTCTGTCTCTGTCTCTGTCTCTGTCTCTGTCTGTCTCTCTGTCTGTCTCTCATTCTCTCTCTCTCCCTGTCTGTCTCTGTCTCTCTCTGTCTCTGTCTCTCTCTGTCTCTCTCTCTCTGTCTCTCTCTCTGTCTCTGTCTCTGTCTCTCTCTCTGTCTCTCTGTCTCTCTCTCTCTCTCTCTCTCCCTCTCCTCATCTTTCTCAAGGGAGAGCTACATCAACTCATGAAACCATGTTCTAAGGTTTTCTTATTCAGTAACAGAATAAAAACTAACACCAAGGAAATCACAGATCTTTTGAATATGAGCAGGGACATATAAGAGGAAAGGATAGATCAGAACCCAGGACATAACAACAATAACAGGGCTAATCATCAGAAAGTATTGACTAATTGTGTCAGTCTCTACACTGTGATGAATGATGTACCAGAATGAGCATTGAAGGGAGCTGGGTGGCTCAATGGATAGAGAGCCAAGCTTGGAGGCAGGAGGTCTTGGGTTCAAATTTGGCCTCAGGTACTTCCTCACTGGGTGACTGGGCAGCTTAACTCCAATTGCTTAGCCCTTACTGCCCTCTTAGAACCAATGCATAGTATCAATTTTAAGGTAAGGGCTTAAAAAAAAGAGCATTGAACTTGGAGTTAGAAGTCTCCCACGTTCAAATCCTGACTCCATTATTTAATAGCTGAGTAGATTTGGGCGGGTATTTATCCTTACTGTGCCTCTATTTCTTAATTTGTAAAATGAGGCTACCTCACAAGGAGAAGGTGCTTTAGAAATGCGAGCTCTAGCTATGTATACGTTTGTTTACTTAAAATTTTGAGATGGATAAGACTCTTGTGATCAGTCAGTCCAATCCCATTCATTTTATAGATGAGAAGAGAAGAGACCCAAGGTCACACGGCTACAAGTAATAAGTAGCAGAATCAGGATTTGTACCCTTGTCCTCTATTCTGATTACCTCATCATGGCATGAAGCTGACATTGAGTTCTTAAAGCAGAGGGAAAACTTCCATCTTGGAAAAGCTTTTGAGTACTGAGCTGATGTTCCTAGGCTAGCTCTGAACAGACCCAGGCTCAGCATCATAACCCTGATACGTGAGGAATTCTTTAGCGATGGCAGCCTATGGTACAATGGACAGAGACAAATGGTCCTTGGTCTTTGGGGCCCTCTCCCACCTCTGAAGTGCCAGTGTGTTGGGAAATGAGGCAGAAGGTGCTACAGATCACACAGTTCTTAGACCATTATAAACATTCATCATTAGTACTTTATAAATAAGACATCTTTGTTGAATGACCAAGAAATTGGCATGTTCCTAGAGAAACCAAATCTTATCAGCTTCATCATTCGTGCTATAAATGAAATGGGAAGACAAAAGAGAGGTGCAGATAAATGGATGGATGGCTCAGGCTCTCCTTGGGAGACAAATAAAGAACTTCACAGAGTTGGTTTTATCATGTATCCAAGGGCAACAGGAAAGATTTTTTTTTTTTATGAGACACTTGGCCATTGTAATTTGCAGTGCTCAAGATGATCATTTGCAAAAAAAAAAAAATACCAAAAAACCACACCATGAAGACAATTTGACTTAGCAATCTGATGTAAAAGGTAAAGATATAGAGAAATTCTAAGTCTGGTTTCAGGTTCTTCCTTTGCCACATATTGGCAATGTGATGCTGAGCAAGTTAATTAACTTCTCATTATTGCAAGAACTCTCTAATAATATAAGTAGCAGAGAAGGTCTGGATCTGCACTGATAAAGGGAATCTGATCTTTGGGGAATTCTCAGTATCAATGAAATCACAGGCCCAGTCTTTACCCTTCATTCCTCGTCCTCTGTAACTTAAATCAATATATACTTTAATACTTGATGACTTTGATGGAAAAGTAGGAATAGGGTAGGACAGTGAAAAATATGCTTCATACACTCATAAGCCCATAGATCTAGAATTGGGAGAGATCTCAGAAGCCATCTATCTAAACCCTTCCTTTTACAGTTGAAGAGAATGAAGCTGAGGGAAGTAAAGTCATATAAATAGTAGGAGTCTAAAGTGGGATTTGAACCCAGATTTTCTGATGAAAGGGAAAAGACCAAAAGTTAATAAACTATATGGAATGCCCATACTTATATATAATGAATATTTTTTAAGATGAGCATTAGGAGGCACTGGATATGATGAGCCCTAAATAAAACCAGAATATAAAATTGGCTCTATATTAACAACTGGTTATCTATATTAGAACCATTTCCAAAGCAATCATCCATGTATATTCAGATCATCTACTTTTTAGAGGAAAGATCCAAATTAGAGAAGTAAAAATGTTGTCATGCAATTAAATCAGCTTCAATTTGACCTATATATTCAAATGTTTTCTTGATGCCAAAAAATGGGAAATGAACAAAAGAAATCAGTACAGACTAACACCCTTTTCTAAGGACATTTAACTGCTATAAATTAATTGTTACAAGGAGGACAAAAGAGCCTAGAAACCATACTAGCTCTCCTTTCCAAGTAGAAAAGATGTGGCAACCAAGAAAAATGCCAGTTTAGAAAATAAAATCATTTGTAAAATTAATTGGTGATGGTTGGTGGAAGATTATGAACAATATCACCTCACAAAGTGGATGTGATGGAGGGAAAAAATCTGCAGAAAGCAAGCTAATAGCCAAACGAAGCCAAATTATCCTGAGAGGATTTAAAAATTAAATTGGAAAGAGAACAAGCAGCAAAGAAGTTTACAAAGATTTCTATATCAAACCATTTTCTCCAGCAATGAGAATGGAATCACTTCATTTCAACTTGAACATTGCTATGCCTGATTTTATGAATGAGGAAGCAGAAGTGAGATACAAAGAGCAGTAGGGCTAGGACCATACTTGAGGGGAGGATCAGTTCTCCAGTTATCTGAAGAAAAGATACCAAACACTTGGGGAAAATCAAAGATGTTATGTTGGAATGCCGGGGGGAAGGGAATGGTGATTAAAACATACAGACAACTACTGAACCTGTTGTTACTTTTTCATTCCTAAAATATTTTCATAAAAATCTCAAATTTTAAAGAGGGTATTATTGATGAAGACATGAAAAAGGGAGACTTCTATAGATGATATCCTACAATAGACTAAACTATTTTTAAACTCTTACCTTTTGTCTTGGAATCAGTACTGTGTGTTGGTTCCAAAGCAGAAGAGGTGTAAAGGGGGAGTTAAGTGACTCACCCAATGTCACACAGCTAGGAAGTATTTGAGTCCAGATTTGAACTCAGGACTTCCTATCTCTAGGCGTGGCTCTTGCGCCCCCCCCCCCCCAAGTAGACAACATCTTGATAGTCATACAACCAACTGAAAGGTAGAAAGAATGCAAAACCCTACAGTACTCATTGTTTATCAACTATAAAAAATAATTCATTAAAGAAGGAAAAAATTGTCTTAAAAGTCCTTCCATAGCAAAAATCCTCTCTGCATAGGCTAAAATTATGCCAGATTATTCTAAAGCTAAAAAAGAGAGAACTTATTTTGAAGTTGAAACATTGAAAAACATATAACATTTTTTTTTGAAACCCTTACCTTCCGTCTTGGAGTCAATACTGTGTATTGGCTCCAAGGCAGAAGAGTGGTAAGGGCTAGGCAATGGGGGTCAAGTGACTTGCCCAGGGTCACACAGCTGGGAAGTGGCTGAAGCCAGATTTGAACCTAGGACCTCCCGTCTCTAGGACTGGTTCTCAATCCACTGTGCTACCCAGCTGCCCCCGAAAAACATATAACATTAAGGAATCTAGAGGGGGGTCCTTGTGGTCTATTTACGGGAGGATATGGACCTACTAATAGCAAATTAAGACATAAAACAGAGAGAGATGTATCCTCACCCAAGTTGTCTCTGTCATAGAGGACACCCAGCATGAAATCCAAATGATAGAAGTATCCTCAGTAGTTGTTCAGGTTCTTTAGCTGCTTTTATTTTCAGCCAATGATACACTGATTTTGTCACTTCCCTGGACACCGAGATGTATAATTTCTCAAAAGAGTTTACCCTAAGTCTCCACCAAGGAAAATCCAAGTGGATGAAAAAAACTTGACATTCAAGGCTCAAATATACAGTTGGATGGATAGCCCATAGAACTGGCCCTTCAATATGATAATTTGGACAGCCACTATGGATAGACAGTGAACTGGACTCAAATTTGAATAAAAGGAAGAGCATGGGTTGGAAATGAACAGTGCTTCCCCTCCTCCCACCTGCCCCAAGCACAAACAGGATTCTCTCAGTGATGATATGGGGTTACATATCATAGAATACCACAGTGTCCAAAGATTTAGTTAGCCAGGCTAATGGGTAGATAATATGTAAGCACCTATGTACAAACAAGATGTATATCACTTCTCAACTGAAAGGGTAAGTGTTTTAAGTGCTTTTTAATTTATCGATTCATTTGTGACCAAGAAAGATGGTGGACCAGTTTGGTATGAAGGATAATAGATGGAACTCCTGTAGAATTCTCCATTGAAACAGATATAATTTTAAATGATCTAGAAGGGGGTCCCTTGGTGGATTTATGGGAGGATATGGACGAGAGTTCACCCAGGATGAACAGGTTTGATAGGATTGGGATCAGTTTTATTGAAGGGAGTATCATAGATCCATTGAAATATCAAACAATTAAAATGGTGCTATGCAGAGCATTGAAAGAGGATAGAGAATGATGAGAGAGAGAGAGTAGCAAGGAGTTGGGGAACCCATTAGAGTGCTTCCAGAATGTCAAGGCTCTCGAAAGAGCAGAATGAAAAGTGGGGGGAGCCTTACCTTAGTCCCCATATAGGAAAGAACTGAATCCACTCCCGTTTGTCTGAAATGGTGAGAACAGAAGGACTGCCTGGAGAAAGACTGATAGGTAGGTATGTACTTAGCACAGTAACCTAGAAATGTTGTAGTCATTGCTGCTCAGTTGTTCAGTCACATCCAACTCTTCATGACCCCAAGGCAAGTCCATGGGGTTTTCTTGGCAAAGACCCTAGAGTAGTTTGCCATTTTCTTCTCCAGTGCATCCGCATTTTACAGATGAGGAACTGAGGCAAATAGGAGTTAAGGGACTTAGCCAGGGTCACACAGCTAGTAAGTATTGAAGTATGATTTTGAAGTTATATCTTTCTGACTTCAGACCTGGTCCTTTATCTATTTTACCACCTGGCTGCCCATGAATATATAGTCAGTGCTTAATCAGTGCTTAATCCATGCTTTGAATTGATTTGTCTGAGATATCCAATTTATTAAACTCGTCAAAATAAAAATGCATTTATATAGCTCCAAATATATGCCAGGTGTTGTGCTACGTTTTACAAATATCATTTCATTTGGTCTTCACAACAACCTTGAGAGGTAGGTGTTATTATCCTCATTTAACAGTTGAGGAAACTGAAATAAACAGAGGTTAAGTGATTTGCCCAGAGTCACACAGATAATAGGTTTCTGAAGCCAGATTTGAAGGTGAGTCTTATTGGGAAAACCTCCCTTCAAATCTGGCTGTAGACCTTTCCTCACTGTGTGACCCTGGGCAAGTCACTTCAAAAAAATGTGTGTATTATTCTTATGTTGGGTCTTTTTCTGTCAGGAAGTAGGTAGTGAGCTCTGGAGAAGTCACTTAGGTTTCTCGATCTATGTCCTCTGATGTAAAAGGGAGTGGGGGGCAGGAATAGCATCTACCAGCTGGATCTGTGCAAGGATCAAGTGAGATAGGATTTGTGAAGTGCTTAGAATTGGCATTATATAAATGCTTATTCTCTCCTTTGCCCTCCCTTCCTTTTCTCCACCCACATCTTTTTCTTAGCAGTAGCCTCAATGTTGTAAAGGGAGCAGATCCCATCTTTCATGTTTGGCTCTGAAAATGAAAAGTCCAAGAACATTCCTCTGATGATCCCCCATGATATTAAAAATAACAACAACAATCTCTAATTCTTATAAGGGAAGGCATACAATAGGCACCTAATATTGACTTGACTTTCAAAATGAAGCATATACACATGGATAATGTGTGCTCAAGAAATGGCATAAAAGAGATCACTGAGCTTGAAGACAAAAAAGACCCGAGTTCAGATTCCACTTCAGGTACTTAAGAGATGTGTCAAACGAGGCAATTTCTTTGTGCCTCAGGTTCCTCCTCTGAAAAACGAGGGCTCTGGAAATTCAATGGCCTCTAAGTTTCCTTCTAGCTCTAAGACTATGAAAAGAAGGTGGGCCGTTCATGTAAGAAGAATAAGAGATGCTGGAAACCTTGAGATTTTAAAAGGGATGGGAGAAGGTCTCAGATATGTTGTGTCTATATGTTGAGCTCTACAAAGGGTAATTACATGAAAGAGGAAAAAGAATTACATAGAGGGCCTGGCTGGAATCTACACAAATGGACTCATACTGATGAGCTCGTGAATCTGTGCATGGATTTCATGTTTAGTTGTTTTTCAGTCATGACTAATTCTTTGTGACCACATTTGGGGTTTCCTTGGCAAAGGTACTGCAGTGGTTTGCCATTTCCTTCTCTAGCTCATTTTACAGATGAGAAAACGGTGGCAAACAGGATTAAGTGATTTACACAGGGTCACACAAATAGGAAGTATCTGAAGTCAGATTTGAACTCAGGAAGATGAGTCTTCCTGACTCCAAGCCCAGAACTCTATCCATTGTACCACCTGGCTGATCTTTGCATATATTTATTATCTTATGGGTTTTTTCTTATCTCTAATCCTGTTCTTCCTCCAACATGTCTCCCCATTGAAAACAAAACAAAACAAAGCAAAACTTGTGTAACAAGTATGCACAGCCAATCCAACAAATTCCAGCACTGAACATGTACCCCCCCCAAATGTATTTATTATTCTGTAATTGAGTCCCATTCTGTCTGGAAATAAGTAGCATACTTCAGTGCTGATCCTCTGGAGAAGCAATTGGTCATCAAATTGATCAGAGGTCTGAGTCTCTCTTAATTCTTTGTCTTTACAATGTTGTTATTGAATAAAATGCTCTCTTGGTTCTACCTACTTCACACTGCATCAATTCAGACAAGCCTTCCTAGGTTTCTCTGAAATCATCCCTTTCATTATTTTTTACAACACATTAGTATTCCATTGCATTTGTTTACCAAAATTTGTTCAATCATTCCCCAATTAATAGGCATCCCCTTAGTTTCTAGTCACCCTACACTTTCCAGAATGCTTTCACATCCATTTTTCTCCTTTGATCTTCACAACAGCCCTACAAGGGAGGGATTATGCTCTCCATTTTATAGATGAGAAAGCTGAGATCCAGACAGATCTGATTCCCCCAAAGTCATGGAGCTAGTAAATGGAAGGTCCTTCTCTTTTCCCATCCCTGTTCTCTGAGAGTTGCCCACTAGCCTGAGGAAAGCAGTGCCTGGAGTGTGTGAAGAATGGCTTTGGTGAGCTAGGCCTCTTCTGTGAGATGTTGGCATGTCAACAACTCAGAGAGCTCTTGGTCTTCATCAGCCCTTGGCTCAGTGCTACAATGCTGATGACTCTGAAATATTTTTAGAAGGCAGAACACCAGGGAGGGACAGCCAGAATAGAAGAAATGGGCACAGAATCACGTCCAAGTCTGGAAGAATGATGCTTTCTTAGCACATCATCTTCCATTTTGTTCTTCTCTTGGAGTTTTCTCCTCTTTCTTTCTTTCTCTGTCCATATGTAGCCTCCCACCCTACACTCTTCCACACCCTCTACCCACTCAAAGTCCTCCTTAGAAGATGGAATTTGGCAGCGAAACAAAACCAACAGACCCTTCTATAAGGGTCACTTTTTCTAGAAGACGCTGTTTCTCATGAGCTGCTGGTTCCAGACATGACAGAAGAAACTAGGGACAACAATAACCCACCCCCTCATTGGTTTATAGATTTCAAAGCAGTTTCCATCCGTCCATCCATCATTAGAGTCTCCCTCAGTCTTGGTGTGTGTGTGTGTGTGTGTGTGTGTGTGGTGGGGGAGGCCTATGTTAGAGTTATAATCAGAATAGCTAACAATTCTAAGGAGTGTTTAGGCTTAAAACGTGCTTTCCATTTATTGTCTTATTTGATCTAACCAAGTACACATTCATTATCCTCCCTTGACAGGTAAGGAGACCTGGGTCCAGAAGAGGTTAATGGCTTGCTCAGCTCATGGCACATGGGTGCCAGAGCCATGGTTCAAAGTCAAGTAGGTCTCTACCGCACTGCCTGGCTTGAATTTATGAGTGGTGGATCCACAAATGGAACCTTTAAAGGAAACCAGGGATATTTTACAGAGTTTCACCCTTATGTTTCCAAAACTGACATCATGGAAATTTCTCCATTATCTTCTCTTTTAGCATCCCATTCTGGTTTGTAATCCTGGGACAGAGGGAGGAATAGACCATGAATCTGACCTAGAAGGAAGGACACTTGTCCTATATAGGAAGAATAGCTGTGCATTCTGGTCGAGCGTGATTGGCACCATTTTGCAAATCTGTCCCCTAAATCTCTGGTCGAGGGCCTTCTCTGTGTTGTTTTTTAAAAACTGATGTGTATCATCAAAGAACAAAGGAGAGACTCATTCCAGAAATGATACTCCCAAGCCCCAGAGGCACATTTTTCAAAAAGAATCACAGAAATGGCAACCTTCCATCTTCTAGATGCAGTTCTCCCTTGGTCACGGTGGAATTTGAAAGCAGCAGAACCTTCTGGGTTGGGACTGTCTCTGAAGCATTTTAAGAAGCAGTTTCTTTCTGGGAGTTGGGGCAAGGGGAGCAGAGTTGGCAGAGCTTTGGGTGAAAGGATTGGGGGCAATGACCTCTTGAAACTCTGTAGTGACTGAGGGCCAGCTGGGTACACCCTGAGCTCTGAAAGGAAATCAAAACACAAGCTAGCCCTTCCCATTCCAGAGACTCATCATCCAGATGTGCCTTTGATCCTGGAAATAGAGGGCTGGAATGTCTTCTATGTTTCTGGCATCATCTATAAATGGGTAAACGGGCCACATTACACGTTACTGCATCGATTTCCATCCTGTTGCTAACTGCACCAAACCAGGCACACTTACACAGTAAAGTCATCCCAACTCATGGAAATTTGACTCTAGATCCTCAACCTACCCAATCCATCAAGGGACCCAGGATGGGGGCCACCTGAGAACGGAGGTAGAAGGGGCAAATTGAAAATTCCTCATATCAGGAAGTGACAGAATTAACTCTCTCCGGGAAACCACGAGTAGTTTTCTGCCCTGGGGCACATATGTTGCCTGGTTCCAGCAACCGCCCACATTGGACATCTGTTCTTTGAGCCTCCTGGGGCTGGAAGGTGAAGGAGCTGGGGATACCAGGAGAGCCCACACTCTGGAAGGAAGCTTCCAGCAATGGGGGGCAGGACGGGCTGGGAATGGGGGAGATATTGGGGTGAGGGTAGTGCTATGAACTGCTTCCATTGTAGCTGTGCTGCTTCTATGGGAAAGCCCTGGTTAAGCCTGTAATTCATCTCTTCATTCCTCTGTTCGTAGTAACAAGTCATTCCTCACAATTTGTCAGACACCTTAGAGTTGATGAGACACTCTCACATCCATTTTCTCATTCCTATTCATCAAAGCCCAGGCAGATGGGCAGGGCAGAGCCCACCATCTTTCTTTTACCACCAAGGAGGCAAGGTTCAGAATGGGGAAGGGATGTAACCCATGGCCGTACAATCGGCCAGTTGGTGGAGCAACAAGTAGAATCCCAGGACTCCAGTAAAGGGGTCTTCTCCAGTAGTTCTGGATGCCTTTGTGACTACATTTTTACCCTCATCTCAACCCATGTGTAAACTGGACAATCCAATACAGGGAGTCGGAGAAGGGAAAGGGAGGAGGAAACTGAAGGGAAAATGTATTTTTAGAACCATTCAGTCACACATGTGCTCTGACTTCCACAAAACAATCATCACTGTGACACTAGGCAGATCTTTTTGCTTTGTAGACCTCAGTGTCTTTCTGCAAAATGGGAAGAATTATTCCTATTGCTTTCTTTCTTGCCGTGAATGGGATGGGATGGGATTAATAATGATGATGATAAATATGCCTATAACACTTTAGGTTTGCAGAGGATCATATATATATTTATCTCATGTATCTCATTTGATTCTCACAACAACTACTGCAAGGTAATTGTGATTATTATCCCCAGTTTTCAGATGGGGAAAGCAAGAGGCTGAGAGAGGTTAAGTGATGCACTCACAACCACATAGCAGTAAGCATCTGAGGTAGGACTAGAATTCAGCTCTTCCTGATGCCAATTCTAGCATTCTATCTGCTAAACTACCTTGCTGAAGATTTTAAAGAAAGGTAAGGAAGTCAAGGGACCTGGGTTTGCATCCAGCCTCCACCACTAACTCCTAGTGTGCCCTTAGGTCTCCATTTTCTCTTCCATAAAATGAGGAGATCAACTTTCCATGTTCTAGAATTGGGGCTGGATGAGACACAGAGAAAAAGGTTAAAGAGAAGAGTACTCATGGCTCATTTTGGTGATTGCAGGGAGAATTGTCCAGAGGTTTTCTTTCCTTCCTCCCATTTATTAGTGGAAAGCCCCTTGCTAGTACCTCCTCCAGAGCCCTGTCGGTCCTCTAGCTTCTTTCCCTTTGAGGGTCACAGCTCCAGGCCCCTTGGGACACAGTCCAGCCCCTTTCAGCCGCTCCACTGGCAGGATGTCGGTTGCCCTGGCAACGGCTTCAGCAGCTGTTGCATCCACACTGCTGTGCTCACTCCAGCTCAGAGCAACTGTCAGGGAAGAGGGAATGAGAAGCTGTGATGAGCAGGGCAACCCAGTTCCCTCTGACAGGGGGGCAGGCCAGTGCATTCAGCCTGGGGCCGAGGAGGAAAGGAAGACAGGTTTCATTCTAGCCTTTGTGTTGATGTTACCATCCTATTCTTGCCTTTCTCCAACACCCCCAGGCCTGAATTTGATCAAATAAAATTTAATGACCCACTCCGCACCCCTCTCACCCCCATCAGAGGAACGCTGCCATGTATGTGACCATCTGTACATGTGTGTGAGGAAATGCACATCTCCTGACTCAGTTCAATGGCTAGACCAGTTACCCTATCCCCTTTCCTCCATATCACACAGCAGAGAGCAAAGGAACAAGAGCAATTCTCCCCATTTTACAGAGAAAGAGAAAGACAGAGAGACAGAGGCAGGCAGACAGACAGAGGCAGAGAGAGGAGCAGAAATAATAGGAATCTTTTTTTTTTTTTTGTTAATCCTTACCTTCCATCTTAGAATCAATACTGTGTGTTGGTTCTAAGGCAGAAGAGCAGAAAGGGCTAAGTAATAGGGGTTAAGTGACTTGCCCAGGGTCACACAGCTGGGAAGTATCTGATGTCACATTTGAACCCAGGACCTCCCATCTCTAGACCTGGCTCTCAATCCATTGAGCCACCCAGCTGCCCCCAAGGATCTTCTTATAGTTACAAGGATTACTATTTGGAGAAAGCCAGAGCAGAGAGAGAGAGAGAGAGAGAGAGAGAGAGAGAGAGAGAGAGAGATTTAAGTGAATCTGAAAATATACCTTATTTTCTGATTCCTCTTTGTACCTAAGGAATCAGCTTCAGAACAACCTATTTTTAGGTTGACCTTAGCAGACATCACCCCTGATAGGAAGGAGACTTGTCAGGTAGCCAAAATAATCACTGGTTGAGTTCATATAACACTTTAAGAGTCATAAAGCATTTTCCTAATCCTGAGAATTGGGACTGTATTATACAGAGGAGGAAACATGTTTAGAGATAAAAGAACTTGTCTAGGGTCTTTTACACATACTTATTTATAGCCTTGTTTTCCTTGAGAAGGAAAACTCCTTGAGGACAAGAATTATGCCATTTATGTCCATGTATACTCACTGCCTAGAATACTGTCTAGCCCATAATTGGTGCTTCATTCATACTATGTATTTCCTTTGGATTGGAACCAATGACCATATTTTATATAATTATAACTTTAAATGGTGCGAATTTAAATGCATACGACAAGTTCAGGGGAATTTTTTCCTGCTAATTGGAACCTAAATATAAATAGTAATCTGTTGGTACAATTAATAAATGTAAGAGACAGAACTTTAGCTCATCTTTCTCTGAGATCAGTGCTAGTTCCAAAACATCATGCTATCTCTTTAATTTTTTTAAATTTCAATTTTCAAATGAAGATCTACCATTTCTCCCTCCTGCCTCTCCTCTGCCCTCATTGAGAAAGCAAGGAAAACCAGATCTTATTAGACACATTTAGAGTTACACAAGAGAGATTTGAGACATTGGCCATGCCTTCCCCCACAAAATGTCTCAGTCTGCTCTCTGAGTGCTTTATCCAGAGGTGAGTAGCATGCTTCATCATGAGTTCTCTGGAACTGTGGTTAGTCATCGAACTAATCAGATTTCTTTAGTCTTTTAAAGTTATTTTATTTTATTTATTTTATTTATTATTTTATAAATCATTTTGATTCTGTCCACTTCACTCTGCATCAATTCATACAAGTCTTCTCAGGTTTCTCTGAAACTTTCTCCATCATCTCTTATAACACCAGATTCCATCATATTCGTATGACATAATTAGTCCAGCCATTCTCTAGTTGCTAGGCATGTCCTTAGTTTCCAATTCTTTGCTACCACAAAAAAGCTGATATAAATGTAGGTACGTATGGTTCTTGTCCCTCTTTCTTTGATCTCTTTGGGGTATAGAGCTAGTAGTGGCATCATAGAGTCAAAGGGTACCCACAATTTAATTGTTTTGGGACATAGTTCTTCGTTCTCCCGTCCAGAATGATCAGGCTAGTACACAACTCCACCAACAGTGCACTAACTTACCTGTTTTCCCATGGCTCCTCCAGCCTTTGTCATTTCCCTTTTTGTTGTCAACTTCACCAACCTTATGAACACCAGGTTGTCTCCTACTGTGGGTCCATGAGGGAGACAGTAATTTCCCATCTTTCATCCCTATTGTCCTTCTAGAATGGCTCTATCTATCAGCTCCATTGATTCTCTTCAAATCTCCAAGGCAGAAGAACAGTCAGGGTAAGGCAATTGGTGTTAAGTGACTTGGCTAGGGTCACACAGCTAGGAAGGGTGAGGTCAGATTTGCCCTTTTATTTCCAGGGCCGGCTATCTCTAAACTGAGCCAGCCAGCTCTCTGACCCCCTCGATTTACAGAGGGAAAGGAGATTGCCCAAGGCCACACAAACCATTGATGGCAGAACTGACTGTGGAATGGAGGAGGCCTTTATGGGGTGTCCCAGTTCCTGGCTTATTTTACCCTGTCAGATTGCCTCTTACAGCCTAGCCCAGGTTAAGAATTTGGAAATGCATCCCTCTGTCCTTGGAACAGGAATGGGATTCCATCATGGTCAAAGCCTCATTGGTTAGAGCGGAAGGGAGGAAAGAGAAAGCTTGAGCGGATGCCTAGAAGGATGGAACTCTGTCCGCGTGGCTATATAGGACCCACTCTGTCTGATACTCTACCTCGCATCAGGACCGCTTTCACTTCAAGCGCTTACTAAGGCTGTGATGAGAGGAGGAGCAGAACAACTTGCATTTTGGGATGGAGAATAGCCTGACCCTTTTCTTGAGAGCATAACGTCTTCCTGCGGAGACAGGACTCGCCATAGTCTGTGAAGAAAGTAACCTAAAATGATGTTCTTGACTCCGTGGTACAGACGGAAAGGTAGAGAAGGTCAGAGAAAAGAAGAGCTCAGGGTGAGCTGCGGGAGCCCAGAAAAGCTTCTGAAAGAGGAGGTCCTGGGGTGCAGGGCTACACGGATGGTTCCCATGATGACTCGGTATTAGAGGTTCTTGACTTGGACCCCACACACTTGAATGGGGGGGGGGATGACATCTCCATGGTGACTGAAATTTAGCTTTTCCTTCCTTCAATTGGGAACAGAGGCAACAAAGCATTATTCTGAGGAATATGTAGACTTCTCCGGACCCCCGAGGAGAATGATAACTGCCCCCCAAAGCTTCCTGATCTACAGGAAACCTGGCCTGAAGGTTTCAAATACTGTGGTCTCAGACTGTCCATGAGGGGTTCTGTTGGTACAGCTGCAGTCTTTCTAGCTCCCACCGGAGCTGGCTATCTGCATAGAGACCCGAACCCCCTTGTTTAAAGAAAGAGGTATTTAAACACAAAATAGCGCGTATCTAGATGATAATGTGAAAAATTGGAAGAGAATTGGAAAAGGAAATGCTTTTGTGTTTTTCTTGTGCCAGCCCGAGTGATGGGAGACTCCCTTCTTGATGGGGCTCTCTAGAGCCCTGTTCTGTACGTGAGGCACATTATATATAATTTAAGCTGTATGGGATGCAAACAGGGTGCTGCCTGGCCCTCAGCTCACTCTACAGGACAGTGATTGAGTGTCGGTGTCTCTGGAGGAGGAGGTTAGCTGAAAGCTCCCTCGCCTCAAATTTGGTAGAGCAGAGATCAAAGTTCAAGAAATATCCCCAGTTGGCCATCCCGGAGACCCTTCCTTCCTTGGGGAGACCATCCCCATCTCCTTCCCCTGACTTCCACCTTGCTGGCTCTGCCTCCCTCCCACCTCATGGACAGATAGGATCTCTCTCAATTTCCAACCAGGAGGCAGATCCCGTCCATGTTATTTAACACCTTGTTCAGATAGGAAGACGTGAGCCTGCTGGTACAGAGTGCTAATGAGAATGGCAATATTTACCTGGGGTTGCTATGGAGGTGTTGGTAACTGGTTGAGTACAGACAGCTTCCCAAATATAATAGCCATAGATATTACTGGGGGGGGAAATGGACTTGGCCATCTTGCAGTGGATTAGGCCTCCGGGGGCTGATGTTTATTTTCAGGGCATGATCCCCATTTATGGTTTTATCCTTTAATGATTAACGGGGTCCAGGGAGACTCTAGAACCAGGAGAGGGAGAGCCAACTCAACATATGACCGTGCCTCAGCTCTGGGAGGCAGTACTATCTGCTGGCAGTCCTAGGCCCAGGGGATAGAGGCATCCAGCCTCTCCTTCCCCCCTCATTTTCTCCTCCTTTAGTAAAACTAGCTTCTCTTGTCAAAGATCTTCCCAGTTTACAAAGACTCACAACTCTCCTATGAGGAGTGCAGTGTATGTATGATGACTCCCATTTTTCAGATGAGCAAACTGAGGTCTGGAGCAGAGAAGTGACTTACCCAGACTCGCAGGGCTGGTGAGTGACAGAGCTGGGACTCAGAACCAAGTCTTTGGATGCCAAGTTCAGTGAGTGTTGTATTTGCCTCCACTAAGCTACTCCTTCCCTTTTCCCCCAACCCCACTTCAGTTTCTCCACTTTCTTCCAACCCCACATCTATTTTTCTTATACTTCTGGAGAATAGAATTGCCTGTCTCCAAGATGGGAGATGTGGCCAAAGGAGAGGCAATGGCAAGGGGAGGAATACATGATTTATTATCCACTGAGACTGGATGGGAGCCTGGAACCCTGCTTGGGCATTCAGGCAGAGGAAAGGGGACTGGGTTCCTCTCTCAGTCCTGCAGGCTTCTTCTCTGGGGTCTCTTGGGTCATTTCTCTCTCCTCCCCACCCCTCTCGGCAATGAAGATCATTGATTTGAAACTATGGAAGCAAATGAGAGACTTTTGCTGAATATCTGATATCACCAGATCAGAGAGAAATAGAAACCAGTCTCGGGCCAGAGAGAGCAAACGGAGCCCTCGGTCCACTGTGAAAGGCTTGTCCCAGCAGGCGAGACCACCCTGGAGAAGCTCTTTCAAGTCGAACCTGCCTTTGGGGCTGAGCTCAGTCATAGCAAAGGGAGGCTCCATCTCAGTGGCAAGTGAAATTGAGCTAGAGAAGAAATTGGATTTTACATTTGTTGTTTTCCTCCCCCATTGGACAGGTAGCACATCCTCCCTTTGCAGCTTGGGGATCCTAGGATGCTTGTCTTCCTTCCTGTCTGTCTGCCCCCATCACCACTGTGCATTCCCAATCTTTTTCCATCCCAGTTCTCTGAAGAGCAGAGAGATTGGCAAGACAGAAAGGATGTAGAGGAAAAGGAAGGTAACGGAAATCCTGGGGAAGCAGGTATTTGGGAGGGTAATCCTCGAGAGCTGGCTGGATACTGCAGTAACTCCTCACATTTATGATGGAGTTTATCATCTACAAAGTGTGTCCATATTCATTTGGTACCTTGATTTTCACTATAGCATTGTGAGATAGTGAGGGCAGGAATGTGAAGGAAGAAAGATGGCGCCCCCAATGTACAGATGAGGACACAGAGATTCAAAAAGGGAGATGACTTGGCCAAGCAAGGCAACAATATAGCCAAGACTGAGAGGACTAGCTGTGGATGCAGGGGATACCTTTAGGGGGAAGGTCCTGGATAAGGAAGAAGTCAGAGTCCCACTATTTGCTTCGGTTTTCCGTGATCTCCTCTTAAACTTTATCAGTGGAGAGATGACTCTATGGATTGATTCCCCATGGCTTCCTCTACCATCTCTGGTGGTCAAGTTACAGTTACAGCCCAACCCTGTAATCCAGGTGTCAGTGATTGGGGAAGCGAGAGCTGAGAGAAGTTCACTGGGGTCCAAATTAGTCCAAGCAATATCAGTTTTAGAGGAGAGGCTTCCTAAAAGGCCACTAACAGACACAATATCCAGGAATCCCTTCTGCCTTGTGGAGGTTAAGGGGCACAGTGCCCTCACACACAATCTGGAAAAAGCCCATAACATTTTTTGGCTCTCCCTCCATATCAGAGAGGTCTGAAATTTTTCTTTTTCTTTTATGGGGAGTTTAATGTGTATATTTATGATTGTAAAGATGAAATATGTTGGGATAGAATACCATATATATTTTTTATGTATTTCTGAGTTTCTAATTTTTTTTTCTGTGTCATCTGTTGGCCTATCTGTGTCATCTACAGCTTCTGCAAAACTTCCCTCAAATTGAGTAGAAACACAGGAGAAAAACAACTGCTTGATCACATAGTTTGATGGGGATATGATTGGGGATATAGATTCTAAACAATCACTCTAGTGCAAACATGAATAATATGGAAATAGGCATTGATCAATGGCATAAGTAAAACCCAGTGGAATTGCTCATTGGCTATGGGAGAGGGGTGGGAGAAGGAGAGGGAAAGAACATGAATCATGGAACCATGGCAAAATATTCTAAATTAAATAAATAAATAAACTTAATTTAAAAAAAAACTTCCCACAAATCCCCATTTAATTTCTTATACCGACCTGTGATGGGGAAAGTCATGATATGGAAGGGATACCTGTACTTCACCTCTACCTGTGTAGTGCTGGACTGGACATGGTACCCAGAGACCCAGAGAGGCCTTGATGCCTCTGAGTTTAAGAGAGATGCACAAATACAGGACTCACCAGACATAGTCTTCCTAACAACAGCTTCCATTCCAATAGCAATCGGAGTTTTATAACATTTTCCTCAAATAATGCTGAAAAATTTTCCATTTTAGAGATGAGGCAGCTGAGGCTGGGAGATGTTAAGGGATATATATGTCCTCAAGATCACATAAGTTTCCTGGCTCCCCAGACAGTCCACAAGGAAGCAAAACCAAGACATGAATGGTTATATTGTGATGGAATGGGAAAGGGACTGGTAGGCAAGGATGGATAGGGAGATGTTTGTGCTGTGGGGTTAGGGGATGCTTTAGACACTTCACACTGACTCGGATTCCTGGTCTTGGGAAGATGTGATCACATCTCCTTCCCAAGACCAGGAGTCCAAAGATCTTAGGTCTGTTTTCAACTTGTCCACTTACTCCCCATAGGGTTGCTATCCCCAGCCTTACCCCTTGACATTCAGAATTTTGCTCTGTGTACCAGTTTTTAAAATGAGATATAAAAACCAAACCCACTGATGAATCAAAAAGCAGAAACTGCTTAATTCCTTAAACTCAAAATTCAAGTGGTAAGCTTTTTAGTGAACCAATAACCACACTAAAATTTATTTTTAATAAGCCAGTTAATCAGTTTGAAATGAAGGGAAAGGAAATCAAGCCACACCTATATTAATTTCTCTGAGTCTCAATTTCCTTATCTTTAAAACAGGAACAATAATAATCACTACAATACCTGCCTCACAGGATTATTATGAGGCTCAATTGAGACCATGTCTGTGGAGCTCTTTGCCAATCTTAAATCACTAGCTAAATGCCAGTTATTCTTATCATTATTTATTTCAACCCCAGTGGATGACCTACGAGAGATGGCCATCCTGCCAGGATGCAGGTCAGTTTCATGGCATAAGCCACCTCTTCCCCAGTTTTGTCCACTGTGATATATTTCCCATTCTGGTTGTTGTAGTAGAAAAAGTACTAAACCAAGAATCCTGAATCTGAATCCTAGCTCTGACAGTTATTAGCTGTGTGATCTTGAGTACGTTCCTTTATTTTTCTGAACCTCCTCTGAAAAATGGCCCTCTTAGTACCTGCTCTACCTACCCCATAGGGTTGTGAGAAAAGCACTTCAGAGACCTAAAAATGCTTTAGACCCAGGAGCCTTTATTATTATGTTTTTTTTTCATTTAACAAGCATTTTTCTCCCTTTTTCCTGAAAAAAAAAAGTTGCCCAGCAAAACAAATTGCCCTATTTGCTATTCCCAAAGATGTATGTCTCATTCTTTATTTCTAGTCCATTATCACTCTTTCAAGAGGTGGGTAGTAGAAATTCTCTTACGTCTTCTGGCATCCTGGTTGATCTTTGCGTTGGTAAGAGTTCCTAAGCCTTTTTAAGTTGAATGTCTTTGTATTATTGTTGTCATATAAATTCCTCTCCTGGTTTTGCTCATGTCACAACTTCAATTCGCACAGATCTTCCCAGGTGTCTCTGACATCATCCCTATTGCCATTTTTCTTAGGGCACAATAATGCTCCATCACATTCATAGAGAATCATTTGTGTAGCCATTCCCCCAATTAGTGGGTACCTCCTTTGTCTCCTGTTTCTTGTCTCTACGAATAGAATTTGTGTGTGCTGAAAATATTTTTGTACATATAGGTCCTTTTCCTCCTTCCTTTATCTATTTGAGATAAAGGGCTGGCAGAGATACTGCTGGGTCAGAGGGTAAATACGCATCCTCATTTTCTCTTTACCAGCAACACCCTGAAACTTCGGCTCTGCCATCTAGTGTCTGTCTCATTAACTGCCACAGCTATGCCTGTGACCTGGGCCAAGGACTCTAGATGGATGGAAACCCAGGTGATACAGAAAAGGTGTTGTTAGGCACAGATGAGGAAGATTATGGGATCTGAGACCCAAGTCTGATGATGGAATTATCCCTGGTAAAGGAAAGGGCAGAGTAGCTCACCCATCACAGTCAGATGTTCATAGAATAAGAAAACTAGAAGGGAACTCAAAAAGTCACCTAGTCCATCCCCTTTGTTTTACAAATGAGGAAACTGAGGCCCAGAGATATCAAGAGATTTACTCATCATTCAAGGCTCTAGGCAACAAATGAAGATTCAAACCCAGCTTCCCCTCTTTCAAATCTAGAACACTTTCCACTGTTCCTACCTCCCTGTTAGGACTGTTGTGAGCATCCAGTAAGGTGATGAATTTGAAAAGACTGTGCTGAGAACTACAAACATGTAAAGGATGATCATGATGATAAAAGTAAAATGGGAGGCATCATGATGGAGTGGACAAGTATTGGATTTGGTATCAATTGGGCTTGAAATTCAGCTCTATTACTTCCCATCTATGTGATGATTCAATTAACTTTTGGGGACCTCAGTTTCTATCTACAAAATGAAGAGGGTGGCTTAAGTGATTTCTGAGGTCCCTGAACAGCTCTAAACTCCATGATTCTCAGTCGTCATCTCTGCTCTCCCTTAGGGGCACAAGACTCAGACCCTGAAAGATTGTGTAAAGTGGGATACAATGAGGAGAAGTAAGTGGGATCCCTTGGGTGCAAGTGACCCTTCTCTATATTACAGGCTCTGTTCTGCTCCCACATGGCACTCTTTACCCCAGAATGCTTTGGCTGATCAGAAAGGGCAAGTTTCTGTTTCTAAGAAAGAGCGAGTGGGTATAGTGAACATAGCACTTGTAACTGCACTGTTGAGGCCAGTGTCCGCCTGAACTCACACCTTGTTTTCCTGGAAAGCCTTGACATTAATGAGAATGTGCTGAGCCAGATTGTCATTAGGCTCCTGGGTCTCAAGAAAGACTCAAATCCAGTGTGAGATAAGAAGGGCATGCCAACAATCTGGAAAACCTGGGGAGCCCTTTCCCACCTTTCCCTGTCTTTACTCCCCTCTCTCACACACAGTCTTTTCTAACAGGAGCTCTTACAAATACTCCTCAATTCTGCATCCTTTCTTGGCACTCCTCATTTTTCATGGGAACTATAAAAACCAGGAATAGGAAGGAGGGGACCTGGGGAGGTCCGGAAGAGCCTGTATTCACAGCTCAGTACCACTGAGGAATAGAATAGCATCATCCCCACCACTGGCAAACATTTATTAGGTGCTTACTCTATACTAGGCATTGTACTAGGTTCTGGGGATACCAAGAAGGTCAAAAATGCAATCCCTGCCCTCAAGGAGCTCTCATTCTAATGTAATGGACAAGATGCAATCAACTATATACATATTAGAGCAAAGGGGGAAGTCATCTCAAAGGAGATAAACTTAGTGAGGAAGTGGGGAGAAGGGGGTACCAAGAAAGGCTTCTGGCAAAAATTAGGATTTGATCCCAGACCTAAAGGAAGCCAGGGGTGACAGGAGACAGAGGTGAGGAGGGAGAACATTCTGGATGTGGGCATGTGTCAGGACACAGGAAATGGAGCATCATGTGTGAAGAACAGGCAGAAGGCTAGTGTCAGGGGAACAGAAAGTATGTAGAAGAGAGTAAAATATGAGAAGATCAGAAGGGCAGGGAAAGATCAGATTGTAAAGAGCTTGCAAAGCCAAACTGAAGATTTTATATTCAATCTTGGATGTAATAGGGAGCCACTAAAGGGTATTAAATTGGGAGTTAGGATGATGTGGCCAAGCCTGAGCTTTAGAAAGATCCCTTTGGTAGAGAGGAGGATGGATTGTAGATGAGAGATGAGCCAAGAAAACCAATTGGGTTGGAGCACTGCCAGAAGGGCCTCTCTGATGAAATGTCTGGATCCTTTGTTTCTTCCCCCA
Organism: Monodelphis domestica; assembly: GCF_027887165.1. Taxonomy (NCBI): domain Eukaryota; kingdom Metazoa; phylum Chordata; class Mammalia; order Didelphimorphia; family Didelphidae; genus Monodelphis; species Monodelphis domestica. The sequence continues at coordinate 139,311,041 of NC_077233.1, read as the reverse complement.
CACAGGATTTGCCCTGCTCCAGGGTTATAGCTTCTAGCCCCCTCTTAGGATCAGTGGGTAGCAGATTTTAATTCAGTATAAAAAAGCATCTCCTAACAATTAAAACTGTCCAAGAAGGATCTCAGCTGCTTCATGAGGTAGTGTCCATCACTCAAAATCTTCAGGAAGAGGTGAAATGGGCAGCACACTTTTTTTAGTGGCAAAGAATTGGGAATTGAGGGGCTGTCCATCAGTTGGGGAATGGCTGAATAAATTGTGGTACGTTTTGGTGATGGAATACCATTGTGCTATAAGAAATGATAAGATGATTTCCGAAAGAACTGGAAAGATCTTCAGGAACTGATGCAGAGAGAAATAAGCAGAACCAGGAGAATATTGTACACAGCAACAGCAATATTGAATGATGGTCAAATGTGAAAACTTGGCTGCTCTCAGCAATGCTATGATCTGGGACAGTCTTGAAAGACTTATGATAGGAAATGCTGTCCACCTCCAGAGAAAGAACTGTTGAAGTCAGGTGGTTATGGATCAAAGCATAATTTCTTTCACATCAGCGTATTTACAGTTTTATTTTGAGTTTTGGGTTTTGTATGAGAGTTCTCTTGCAAGAACCAATATGGAAATGTGTTTTGCATGATAATAAAAATAAAATAAAATGTGGGGGAAAAAAAGAAATAGGTAGCAGAGTGGATAGATAGCCAGGCTCAGAGTGGGAGGACCTTGGTTCAAATGTGACCCCAGATGCTTCCTAAGTTGTGTGACCCTGGGAAAGTCACTTAACCCCAATTGCCTTACCTCTCTTCTACCTTGGAACCCATACTTAGTATCAATTCTCTTTCTCTTTTTTAAAGCCCTACTTTCCATATTAGAATCAACGCTGAATTGATTCTAAAACAGAAGATGGTAAAGGCTAGGCAATGGAGATTAAATAACTTGCCCAGGGTCACAGCTAGAAAGTGTCTGAGGACACATTTGAACCCAGGACCTCCTATCTCTAGGCCTGCTTAGTATTGATTCTAAGAAGATAATGGGTTGTTGTTTTGGGTTTTTTTTTTTGGAAGGAGAAGGAGGGGATTGATCATAGCTTTATTGGGGAAATCTTGATTCCACAGTCAAGGTGGGTGTTTTAATTAATTCATTATTTCAGTTATATGTAGAAATAATCTTTTAAAACCCTTACCTTCTGTCTTGGGATCAATACTGTGTATTGGTTCCAAGGCAGAAGAGTAGTAAGGGCTAGGCAATGGGGGCTAAGTTACTTGCCCAGGGTCACCTGGCTAGGAAGTGACTGAATCCAGATTTGAACCCAGGACCTCCCATGACTCTCAATCCACTTCGCCACACAGCTGCCACCCTAGAAATAATTTTTGACAATTGTTTTCTGGAATTTTAGGACTCGCATTTTCTCTTTCCTTCCCTCTCCCTTCTCTGAAGGAGTTAATAGTGTGACAGAGAGTATGCTTCCATGCAATCATTGCTTCCATATTGCTCAGGCAATGTGCCAATAAAAAACTCAGGAAGGAAACAAAGTAGAAGAGGGTCTGTTTTGATCTGTCCTCAGCCAGAACAGTGTAGTAGCCAAGGGTTTCAAAGCTCAAAAGGCTGGCTAGGCTCACCCGATGTGCATCCACGGAGAAGGTAATGTTCTGCATTAGAATGTGAGCCCCTCAAGGACCATGTTTTTGTATCTATCCCCAGTGGGCGCCCGGCACGTAGTAGGATGCTTTTTGCCTGCCTGCCGGTCTCCAGGTAGCTGTCAAAGACGAGGTTTTTCTACTAACTGGCTCCCTGAAAGAGTTAATGGTCTTCCCACCTCTTCCTTCCCTTCCTTCCTTCCCTCCCTCACTCTCTCCATCCCTCCCTCCTTCTTCTTGGAAGCCGCCGCCGCTGCTGAGAACCCTGATGAAGCAAACAAAGGCTGGGCTTGCCCCTCCTAGGAAGCAATTTCAAATTAAGATGCTATTCACAGCAATCACGGTGCCTTGCTGGAAGGAGTAATGTGTCTACAGAAAGCGGCTGCCAATTAATCCTGTGTTAATTCGGTAATAGCCCTCTTTAGCTCCCCCAGCTTCCAGCTCCTCCGAGGAAACCAGCAAGGGTCTGCTCTTATTTAAATACTTAATTGTCGCTCGAAATGCAATTAAGAGGATGTGGTGCCAAGGCAGCCTAAAAAGTTGTTGCAACATTCCCTGCCCCCTCACAGCAGGCAGAGGCAAGGGCTTCTTGTGACAGATAATTGCAGGCTGAGGTGTGAGTAAGCGGCTTCGAGATCCTGAGACTTCAATGCAGCCTTCTTGGCGGGGTCCTGGGCAGTTTTGGTTCCTTTCCAAGGAGTTAAAGCCTGAAGGGACAGCCCACCCCTTCCTCGCCCCCCGCCCCCACACTCCCCACCCACAATCCACCCCGCGGGGATCGCCTAAGTCATTGGGGAATGATGATACGGGGGCATATCGTTTGGGGCTCAGAGACGGCTGAGCTGGAATCTTGCTGGCGGTATGAGGCTGGGCAGCCACTCTGAGCCTCAGTTTCCTCATCTGTAAAATGGGAGTGGTAATAGATGCACAGGATTTTTGTAAGAAACAGATGAGATCCTATGTGGGAACATGCTTTATAAACCTTAGAATGCTATATAAGGGGCAGCTAGGGAGGACAGTGGATAAAGAGTACTAGGTCTGGAGTGGGGAGGTCCTATCCTCTGATACTTGCTAGCTGTGTGACCCTGGGCAAGTCATCTAACCTGGTTTGCCTGATCCACATCACTCTTCTGCCTTAAAATTGTTACTAATATGGTACTATACTTATAATGTATAGTCATGTATACTATACAGAAAAGGGGTTTTTAATGCTATATAAATAATATATTAATATAAATAAATTATATAAATCTTTGCTCATATATTCAGTTGTGTTCTCCTTTTTATGACCCCATTTGGGGTTTCCTTGGCAAAGATACTGGAGTGGTTCACCATTCCATTTCCACCTTATTTTACAAATGAGAAAACTGAGGCAAACAGGGTTAAGTGACTTGCCCAGGGTCACACAGCTAGGGAGTGTCTAAGGATGGATTTGCATGTCATCCTTGCACAGGGGCCATGCTAATCTTCTCTGTATTGTTCAAATTTTAGTATGTGTGCTACCAAAGCAAGCACCTGAGGATAGGTTTGAACTCAGATCTTCCTGACTCCAGAAGCCAGCACTCTATGTGCTGTGCCATGTAGCTGTGTCATTTGATACAAGAGTTAAACGCTTTGCCCAAGTATTAGAGCTAGACTTGGAACCCTCTTGCTATGATTGCAGGTTCAAGGATCTTACATTAGATCATTACCGAAGCTGCAGGCATGGCCTTGGAAAAGATGAGAAAATCTCTCTCTCCTTTCTTTGCAGGATCAGAGGCCTTTGGGTATGGGATGTTGCATATGCTGTCACACGCCGTTGATGTATGGGTTAATTTTGCAAAATTGCTTTTTTCCCCTCCTCTTTAATCTTCATTAGAAGAGATGGCTCTCTGGGTAGAGAGATCAGTTAAAGATGAGCGAGATGTCCAAACGGAAGGTGTCCATAAAAAGAAGAGAATTTTTAAAATATAAGCTTGAAGAGAGGGACCATTTTTCTTTGTCTTTGTATCCCCAGTGCCTTGTACAGTGTGTTGCACATCATAGGTAGCTGTCAAAAACTTGTTAGCAGTATGATACAGTTTCTCTGAATCTCTGTTTAATCATCTGGAAAATGATGGGTTAGACTAGATAGCCCCTAAGTTCCCCATTAACTCAAAACTGGTTATTTTGTCCCTTTCGTTTCCACTTTGACACCGTGAGAGATGTTTGCTGGAGGAATCAGATATAGCTGTGTAGTCTTTACCTCTCTAGACCTCTCAGGGAAATGGGAAGGATCTCCTTGGTGCTATTAGGAGGAACGGATGTGACAGTGGAGAAGTTGCTCTGAAAAGCATGAAGGGTCTTTAAAAGCAGCTCACATTTCTGATGTGCTTTAAACTTATTTCTTCATAACGCTCTGAATAGATAAGTAGCATCAGTATTATCCCCATTTTACAGATGGGAAAACAGCAATTCAGTAAGGATAAGTGATTTACCAAGGTCATAAAGCTAGTAAGCATTTAGACCTGAGCTTTGAACTCAGGGCTTTTGACTCTAGGTCCAACACTCTTTCTATTACTCCCTATTTAGCCTTTCAGGTGTCTGAGGGGAGTGGGGTGTTTCTGATCCAGTAGAAGTTCCAAATAGCTGGAATTATAGCCAAAGGGCTATAGAGCAATGCATACCCTTTGATCCAGTATTACCACTACTAAGTCTGTGTCCCAAAGAGATTTTTTTTTAAAAAGGGAAAGGATCTGCTTGTACAAAAATATTCATAGCTGCTCTTTTTGTGGTAGCAAAAAACTGGAAACAAAAGGGATGTCCATCGATTGGGGGATGGCTGAACAAATTGTGGTACATGATGGTGCTGGAATACTATTGTGCTGTAAGAAATGATGAACAGGATGATTTCAGAAAGAGCTGGAAAGACCTACATGAACTGATGCAGAGTGAAATGAGCAGAAATGGAAGAACATTGTACATAGTAACAGCAATATTGTGGGATGATCAACTGTGAAAGACTGAGCTACAACCAGCAATGCAATGATTCAGGACAATTCTGACAACGAATGCTATCCACCTCCAGAGAAGGAACTGTTGGAGTAGGAATGCAGATGGAAACAGTTGTTTATGGACTTATGTTTTGGGTTTGGGTTTTTTAAGATTATTCACTTACAAAATGAACAATATGAAAATATGTTTTGTGTGATAATACATGTATAACCCAGTTTGAATTGCTTGTCAACTCCAGGTGGGAGAAGGGAAGGGAAGGGAGGGAGAGAGATAAGTTTGATCATATAACTTAAGAAACTTGGGTGGATATTCAATATGATATGTAATTGGTAAATAAATAAATAAAAACATTTTTTTTTAAGTTTCCAATAGTACAGGCTGGCTGGGCTTAGCCCAGGGAGAACACATGATAAGTTAGGGAGAGAAACATGATTAACTGTTTAAGCCAGCCTCCAGTAGTCAGTCCCAACCCTGCATCAATGAGTGCTTCACAAATGTGACTAGCCCTCTGTTTAGAGTCAGTTTCCTGGGTTGGTTGGTTGATGACTCCTAACAATCATTTAATACTAGGTTAGCCTCCCTCTTCCTTCCTTCCCCCTAGTCATCAGAGAGTATAGACTCATTGCCATCTTGACCTGATTAACATAATTTTAAAAATCACATAAAATGGGGGAATAGGGAAGATTGTGTAATTAGTCAATCAGTAAATACTTATTAAGTACCTACTATGTGCCCAGCACTGAATGAAGCCCTATAATTCGTTCTCACACTGCTAGGAATAGGAGACCTCCCTGCCCTGGGCCATGCCAGACAAAAGGCTTAGACTATACCTCTTCCAGTCCTGAATTTCTATGTTTTCTGTGCTTTATGTACTGCTGTTGGAGGTCATCCGTGCTGTTGCTCACCTCCATTAATAAGAGTCGCTGTGCCCAGCCTATACCTTTAGCATCACAAGAGTTTGCTAGACAAGATTTTGTCTCCAAAAGGTCCCTTCTCCTCCTCCAGTACAGACCATGACTTCTTATCCTTCTGTTCTTATCCATGTAGCAGCTGGGAGAAGTAGAGCAGAGGGGGCAGCTCGGTGGTTCAGTGGATGCAGAGCCAGACTTAGAGATGGGAGCACCTGGATTCAAATCTGGATTCAGGCACTTCCTAGCTGTGTGGCCCTGGGCACGTCACTTAATTCCCGTTGTGAAACCCTTACTGCTCTTCTGCCTTGGAATCAATATTCCAAGTATTAGTCAAGTATTTCAAGTAATAAGGATTAATTCTTAGTACAAAGGTGAGAATTTTTTCAAAGTACAGTTGGTAGAAGAAACTTTCCTATTTCCTAGAGAGTAGAAAAGAAAACGTTTGGAAATCTAACTGTACTCCACATACTCTTTGGCCTCTTCACACAAAGCGCTCTCCCTCCTCATTTCTATCTCATGGCTTCCCTGGATTCTTCCAAGTCTCAAATAAAATCCCATCTTCTCCAAGAAGTCTTTCCCTTTCCTCCTTAATGTGGCGCATCTCTTCTGGGGATTACTGCCAACTTACCCCATCTATCTACAGCTTCGTGTGTAGTTGTTTGCTTGCTGTCTCCCTCATTAGACTGTGAGCTCCTTGAGAGCAAAGACTGTTTTGGCCTTCTTTGTATCCCCGTGTAGAGCACACAGCAGGAGAGTAATAAATGCTTGTTGACTTGACTTGAACATCTTATAAAACGTTTCAATGCGGATTGAGAAAAGGAGTTGATGAGGACAGAGAATGGGAACTGTAAAGAACCCAAGCATTTGTAGTGGGTGGAACTGGCTTGATTTTTTTATGTTCTCCATCAGTACTAAGCAGAGCTAGAACAGGAGGAGAGGGATTGGATGGCAGGATTTACTCAGGAAGGACAACTTGTTGGTCTGGAATGGAAGCATTAGGGATGAGAAGAGAGGGATTCTGGGGTGGTTAGTAGCTAGAAGGCATTCAAGAGGGACAGTGGGACAAAGTCAGGAATGGAAACAAGTGAAGCCAGAGCAGAAATAGATGGACTAGATAAATAGCAATGGGTCAAGGGTCTTCCACATAAGGGGAAAGAGGAGATTTGATGTTAATGAGAGGGCAGAAGAAGAAGGATTCAAGGTTGTGGTAAAAAAAAAGGGGGGCGATCTTAAAGATACATTTCTAGAGATGGAGAGGGCTGTTTTGGTTAGGATGGAGGTGAGGAGGCTAAAGACTCAGTCATAAAAATAAGAGAATTTTTCAAATATAAGCTTGAAGATAGGGACCATTTTTTTTTGTCTTTGTATCCCTAGTGCCCAGTTCAGTGTATTGTACATCATAGGTACCTAACGAAAATTTGTTGATGAGAATGTCGGTATGAATGCTGGCATTCTTAAAAGTAATGACAGGGAGTAAGGTAGAGAAGACACCAGGGAGCCAAGAATTAAGATTCTGAAAAGGTTAAGAGAATCAACTAGATGCTGGCCACTGACTATAACCACTAAGGGGAAAGGATGATATGTGAGGACCAGTAATGTGCTATACTATACAAATATACGTTGTTATTAATATCATTATCTTGTGCGTGACTTCTCCCTTCTCCTGTTCCACAAGGGGCTGTTTTTCCCTTACCCCCCATCTCCTTAGATTAAGTAAAGACTAAATTCAACATATCTAACCCTAAGCACTTTGAGGGGCGCCACTCAATTATTGTAGAAGCCAAAGCCTCTGGGATTCTTGAAGAAATATCATAAAAAAATAACCCTTACCTTCCATCTTAGAATCAATACTGTGTATTGGTTCTAAGACAGAAGAGCAGGAAGGACTAAGCAATAGGGGTTAAGTGACTTACCCAGGGTCACACAGCTAGGAAGTGTCTGAGGCCAGATTTAAACCTAGGACCTCCCATCTCTAGACCTGGCTCTCAATGAGTTACCCAGCTGCCCCCATCTTGAGGCATCTTTCCCCAAAGCCCCCTGTCTTTTGTTTTGATTTAAAAGAAAGGGAAAGGGAGGGGAAGGATGGAAAAAGTGAAGAATAGGGCTCATTAGTAGAAGTAAGAGGACTATTTCCCACCTGGGGACACCCAGTAAAGGATAAGTGACATGGAAACATTCATCAACAGCTCCAATCTCAGCTTCCCAAAGGAGCTTCTCTGCTAATCACAGTTCATTTCTCTAGCATTTTCAGGTGCTAATGGCACTTCTCCTGCTGGGCTTTATCTGGGATGTATTTAGGAAATCCTCTTGCTGGGAAACAAGTGTTTTTTCTCTATGTATCCTGGACCATGGACCCCTGGGGTAACAGATCATGTTTGCTGATGCTTCTTTCTCAATACTTCCAGTTCTCAAATTCTCTGATTCTTTTTACTATACCATTAGACACCAAAAGACTCCTATAAAGTTCAAAAAGGTGAGGTAGAAAGAGAAATCAGAGTGGTCTGGAGTCTCCTAAGAAATTTTCCTGAATTGGACGTCACTTAAACAGAGCTCTGTTTAAGTAACCCTAACAGGTTGGGTTAGAATCTGAAGGAAGGTCATTTCAAGCAGAGACGGAGAATACAAAATCAAGTCAGGAAATTAGACACAGACAAAAAAGATACTGTTTGGATTCCAGTATAGGATGGGTTATAAAGAATATGGAGAGATGACATCGAAAGATTGATCCCTTTATCTTTCTTTTATGGGAGGAAACATGTCCAGAAAGAGGGAGAGATCCAAAGACTAAACAACTGTAAAGACTTTAAGGAAGATTAGAACAAGAAAAAAGGAAAGGAAGAAAGGAAGAGAGGGAAGGGAGACAGAGAGAAAGAGAGAGAGAGAGAGGTAGAGAGGAAGGAAGGAAGAAACAAACAAATAAACAAAGAAGAAATGAAGGAAGGAAGGAAGGAAGGAAGGAAGGAAGGAAGGAAGGAAGGAAGGAAGGAAGGAAGGAAGGGTTTGAAGCCAGAACTAAGGAAAGAAAGAAAGAAAGAAAGAAAGAAAGAAAGAAAGAAAGAAAGAAAGAAAGAAAGAAAGAAAAGAAAAGAAAAGAAAAGAAAAGAAAAGAAAAGAAAAGAAAAGAAAAGACCTTAAATTGATTAAGAGATCCATAATAGCATCTTAGGGAGAGAAGTTTGGGTTTGAAGCCAGAACTAAGTGGGATAGTCAGGAAGTCAGCTTGGAACTGGCTATGAAGTGTAGACAGTCCTTTCTAGGAGTTTTTCAGTGAAAGGAAAATGAGAGATCAAGGTTGATAACTTGAAGGAATAGCAAGAACAAGGGAGGGTGGGATAAACTCAAATATGGTTTGGTAAATAGGACCAGGAGAAATAGGAGGAGGAGAGGAGAAGAAGGAAGGAAGGAAGGAAAGAAAGAGTCAGAAAATGGAAGAGATTAAAGTTGAGAGATCAGGAATGATTAAAGTACAAGCTTCTGAAAAAGACCATCTAGTACAAATCCTTGAGCAAGGAGAAGGACCACCTTTTTCTCAAAGATACAACTATAGGAGAAAGTGGGGGAATATTTAGAAGGTTTGTGAGGGATGGAGTGGGATGAAAAGGACAGCCGCAGCAGATGTCCCTATTTCTCAGTGATGAGGGGACAAGAACCTTTGCTGAGGGCAAGGTGGTATTTTAGAAGGTGTCAAGAGAGAGGCATGTGTGGAAGAACTGTCAAGACGAATGGGACAAAAAAAATCCATTAAGGAAGAACAGAAATTACTGAGATAATAATGTGGGAGTAGGAGCATACCAGGAAAAAGGTGAGGGGTGATGCAGAGTTGAGGACTGGTCTGCCATGAATGGCAGTACAACAAAGGAGTGTAGGCAACAGATATAGAAAGTGTCTGTTATGAGTGTGATGAGCATTTTTGTTTTATTTCCTTTTATTAATTTTTATTATTTGGGGCTCAGAGTCATTTCTCTTGCAACTTATGGTTATCCCAAAATACAAATCAGTTGGAAAACTTCCATGGCCCCTAGGGTGCAGTGGCAAAGCAGATGGTAATGCTTTTTCTTTAATGTCATTTCCACACTATTTGACAGTGTGTTGAAAAGAACATCAATAAAACATTTTTGAAAGAACCAAAACAAGGTCATTCCAGCATTGAATTCCTTAAGAAAGGAGGGAGAATGAGCTATGAGGCATTAGATACCTAGGGTGATGTCTGTCAGGATCTGAGGCTCTCGATAGAAATCACCTCAAAGGAGTAGAGGATGCTGAATAATGAGGGCAAAGAGATAATATGGAAGTCATGAGTGAGGAACAGCCAACATGTCCATTTGTTCTCATGGTTCAGTGTCTCAGAGATTGAGGGAAAGGACAACCAGCCCCCGGGAGGGTAGCCAGCGATAAATAATCTTCTAAAGAGTGAAGGTTTCCATGAAGCAAGAAAATGAAAAGAGAGGAGATCGAGGATGAGTGATAATCAACTCATCAACTACCGAGGGGGATTTTTGAGTGCAAAATGGAAAGCAAAGAGGTGAAGGTAAGAGACTAGGGAGTGATAAGCTTGAGCTTGGGAGCCATGAGGGTACAGAGAAAGGAGGAGGATTTGGGCCCCAAGATATTAACTTAAAGTCTCTGTGAGTGATGGAATGGCCTTTCTAGCTATACCTGGGAGGGCAGGAAGTAGAAATTTTCCAACTATTGGCAGCAATTGGGATCTCTCACTTCCAGGATTATGGGAAAATGGAAGGTGGATGGTGGCTTGGCTCAAATCAGGGAATTCAAGCTAGAGGTCTGGGTCTCAAAAGATTGGATTCACTCATGGTTCCAACTCAGTAGATCTAGCCCAAGCAGCAGGGGAAGGAGATATATACTCCTCAAATAAATGGAATATGAACTCCCTTCTGTGCAAGGCCTTATCCTTTTGCCATTCACTTAGCTCTGAAGCACCAGTCAGGGTAACATGACGAAAGCCCCAGCCTTTCCTGCTCCAAGCAGACATACCTCCTGCCCTCCTTATTTTCCAGTTATTTTTTGAAACCCTCATCTTCCATCTTAGGATCAATACTAAGTATTGGTTCCAAGGCAAAAGGAGTGGTAAGGGCTAGGCAGTTGGGGTTAAATGACTTGCCCAACATCACACAGTCAGAACCATCTACGGTCAAATTTGAACCCAGGACCAACCATCTCCAGGTTCTCTATCCACTGAGCTATCTAACTGCCCCAAAGAATTCAGGTTTTTCAAATTAAGATAAGCTTACTCTGCCCTTATTATTTTTATTTTTATTTTGAAAAAAATACAAACCCTTACCTTTTGTCTTAGTGGCAATTCTAAGACAGAAGAGCAACAAAGGCTAGGCAATTGGGGCTAAGTGACTTGCTCAAGGTCATACAGCTAGGAGGTATCTGAGTTCGGATTTGAACTCAGGTCCTCCCAACTCCAGGCCTGGCTCTCTATCCACTGTGCTATCTAGCTGCCCCATTCCCTTTGAGTTTATAATCTAATAATACACAGATATAGATAGTTATAATACATAAGTGCATGAGAGTAGAATGAGACAGAAAGCAATGAAAGAGGATATAAAAGAAGGGGTCTTATCCCACTCTTTCTCCAAGTAGCTTAAGTTAGTTATTTTCCTAAAAAACAAGAAAACTTTCCCCAGAACTTGATTGGAGGGTGATATCTTTGAAAGTAATCAGAACAACTAGGGCAGAAACAAATAGGAATAACTTGGTAGCATAATCGATAGAATAACAGGCCTGGAGTAGGGAGATCCTGGGTTCAAATTTGGCCTCAGATGATTCTACCTGCATGATCCTGGGCAAATCAAAACTCCAATTGCCCAGCCCTTACTCCTCCCCTGCCTTAGAATTGATACCAAGATGAAAGGTAAGTATTTAAAAGCATTTCTAAAAAAAAGAAAAAAATAAGGACAGAGTAAACTTATCTTGAGTTGAAAAATCTAGATTCTTTAGGGCTGCTATGTGGCTCAAGGGTTTGAGAGCCGGGTCTGGAGATGGAAAGATCCTGAGTTCAAATATGACCTCAAGCACATCCTAGCTATGTGTCCAGATAAGTCACTACTAGGAAGCAGACCATGAAGGAACAAAGACATATCCCGATTACCCAGCCTTGCCACTCTTCATTCTTTAGTCTTAGAATTGATACTAAGACAGAAGGGTAGGGTTAAAGAAAAAAGAAAGTAGTAGAAAAATTTAGAAGAGGTGAATATGTTTTGTGTGATAATACATGTTGTAAGAATACAAATTCAGGTTTTTTATTAAATATAATAATTCTAAAGTAATATTGTAGTCACCAATTTAAAGATATTTAGTAGCTTTATTTACAAAGAAGAAAGTGAAAATGGAAAAAGATAGCTAAAGAGACAGGTTTTAACAAGCCTACTAGTCCTTCTCTAGTGAAATGAGGCTCAGCCCCACTGGGGCTTCCCTGAGTCTGGTGGTGTCTTCAGTTAGAGTTCTACCAAAACAGCCTACTCCAAAGCCAAAGCAGGAATCTCTGGAACCAATCTCTCCAGAAGACAGGAAAGGAAGGTAAGCTATTCACCTACCCAAGATGAACTCCAAAGGAGAAGACCAAAGGTCAAGTCCCAAGGTGAAGTCCTCCAACACCAAAGTTCAAAGCAGAAGATTCAGAAGCAGTCCTCCAAGAAGTAGTCCAAGAGCCAAGGTCCCAGGTCAAAGCCCAAATGAAGCCAAAGATCAAAGCCACAAAAGTCAAGTCACCAGCTGAAGATCCTTGGACAGGAAGTTCAGGACTTTTTATAGTCCTTTTTCCATGTCACTTCCTGTCCCTTCTTCCACTTTACAGGAACCAATTACTGTCTTTCAGTTTGTTTAGCACTGCCCAGAGGATATAGTCAGTGGCCTCTGGAGTTGTTACCCACTTTAGTAAGTGATTTCAAATTCTCTTACTTAGTGTTAAGTAGGGTTTTTTTACATTTTTGATTGATTAATTTAAAAATTGCCGATTGATAGACAAAGAAAATTTGATTCACTCTTCACAATGTATAATCCAAATTGAATTGCTTGTCAGCTCTGGGAGGGGGGAAGGAAGAAAGGAAGGAGACAAATTGAATCCTATAACTTTGGAAAACTTACATGGGAATTTATTATTAAAATAAAAGAAAGATAACAAAATAAGAAAGAAAAACAAAAGAAAACTGAGCTCAGGTATTCTTGTGGTGGAAAGTCCTTCCTGACACCCCAGTTGTTAGCAATCTCCTCTATTCATTTTCTTACCTGTTTATATGTTGTTTCTCTCTAGTAAAATGAAAGCCCCTTGAGGGCAGGGACTCTTTGCCTTTTTATCTTTTTTATTCTCAGCATCCATCATTGTACTTTGCATACAGCAGGCCCTTAATAGATTCCAGTTGAATTGATTTTTTTTGTTTTGTGGACTTCTTGGGCTGAACAACCCTGACCCCATCTCTCCTTTCCTTCCTCTAGCCCTCCAGAGAGCAGGCATGTCGACCCTCTTGGATATCAAGAGCAGTGTGCTGAGGCAGGTCCAGAGAAGCCAGTCTTTTCGAAGGAGGGCCGATGAGGCAGTAGCATCTGGAGCAGCAGCAGGACCCAGCTCCTCCCTGCCAGAAGGTGGGCCTGACACTGGAGTGGCCAGGTGAGTCCTCTGGCGAGTCGGGGACCTGCTGAGTCTGCCGTGCCCAGGTGGAACAGATCCAATTCCAGTCAGACCTAGATAGGAGGTACGGGTGTCGGGATGGGAGAATGTTCCGGTCTCTTGTCTGACAGAACTGATCTTACCAACTTCAGGGGGCAAAAGGCATTCACACTCCCAACACTTTTAGGGCAATGTTTGCTTGATAGCCTCCCATCTGTTGACATTTTCTGAGTGAATCTGAAATCTCTGAATCTCACCCTACAATCCACATGTAGGTCCAAGAATAGTTGTCAGTATATATAGGTTTACAAATACTGAAGGTAATGTCCAGTTTAGTCGCTTTTCAGTCGTGCCCAATTCTTTGTGACCCCATTTGAGGGTGTTTTTCTTTTGAACAGAGATACAGCAGGGGTTTGCTATTTTCCTTTTCCAGTTCATTTTACAGATGAGGAAACTGAGGCAAATAGGGTGAAGTGACTTGCCCAGGGTCACACAGCCAGAAAATTTCTGAGGTCAGATTTGAGTGTCTAAAGATGAGTCTTCCTGCCTCCAGGTCAGGCAAATGGTAATGGGAGACATTAAGAGGGTCTAGCATTTATCCTAAGCAAGAGTGAAGCCTCAGACAGACTGATTTTTGTTACGTTTTATTAATTGCTTACTATGGGGAAGGCATTATGGATACATGATTGACACATTGTAGGTCCTGTTCTCAAGCTGCCTACAATCTAATTAAAAGAGAGGAAGGACAAACACACAGACCAGCCAATCAATGAATAGACATTGATTAAACACCTGCTGTATGCCAGGCATTGGAGCTACAGAGACAAAACCAAGATGGTTCTTGACCTCAGGAGCTTTCATTCTTTCATTTAAAAAAAAAACAAACTGTGATGCAATGGAGAGTGAGAAGGGCAAAGGCATAATTACCCAGAACTGAAAGAAGGTTAAGCTCGTTAAAATGGGGGGAGTGGAGGGAAGTTGGACCAGATGACCTTTGAGGTCCCTTCTAGCTCTAGACCTGTGATTGAATGCCAATGGGAGGGAGGAGTCCATACATTGCCCATGACTGGGCAATGCTCAGCCTATAAGGGTTTGTGAGGAGTGGCAGGAGCAGCTTCACGTCTTAGGCTTTTGAGTCACCCAGCTGTGTGTAGGGTGAATTGGAGAAGGAGAGACCTTAGGGTAGAACAATCCCCCAAGAGTCTAGTCTTCTCTGGCTCCTCTTAATTTAACTGGCCAATAAGATTGATAAATAGGAAACCTGCTAACCAGGAGGCTCTAACCTACACTCTCACTAGAGAAAGAAAGGTCCTTCCCTCAATCTTATGGGCTTCCCTTTAGCTTCCACCCCCAAATAACTTTTTTCTCCTAGAAATGCTTTGGAAGGAAATGGAATGCCCTAGACCTCGTCAGATTCTTCTGATGGGGCTTCTTAATCCGGTTATAAGGGATGATTCCTAGACAACTGGTATGGCACACTTTTACCATGGCCCACCCTCATGCCTTGACTAAATGTCCTTACACTCACCTCAAGAGACTTTAACTAGCCTCATCCTGGCCTCACCCAGGTGGGGCATCACACAATCTTGTGTGACCTTTGCATGAATGGAACCTCTCTGATGATTAGACACATCCACTCCCAGGAGACTGTCCCTACTAGAGATGGAGCCAAGTGGGGCTAGACTTGGAGTCAGGAAGACCTAAGTTTGAATCTTCCTCTTACATTTGTTGTTCGATTGCTTCAATTGTGCCCGACTCTTCGGGACCCCATTTGGGGTTTTCTTGGCAGAGATACCAGAGTGGTTTGCCATTTCCTTCTCCAGCTCATTTTACTGATAAGGGAGCTGAGGCAAACAGGGTTAAGTGAATTGCCCAGGGCCACTTAGCTAGTAAGGGTGAGACTGGATTGGAATGAAAGTCTTCCTGATTATAGGACCAGTACTCTTCACTCCCTAGCTTCCCCTCTTCCATTTAAAGTACTAGTGTATTTTCACTAATACTAGTGACACTTACTGGCTCTGTGACCATGGATGAGTCACTTAACTTTTCTTAGACTCAGTTTACTCACTTGTAAAATAGTGATAATACCACTCACCTCATTGAGTTGTTCTAAGCACCAAATCAAATGAGACAGTGTATATAGGAACTTTGGAAACCTTAAAATGACATCTAAATATTATTTGTATTAAATAGAGTATTGACTGGAAGGAAACCTTGGCAGTTGTGCCTGTCCTAGACTCATTTCCTTAGAGGACCTCAGTCTTCTCTGCATCTCACTATGTTCTTACACTCCCCACATTTCCCCTCACTGGCAGCAGGAGGAATTGGACCCTGGGGAGGAGGGCTGGTTTGTCTGACTCTGCCTTTGACAGCAACAACTGTTCCACAGCAGATTAGTGAAGCCAACCTGCCCTTTTTAGAAGGAAGATGAAATATCAGATCTGTAATGTTCTGGGTCTCTGACATCTTTTCCTTCTCGGGAGCTATTTTTATACCCACCAGGCTCTGGGAGGCCATCCAGGCACACAGCATAAAGGGTTAAGAGTTAGAGGCTACCTCAACAAGAGCTGTAAAGTCAGTTCTACAATGTAAAGAAACAAGAGTCATCCACTGACTCTCCAGTCCTCAATTTTCTTCTCTACAAAAATGGAGAAGTTGGTCTGGATTCCCTCTTCTTCCAACACAGACCAATGTAGGATTGTATCAAATTGTTGTGGAAGAAACACAACCACGTTTGTAGCAGGGTCTCACCCCAAGAATGGGAGGCTCAAACTTCATTCAACCCAGAAGAATTTTATTTGAAGAAGAAATGGCTTATTGTTGGCATAATAGATGGTGGGAAAGTCTAGGGACTAATCAGGTAACCTGATGGCTATGGGGCTAGTAGTAGTTCCTCTCTGGAACTGGTGGAATAGGAGCTCTCCAAGTGTGGAGTGGCAGCTTCTACACTCTGTGGATCAGGGTTGACATATTTATTAGGGTCTGGGGCTAGTCACCTCCCATCCCAGAGAAATCTTTACCTCTCCTTAAAACCCTGGGAAATGGGCATGGCCAATTCAGGTAGAGTGTTTTGGGGCTTGGCACGTACGTCATAGGGAATAAGGAGCATGGGCAGGTTTGGAGATTCTTCTGGAGTGCCAGAATCCCCAGCACACAGTGCCCTTGTTCCCCCATTGTCTACCTTGTTATCACTTATCGTGGGAGAGGTCTCATTGCCCTTCTGGAATGAGAATTTTGGAGGGGGGAGTTACAGTACATTGGAGGACCACTATAGGTAATTATATCTTAAAGTTCTAATCTAAAGTAAATCTAGAACAATATCAGTAATTAACAAAACAGAGGATAGAACATTACAGATTTAGTAAAGGCAGTTGATGAACTGCTCAACAATACAGATTCTGCAATTTATGCTTGACTAATGCTGAAACTACAGATTTTCAGTTGATGTTTAACTAAAGCTAACTTGTGAGAAATACAAGATTTCAGGGTATGAGGGTCTTGTTTGTATTACTGCCTACTGGCCACCTCCATCAAAGTCATCTCATCCAGGCTTTACCTTCCTTATTCTAGTAGATAGATGGAAATCAACCCCATCTCTAGGAATGTCCAAAGCCTGAGCCTTCTCCCTCTCTAGCCCATCTATCACAAACTCCAACAATGTTCCCTAGCATGAAGTTATCTCTTACACTCACTCTCCTGTTACAGTTTTTCTGAAATTAAATTTTTTCAAATAACAAGTATTTGTTCTCTCTCTGTCTCCCTGTCTCTCTCTCCAACTTCCCATCCCCTTATTGGGAAAAGAAAATGAAAACTCGTAACGAAATATACCTAGTCAAACAAAGCAAGTTCCCAGACTAAATAAAATGTCTCATTTTTCATCTTTTGTCTTTTGCACGTGTGAGGGTGGTGCACGCTATCTTCTGTCTTCTGGAACCATACTTTGGCATCTCCAGGATCAGAATTTTCAAGTCTTTCAATGTTAGCTTCCCTTTACGATGCTATTGTTCTTGTATACATTATCCTCCTGGTTCGGCCCATTTCCCTGTATATCAGTTCATACAAATCATTCCTGGCTTCACTGAAACTGTCCCTTTGATCATTTCTTCCATTACACTTATAGGTCCTAATTTCAGCCAGCCATTCCCCAGTAGATGAGAACCCGTTGAGTTTTGGGTTCTTTGCCACAGCATGGATCTGCTGCAGTTTTCAGCTCATTTTCCCTTTGACTCTTCTTCAGGCAGGCTGATGGTCTGTTTTCTGGTCTCTATGACAGGATTTCAGAGTCATTCTTCCCTGTCCCGTCCCCAGCCCCCACCCTGCCCAATTCCCCTGCCTCTACAGGCAGAAGAAATTTCTATTCCTTTCACCTTTTCCCATTTCTTGTTTTGTATCTGGGGAACACAAAAGAGGCTGGCTGACCTCTCCAGGGTACTTACTCATTGATGAGAGATGTTCAGTCTTCCTGAAATTCAATCAGGGAATTCAGATCAGCACTGGTTTCCTAAGAAGCCACTTCAAACGGTTTGGGTATTGTTGAGAAGGAGCCAATAGAAAAGAGGGGTTGAGGTCATACATTTTCTTCTCTCCCTCTCCCCTTCCTCTGCATGTCCTGTTTTCTTCACTGGCTTTCCCCTGCCATAAACAGAGGCAAAGGGCAGGATTCATGGGCTGGTGGTATCAGAAGATCACAGAAATGGCTTCGAGCTCTACTCCCATTCCCCTCCTCAGGGTTCTCTTCCCGCTTCACGTCACCCCACAGAGCCCTGTTCCTCTCCATGAATTCCCATCCTTTCACTCAGTTAGAGGACTGAAAGATATGACTCTCACATTTTTAGATCCCTTCTCTGAGAGCT